>NC_136906.1:71401120-71597298 GCF_949606895.1 Notothenia rossii
GGACCCCTTACAAGATAGAGAATACACCAAGGACCCCCTCATTCTGATTTGTGATTTTGGGCTATATAAATAAAAATTGACTTGACTTGACTCGACATGTATGTCCCTTGGAATAATCTGATGTAGCCTATTTTTTACACTTCTATAGTCCTTAGTTATGTGAAAGAAGAACACAAGAGCAATGTATTAGAAATATATTAGATATGTATTCAAAATATTTGCACCATCTCAACACAGAATACCCATAAAACAATCAATCAATTAGCTGCAAGTAATACTGTACCTAAACAAATATCAAAGGAAATCAAGAGAAAAGTGATAATTTGAAGTGCATTTCAGAACACACACACACCACACACACACACACACACACACACACACACACACACACACACACACACACACACACACACACACACACACACACACACACACACACACACACACACACACACACACACACACACACACACACACACACACAAAGATAACACATCAAGTGTTTCACTCTTAGTTAAAATTAAATGATTTATAAAAGTCTAATAACAAAATAAATGCAGGCTATAAACAATTGAACACATGCCTGCATTGCAACATATATCAAGTAAATTGCAAAACAACTGCAACTGCATTGCTACAATCCCAAACCACTACTTGTAATGGCAGCCAGCTCTGGACACTATTGGAGTGATGCAAGGCAGTCCATGACGCTGATTGCTTCTCTCTGCAAGTGAAGACACACATATCAAACTAAATCAATAAATGCAACATACAGTATCTGACATTTCTGTTGCTCACACACACACACACACACACACACACACACACACACACACACACACACACACACACACACACACACACACACACACACACACACACACACACACACACACACACACACACACACACACACACACACACACACACACACACACACACACACACACACACACACACACACACACACACACACATGGTTTAAAGTGGGCGGGAACGATCCAGAACAGCGTTTCGGCACCTTCGATTAATAAGTAAATAAATCTGATTGGCAGTTTCATACATAATAATGTCAAGCGAGTTCACAGGGCTGCCAACTCTCACACAATTGACATTTTTCACACGCTCTCAGCCACAAGGTCCATTTTCTCAAGCAGTGAAAAACAAATTCATAACTGATAATGTCATGGTGCGAAAAGAGGACACTACTGCACATTGCGCAACAGCAGCACCAGGCAGCAGACCATCTGAATAGCGAGAAATATACACAAATGTATTATATTGTAACTTATTCCCATGCATGTTGCTCAAAGTAATCTCAGTCAGTCTCACTTCTGCGGCTCTCCCTCTCCTCTCGCGCCAGTGCGATGAGCCGCGCAGAGCCGGACACATCAGTGGACTCATCCAATTGAACCGCGAATTTAGACCCTCTCAGTCTTTCCAGCAGTTGTGATTTGATATCAGCAGACATGTCCTAAATTCGTCATCTGCTCTTTAGCAGAAACAGACGTAACATTAACCATCCGTTGTTGTTGCTGGCTGTAGTCCTCGCCCTTCCTCTCAAAAAAAGCCCGGTCTTTTTTTACATAATCTGGATGCTTGGTCTCGAGGTGCCTCTTCAATTTGGCAGGCTTCATCGCCTCATTGGCAAGACACCGCAGGCATATCAGACATTTCGGTTTCCCTTCCACTTCAATAAATCCTTATTGGAGATACTCCTCATCGTATTTCCTTACTTTTGTTTTTTGTTTTTCATTTACTTCATTTGTAGCCGTAACCTGTCGATTTAAAAATCGGTCCATCTTCGTAGTATGCTAGCCGTGTTATATCTCTATGATGCTAGCAGTGGCGCTCTCTGACTGACGTACCAGTTATTGTTGTTTCCATGGTAACGAGTGACGCGCTTGATTTTTAAATGTATAGATTTGTTAGATTAGAACGTAATCTATGAACTATTTTAGATTAAAAAAATAAAATATTATTTGTTGAACTATGAAGCCTTTTGTAAAAAAAAAAAAAATGAAAAAAAAATGATATGATAATTTAAATTAATGAATCTGAAAACTTTTCACGGACCCCCTGGCAGAGTGCCACGGACCCCCGGGGGGTCGCGGACCCCACTTTGAGAACCACTGCTCTAGATGATAGGAAAGGAGGTTTCAAACTTCCTTTATAACCTCCTTTAGCTTAGGAACCACTGGACCTCCCTAACCAAAAGGAGAGGAGAAAATGCTGCCCCACAATGCCTTGCAACCGCAGCATTTGCCGTCACACAACAGTCGGCCGTTCACGAAAACAAACGATTATGACGGAGAAATTATATCATGAAACTTACGGTGCTTATTAAGCATTTTAAAACGTATGTGGTAACTTGCCAAAGTTCTTTGTTTTGAACATTCGTCAGTATTATAATCAAAAAGAGAAATATGAACATTAGCTTTTACTGAAATTATCAAATAAAGTCAACATTTCACTGAGCTGTGTGGGGTTTGTTCAACTTTTAAAAGATGTTTGAATGGTGATATACACAGTGAGAGATGTTAAGGACTAACGTTTATTATAAATACATTTGTATTTATTTTGAGATCTTTTCATACAATCATACGTATTGGGATCATTTGTATTAATGTGGACCGGAGGGAGAGGGTGACGAGCATAAGTATCACTTTCCTTTTTTATTTCAATTCTGACTTTGGTCATGAAGAATATGTTTCTCTGTTGCCCACGTTCATAAAGCATAAAACAACAGTATCAGAGCACGGTGCAGAGTCTCTAGATGAGTTTACAGTAGTCCCTCGTTCTTATTAAACATCCATGTAGTCCGTTGTATAGAAAACTGTAGTTTCCATAGTTTCCCCACAGCAGCCAACCCGATATCACGGCAAGACGTGAACATGTGACGATTTACCATGCTGGGAGACGTGAAGATGTCACGATTTCGTCCCTTCAAACGTGAGAGTTACACGGTATTGTTTACACATGTTAACCAGTGGAGAAATAACCGGAAATTCCAAGCAAATGCTACCCCGACGGTCGGTTGTTATTGTCAATATTAATATAATAATGATTCATTTTTTAATAATCACACTCGATTACGCCGATTTTCTTGTTGCCCCAGCTGGTCGACACCTCTTTTAGCAGAAACAAAGGCTACATTCATGTATTAAATCGATGTTAATCCATGCGTGTGGATGTGGAATTAACGGACTTGACGTGACAGCTTCGGTTCATGTTAATTTACAAACTCTTCAACTACAACCGTAGCTATATGTAAAAACATGTTAGAAGGCCTCACAAAATACTTTAATGCAAATTAAAATGTGAAGGAATGTGTGTATAACAAAATACATCCGTCATAAACTAAACCGGAAACAGACGTAGGCAAGATCCTCAGCTCGATGATTTGGATGGTTTAGCCGCAATGCATGCTAGGATTTGGTGTTTATGTGATGTGAAATCTGAAAATAATACTTTATTCCGAGTGTGCTTGCTTTTCTCTTTGACAGTCATCATATAACGGCATTGTAATACATGGTTTGGCTGCATTAAATATTACATATCTGCCGTAGTTCTCTATTTATAGAGCCCTGCTGAGAAGACTTCTATCGACAAACAGGAACAAATGCGGCCAAAACTGAAAACGTGATGTGGATCATAAATATATAAGCAATTAAACAGCATCTTACATTTCTTTTCACACAATACGTCTCCTCGCAGTATCAACACTAATTCGGCTGACTTTTATATTTGATCCAATTGGTAGATAGGCTGTATTTACAACATAATTGCAGAGCTGATAGAAAGGGACACCTGGTGGTTAAAGCACGTTATTGAATTGTATTATTTTATTATTAGATATTAATAGGAGGATGTGCAAAACAGACAAACTAATAAGGCCTAATTTAAACGTTAAAGAATACTTCAGGTTAAGGTCTTCTTTTGAATAAGAAAAAAGCTTTGGGGGTATAGAAGAAGAATATGGAGGGATGAAACCCTCTTTAGTGGTCACACATGCAGAGCACACAGCACACACAGTGACATTTATATCTAGAGATAAATATTAAGCCTGAAAAAGTACTTAACGTCTAATATATTGCTTTCCTGCAATGTTAACTATGTTTAAGCATTTATTTTAACTGATATTATACATATGTATTATACTCTTATAAGATGTATGTAGATAGTATAAGAAATGGGCAGAATGACCGTTTAATGGTGGAGGTATACACACATATTGATAGATGTCTTGTAATGCACTGTTGAGGAACCTGTGACCCAAGTTTTTCATTCATTGCATAACTACACCGTAGTTGTGTATGATATGATATGTCAATAAACCTTAGCTTAGAAAATCTTGAAATCTTGAAAGGGATGTGCAAAATAGTCATTATATTCGGTCTTTAATTAACAATTAGTAGAGAATAACAAGTAATGTATAGACTTTACAGGGATCCTATTAGTATCTAATAATAAAATAATAATAATAATAATAATAATGTTATGTGACCTGTCAATCATCAAACCGGGGGTCATATTTCATTATGTGTTCATTTTTATCTGAAGTTGTACCCATGGATGTATAAAGAAGAGTTCTACCGCAAAGTTATTCTGGCAACAATCTTGATTCTGATTGGCCAGCAGACTCTAAAAACATCAGCAAAGATATTTTATTGAGAAGATGATCACTACGTGACAGAAGTTTTCAAAACCGTTTATGGTTTCCGGTACTTCCAGTCCAACGCCGACTGCATGCACAGCGTTAGAAAGTCGGGCCTTCAAAATAAAAGTTTGACTTTTCCCCCCCCCCAAAAAAGGATTCCAATTCTTTTTTTTCAAATTGTTTTTCCTTCACTCACACATCCGCGAGCCACTCGAGACGGGTCCGCGACCCACTTATGGGTCGCGACCCACCAGTTGAGAACCACTGCTCTAAAGTACCGCAGTCTCTTCTCCTAAATCCCTTTGAATTCTCCTATCCACTATCCCTTAACTCCATGACGTTTCACTCAGAGGTCAAGGAATAGACGATAGGGTTAGAATTTAGGAGCTGATTTTTGGACTATTCGACTGCAGCCTTTGAGGCTGACACATCGGGGACACATATTTATGTATAAAAGACATCAAAAAGTGCATTTTGCATGATAGGTCCCCTCAGAAAGGTCTTTATTTTTCTCGCACTGCATAGCACCTTTTTTCCCCACTTACTGTAGGCTAAGAGGCCGGATGTCACCTCAATAGAGGTTTCTCAATACTCTAATTACCCCTCCTCGGTCCTCCGGTAGTGACCCGGAAATGGATTTCAGCACGCCATGTTGAAAGACATCTCATTTCTCTAAATGCACATCGAGGACCGACCATCGAGCATCGAGGAGGCTCTCTGGAGGAGCTCTAACCGAGGACAATTTGAGAGTTCCCTGACACATTGGGGACACATAGTTATGTATAAAAGAGATAACAAAGTGCATTTCGCATGATAGGTCCCCTTTAATGTTCAGAAAGGTCTTTATTTTTCACGGATCACGTTTTGTTTAGTCGGATACTCTCCACATGTCTACCCATCTCTTATAATTTTCGAATGATAAATCTACCGATCATAAATCTATCGATTAGATTTATGATTAGAAAATTATAATAGTAGGGTAGACATGTGGAGATTATCCGGCTGAACGAAACATGATCCGTCTCTTAAATGTGTGTCAACCACAGACCTTATTTCGAGCAAAATCCTATGGAGAAATTGCATTGCATTTTTGTCGAAGGAACCGGAAGAAGTTTACTTTCGGGTTTTAGGACGCGTCGCTGCGGTTCTCTATTGGAGATTTCCGCAACAAATATTTGTTATAACTCTCTAAAACATGTTAATGTTCTCATTGGACACATTACGTGCCATTGATCATAAAACAAATCAATCTCACAGATTTCAGGGAGGCCCCTCCTCTCCAGCAATAGATTGACCTGATTGGCAGATTCAAATGCAAGTGCGTTTTCTCTGTCTGTTGATGATGGGATTACCGACTCCGGAGGTGGCGGTATGCACCTTAAAGTTGTTTGCAATCCGCCAAAAAAACGAGAGAAGAAGAAGAAGGCGAAGAAGAAGAAGAAGAAGAAGCCGACTCGGAGCTGTCCGACTTCAGGCGAGCTTTTTGAGACCTCCCCCGGCTGCGATCGGCTATTCTCGTCTACTTTCGAGGCGAGCCGCCACGCGTCTCAAACAAGCCTGCTGCTTCTATGGAATAGAAAGTCCAGGGTTGAAGCTCCGTTCGAAGCTTCAGTGTCAAACTGCCATCACTAACGTTAAGTTTAAGCTACGTTAGACTTGGTTTCAAATCGATTAAGCATTGCAAAGAGAAGACAAAATGGTAAATTAACACAGAACCGCCAAGGGATTCATTTTGACTAACCCCGATACTGACGGGCTGTCAGGAGAGGGAGAGAGGAAAAGAGATGCCTCGTTTATTTCCCCTGTGTTATTATCAGAGGTTACTGTAAACTTTTGAATAATGTAGTTCATCTACTTTTAGTAGTTTGTTAAATGTTTTAATTATGTTGTTTTTGTTAGAAGTGCATCATTCCTTGATTTATTGTAAAATGAATCTGAACTTTTTGATCTGTTATGATGATAAACTGAAGCAATTTCTAAATTAAACCAATTAAGTGAGTTTTAAATCGTCCTGCTTAGTTTATAAGGAAATTATGAAGAGGAACAAATTCAATGATTTGAAAATGATATCTATGTAGGTGCTGACGCTGTTGGCGGTTCTAGTATTAACAGAAATTTAAATTAAATATGTGTAATGGCAAATGCCATATATGATTTTCTTACATGGAATTCTGCCTTTTTGAACAGACTTTTTGATTGAGTCCTAGCTATATTATCTGCAGTTCTGGGGTTAATATTAATCTAATATGATTGTCATCAGTCTAAATTAGATTTCAAATGATTAACTGTGTATGTAATGAAGATCATAGTGTGGGTTGAATCCATTTTCATAACCACTGTCTTTTAACTGATGCGGAAATGCGGAAACTGGGCTTATTCATCAGAATTTCGTATGACTTGACTTGCTTGACCTGAGCAATGACTTGACTTGATGCTTGACCCTCACCACAGTGACTTGGGACTTGCTTGATACTTGTAGGTCAAGACTTGAGACTTGCTCATGACTTGCACATGTAGGACTTACTCCCACCTCTGGTATTTACTACTACTACTTACAAAATCGAGGGTTGTAGCTTTGTGTCAGTACATATTTCAGGGTTTTTCTATGCCTTTGTTAATCGGAATTATAATACTCATAGGCAACTACAATTCCTGCCGATGCCAAGGCCCAGTTCCTTCCCACCACCCCAGGGTCATTGTGCTAGATAAAACTCTCATTCAATAAAAGTAGTCTTTTAAAGATAAATGCAATTACATTTGAAAAAGTTTTAAACAGAACTGTTACAGATGCAGATGCTTGGTCCAAATTCCATAAAATATACCAACCAGTAGCACCACACTCAAAATGTACAAAGCCTATTCTTCCACTATTTGCATTCCCACATTATTCACCAAGCCAGCCTATGCTTTAATATAAATATTATGGATTTTGTTATAATTCCTGCTGTCTTTTGTGAACTTCTAATTATTTGTAATTGTTCTGTTCCACAGATGCTGTAGTAAACCATATTTACAGTTTGGTTGTGGCGGTGTTGTAGTCAAGTCACCAATTCACGAGTCCAAGTCACTCTCGAGTCACCACTCTTCGAGTCCGGGTCCAAGTCTGAGTCACCAAGGCAGAGTCGTAGTCGAGTCCGAGTCCAAGTCCGAGTCACCCAAGAGTGTCCGAGTCGAGTCCGAGTCATCATTACCTGTGTTCGAGTCCGAGTCCAAGTCACCCAAGGAGTGTCCGAGTCGAGTCCAAGTCTGAGTCAACAAGGGAGAGTCATAGTCGAGTCCAAGTCCGAGTGTCCGAGTCGAGTCGAGTCTGAGTCATCATTACCTGTGTTCGAGTCCGAGTCACCCAAGGAGTGTCGAAGTCGAGTCCGAGTCCAAGTCTGAGTCACCCAAGGAGTGTCCGATATAAATTATATTTATATGCCAATATTTTCATATGGTAAGTAGCCATGTGCTTTCGTGTTATGGCTGAATCTTTATTTATTGATTAGACCACTTTACTCTGATGATAGTGTTCAAGACAGCCTATGTCTGAACTCGATCCTTCGAGTAATGTGTTACGGAGCCTTCTCTTCAATATTGTTTCCACACAGAGCATTTTGCGCCGCTCTTTTCCAATGTGGAAGCAGAATGTGTGAAAGCATACAGCACGATGCAGGGTGTGTCTCGAGACATCTTTAGACTGGAATAGCGGGGCCCAGCGTGAACTCGCCTCGCAGGTGCACACGCCAGGATAGAGGACATCAGGCTCCAGAGAAAACTTGCTCTCGAGTCCAAGTTGGAGCGTCGATGTAAAAGTCGAGTCCGAGTCATCGTGGGGGGAAAAATTCACCCGAGTCCAAGTAATCGAACGCGAGAATTCACGAGTCCGAGTCCAAGTCATCGTGAGTGAGAATTCACGAGTCCATGGCCGAGTCGCGTCAATCAGTGCGCGAGTCCGAGTCGAGTCACGAGTCACGAAAATCGGCACTCGAGTACTCCATCTCTGGGTTATGGTTAAATAATGAGTATTACAGTTTTTTAAAAAGGGCAACTCACGCATTTTGTAATAGGCCTAACCATTGCAAAATATAATAATGTATTACAAAATGCAGGGAAATGTATTTTATATTGCGTTCAGGCTTTTGATTACAGAATGCAGCAGATTATTACAAAATGTTCTTGAGTCATTACATAATGTGTTTATAGGCCTTTTCTTTTATTCTTTCCTTGTCCTAATGAGTATTTTGATAACTGTTACACATGGATATAAAAAAAACTAATTAAAGATTTTTTTTTATCAGAACATGCATTTCTCCTCATTGTGAACACATATTGCACTCATGTTCGGAATATATGGTAGGCCTACATGTTTTTTTTTATAAATCTGAATATATAGTGCATATGTCCCAATATAAATGTTAATATATAGTAAATGTATGTACACATATATACACCAATATATTATATATATTTACATATATTACTCAATATATGAAAAGCGGCAATTACTGATATATGTTCCCATATATTGTAATATATTAACACAATATATCTTCAATATATTATAATATATTAACACAAAATATTATTATGTATATATCAATATATTTTGTAGATATGAATATATATTTTTTTCCTGTTGATTATTAATCAGTTATTTAATCAGTTGGTGTAGCCAACAGCAATATTTACTTTATTAAATATTTTCAATTAACCAGTAAATCAGAAAACGAAATAACGTAATATATTGACAGTTAATATATGGGGAAATATATTTTTCTTTGCGTAAGGGAGAGAGCAGGTACTTTCATGGGAGAAAAAGGTTCCCATTTCTGATTGGCTGGGCGCAGTGGTGGCACCAGAGTATTTTTGTCGGGTAATTTATGGTAGGGCTAACCCATACAGTGGTGGTGCTCAAGTCAGTTGAATTACATACACGCTATATCGCCCCCCCCTTGACAGTGAAACGCCACGCGTGAGGTTTAGATTATTTCCCTGTCTCAATCAAAATGGAACTGTATGAAATAAAACGGCACATTTGTCTTGTAGTAAATAAAAAGGATTCACTGTGAACGTGACTTATGATAGTACACGTTGAAGATCCAATGGGGATACTGAATGGCGGTTTCGACTGATCTCAATCAATAAGGCATGACGCAGACCCAACGTTTCGTTGCTTTGATTGGCTGTAGGTCTATTCAAATTGCATTCGGAGGCATTTTGATCTGACCGCGGCCACGCTGATATTATAACGCCAGAGAATTTCCACACCTTTAGTGTATAAAACTCCCCCACTACTTTGACTATTCCTTGCACCTCTCTTCTAGCATAATCCCAAATGGTCTCAACCATATTGCATCAGTAACGTGCACTTGTTACAGCAGGATCAGTTTGTGTGTTGTGGAGACGACCCGCATATTTTTGCAATCCGTGTTCTCGACATTTAGCATTTTGCTTATTATTTAATTTATTTTGCTTACTTGAACATCATTTTTCATGGTGGGGCTAAGCCATTTCTTGGTATGGCTGTAGCCTACCCCAGCCATTCCCTGGCGCTGCCATTGGCTGGGCGGATTGCAAACCACGCCCTGTAAAACTCCCAAAAAGTTTTGTGAAAACGCCATTTCATTTTCCTCGCATTAGCATTAGCCCAGCACACAAATGCAGAGAGATCTAACTTATGGCAACACAAAAGAAAACATGGGTGGAGATGAGGTGTCGGCGTTCTGGCGGTTTACTCTGAAGGCTTCAGTAGAAGCCAGTCCACAACTCCGGGGACTTCGGGTGGCAGTATATGCCGTGAAGTTGTTTGCGGCTAACGAACTAAGTACAGCAAATACTTGGTGTGAAAGTGCCAAAGAAAAGCATAATGGGGCTCCTCTATCAGATTTGGAAAATCACTGTTTCAATGAAGCTCCTCGATGCACTTTCAAGTATGAGTGAAGGTCAAGAGATCAGTGAAAACATTTTAATGTAAACTTACCACAAGCAGGGGCGGCGCCAGGGGGGAGCTAGGCACCCCCAAGAGATGTGTTTTTAATTTCCGAAAATTATTATTTTTATTAAATTAAATCAAAAAAATTATTGATTACATCAATGCAAATGTGAAACAAACAAATGTTTGACCAAAAACATAAAGCCAACACAGGTGATATGATTAGGCCAATGGCCAGCACCCATTAGATTTTTGACCTACCCATAGGCTAAATTACTTTGTGACACTTGAGTGACTTCCTGTTAGCTGGAGCCCCAAATTATTTGCCAACAGCAAAGTGACAAATGGATCGTTTTTTAGTCCTTAAACGTCCACGTGTGGACACTCAATCAAAACCAACTGAAAGCGAGAGGGATTCTGCAAGGCCTTGTGAGTATCGGGTCTCTGTGTTTCATTCAAGCTCTGCTGTGTGTGTGTGTGTGTGTGTGTGTGTGTGTGTGTGTGTGTGTCATACTTGCCAACCTTGAGACCTCTGAAATCGGGAGCATTTCGAAATGCAAAATGGGGGGGTGCTAGTGGATTGCCGGAGCTGTTAGATTAACATTAACATGCTTATATTGTAATTCTAAGTGCAATGCCTTGCGGCCTCTAGCACCATCCTTGATGGAGCATATGTGAGGGCAGGAAAGGAGTGAGCAGAGAGTAGAGTAGTTGTCGATTTTTGTTCTGTGACTATCTGCCTCACCCTCTCAGACTTTCAGTTGCGCGCCCTACTAAAGAGACGTGTTTCCATGGAAACCAAACAATGGTGTAGCTGTATTAAAGTCCGAGTGGAAACAGTCCTGAGTAAATCTGATTTTGTCAGAAATCGGAGAAATATGACCCCGGGAGGAAACCGGGAGAGGGCAATGAAATCGGGAGTCTCCCGCGAAAATCGGGAGGGTTGACATGTGTGTGTGTGTGTGTGTGTGTGTGTGTGTCGAGCCATTTTGTGTGCGTGCGCAAGAGAGCGAGAGAGAGCTCGCGCACCGGACCGGTGGGTATCTACCGGAGATCGTTGTGGTTAGCATCTGGTGCTAGCTAGCCAAGCTAACGGATATAAGGATCTTTTTCAACAACAAGGTGGAGGGAGAATTCTCTCCTGTCAGACTGAGAGTCTCAGATAACCTCAGCTCAGGTGAAGTAAAGCACTCTGTGTTTAGATAGTTAACTTTAGTCTAGTTATCTCAGTGGGTCTCAAACGGTTTGTTAAAGTGATTTGTAAAATATCTATAAAGAAATAGAAAATCTGTTTACAGTTCCGTTTCATATGTATGTTGAGAGATGTATCCATATATCTCTTAATTTTGCTCTCAAAGTGCACCAGATTGATGCTTTCAACTTCAATATTTAAAAAAAAAAAATCTTCCCGGGGGAGTTTGCTCCCACTAGAGGAGGTGAGGACCCTCCTAGAGGATGTGAGGTCCACTCCCCACTTGTAAAAATAGCGCTTACACCTATATGCCGTGAGCTGATTACCAAGCCTTCATTGCAACAGTCGCGGGTACACTGTGTGTGCGTGTGGGGAGTGTTGCAGTAGAAAATTCAACTGTAGCGCTGGTGCATTAATGGGAAACCCTTAATGTTTGAGCACCCTCTATGAAACGTCAAGCTACCCCACAGCACCCCCTAGAGAAAATCTCTGGCGCCGCCACTGACCACAAGTGAAATATTGGCATACATATTTGAAAGAATTTGTCAATGTTTAACAGAATGACAAATAATTGAATATGCATATTTTAAATCAGTGCTCATCTGCTGTCCTTTGTTCAATATTAACAGGTTTCAATTTAGTGTCTTTCTTTTTTTAAATGCTCACTCTAGGCAGTCTCCAACAAATGCATACATTAGGCATACTTTGAGTTTCAACAAGAATATGAATGTAAAATATGGCACACTTTTGGAAAGGTATTTTTCAAGCCTCATGAGACTAAAGTTCAAGGTGCAATGTTATGATGAAGCAGTATGTCTGTATTGTATGTCTATTGCATGAAACAGTACACAGGCAGTTCCTGTACAGTACAGACTACATTTAAATATGTAATTTGGAACAGTGAAATCATTTGGACCTCCCCATAACCATAGAAAACACAACTATAGATGAAAAAAATCTCCAATATTCCCAAGTAAATACTATAAGTGTGAATTATTTTAAAATATTTTATTAGGGCTTTATTTAGGAGCGCATTATAATGATGGGTCCTGAAGTCACGCTTTTGAAACCAGGGTCATCTGAAACGGCAAGTTTTTGACCTGTGGGAGAAAAAAATATATATATAAATATATCTTAGCCACTTTATTCAAAAGCCATTGTCTCATTTTATAATTTGAGCCAACACGTGTAAACCTTATTGTACATTACTAGATAATGAAATCAGCATGTATGAGAGGATACCCTTCATCGTGTTGTCCTGGTCTGAACACTGCACATTACAAGCTGCATCCACTGGATTTCTAACATCACAGATGACCACCTCACAGTGGACAAAGACCTACAAGATATAAATAGATTTAAGGGTTGTTATAGACAGCGTACTTTCTTTTTCCAAACACTGAAGCATCTAAAAATAAAAACAAGACTATTTATTCTTATGACTGATAGTACCTGGCGGTTCAAGTTATCCTTGTCTTCCGCAAAGGCAAACATCGGGACCTCAAACCGCTTGAAGTTTGAAGGATAATGAACTCTGCCCTTCGGCAAAACAGAGTGGAAGATCACTGGGTGCGGGTCCCTTGAGTTTGCACAACTGATGGAGAAAATTTTATTTTTTTATTTTATTTGGGTAAAGATGTCCAAAAGTCTGCTAAATGAGCACCCTACTGTATGATTTTAAACCATCCCTTTGGTTCAGTTTGACAAACAGTTCATTGGGACAAGAACAAATAAATATATACAAGTTACCCGTTAACGATGAGGTCCCATCGAGGGAGGGACATCTTGTCCTCCTCCAGCATCGCCCAGCAGTATGCCAGCTCAAGAGATACTTCAGGGTTGTTAGATCCCATCAGTTCCACCTCGAAATACAGCGGCTGTTGTCGGTACTTTGTGAAGGGATCGTCCTCAACGCGGTGAAACGCACTGTAGGAGTCGTCTGAAGTGAAGCAGAACATATTGACCCGAATTATTAAGGATTCAGACAGGAATAGAAACATTAAGGTGCATAATGCAAAAGAGTTTAACTTGGATGTACATAGTCAACATCCCAAGTGCCAACTCAGTTCAAAGATTAACTTTATGAAAAAAAACATTCCAATTACTTAAAGTAACTAGATTCATATGAACTGTCTCCAAGTTACCCAAAATCCTGCATTTTGATAGAAAGTGTTATCCTGTCTCTTTGCATTAAGCTTTTTCAACATGTTGACATGATACAACTCTTATTTGTCCCAGTTTCTAGATTTGGGAAGGTTTCCAAAGACGTCAAAAATAAATCTAATCCTTAGCAAGCATGCGAGAAAAAAAACAAAAAAAAACACGAGGCATGAAGAACTTTCTTTACCCAAAGCAACTCTCATTTCAACCTGCATCCCGCCTCGTGCATCGTCAGCGTACAGTTCACTCCTGCAAGGTCGGGTGTTGAAGCCAATAGCCTGGTTAGTGTTGATGTCATAGTAACAGAACACCTTAAGCCTGAAAGAAGAAAACTCTTAAGTGGGAACACTTAGAACTGTTCAATTGTTACCCATTGGCACCGTTAACATCTGGGATTGCACCATGGAACGATTTATGGCGTACCAGTTGACTTCTGATAAGGAAAATACAATTTAAGAGTCTTTAAAGTTTTGTCACGTGGTTAACCTACAAAGTCTCTGTATTTGTTTTAAAGTTGTCGTCAGACTGTCAGTTTACGTAATGGTGAACATGAATGTTTACGGCTACAAATAACTGATTTTTGAAATGTATTTTTTTTAAGTTTTCCCATCGAGTTACAAATTAGGTTTTTGTAACTGAAAAAGGCCGCCTTTAACCGTTTTGCTCCAAAAACATGCAACTGTGAATAATGTCCAAGCTGAGAATTTTTCTTTTCTGACCAAAAGTCTAAAACCCAATGACCTGAAGTGTATCATGTTAAGACAAACAGAAAGCATTAAAAAGCTGACATTTAGAAAACCGGAAGCACTTTGTTAATTAATCCTCCATGTCATTTTTCAAGCTACAGCTTTGATAATAAATTAATCATCCAACCTTCAGCTTGGTGATTCTAAGTCTCGAGATACTCACTCAAACTCCGGCTCCTTCGACTGTGAGAGCTTTCTCAATTCAAGTTCATCTGTGATGGAGATTTCATTCTCATACAGCATCATATTGGGCAAAAACTAAGAAAAGAAAAAAATTGAAAGAAGTCGTTTCTCAGTTTGAATCCTATCGCAATCAGCAAGCTGTTCAGCAGCATGCTTTACCTTTCTGGTTGTCCCACAGGAGTTTGCAGTGAAGACAAAATAAGCGTACTGGTCGTTGCTGTATGTGGGGCCACAGGCGGGGTTTCTGAGTGTGAGCCGTCGGGGGTTCAGACTGGGAACAGACTCCAGGGTTATAGCCAGAGCCGTGATGGTCCCATTAGGGAAACACTCTGAAAAAGACGATCAGACATTTGTATGCATTGGAGATTTAAGCCTACATAAGAACACGTATTCTCTTTAACAAACCAATCAGCTTTGTGACGAAGTTGCAAGCCAAGGAGAAGTCTTGGATAGTTTTGTTGGTCTTCAGATATCTCAGAGTCACATCCAGTCTGCTCTTGATGGATGACGACTCAACAGCCTGAGAAGTTTTCAGAAACAATACATTATGATTTAAAGAGGACTATGATCTTGACAAATGTTGCCAAATCCCTGCACATTTAAAACTTTGGTTAAGATTCATACCTCGACCGTAGCATCAGCTGCAGAAAATGGTACAATCAAACTGAAATGTGTGTCGTTGCCCATCACGCCGTACTGCTGAGCCAGGCTCCCGGTCAGCATTCGTTTTCCCATTATGGTCTGAAAGTTGAATCCTTTGGTCCCGTATTTCACGAGGACATAGAAATTCTTATCATCACAGCGTCCTGAGACAGAGGGAGGAGCTGCAGAGGGAGGAGCTGCAAAGGGAGGAATTCCTCTTGGGTACAGACCCATGTCTTCCAGTTTAGCTCTCAGATAAGCAGTGACAGTAAATGGAGCATGCTTTGGCAGGACCAGGAAGCCAAAGGTCAGATGAAGGGTGTAAATTGTAACCCCCATTTCTTTCTGTTGGGAGAAACAGATAGTTATTAGCTGCCAAAATAAAATAAAAAATGCATTTCATTTCCCACGTTGAGTGTAAGGCTCACCCTTTGTCCTACGACACGGTCCGTGAAGGGCACTTCAACAGTATAGACCTTGGAGCAGCCGTTAGGGGACATTTTGTCAAAGACTTTAAAGCCTCTGGCAAAGCAGTCGGCCAAGGACAAAACCTCAGAGGGGGACCTGATGTTCTTTAGCATTACGTCAAAGCCCACCGGCCCAATCAACACCTTAAACATCATCTCCTTGGGAACAGTGGCTGTAGGTCAAAAAGGAAGAAATTAAGGCAGGTTGCAATTTATGTAAAAATAGTAGCATGAGTAGAAGATAATATGACTCACCGTCAATGACTTGTGGAGGTTGAAGCTGCAGGGGGGTCTCTACGGGGAGGAAGACTTTGTATCTCGTGTCCTCATTAGTGTCGTCTTCAGTCCAGAGCAACTCGAGCATCAGCTCAATCATATAAGAAGTAAAGTACTGACCATCCTGGGCATGACTCTGCATAAACAAACATCCTGAGTAAGGCCTTTCCTGAATAACATTATCAGCTACAGATTAAAAGAGAAAGGGAAATTTGTCTGGCAATGAAGCTCTAGATGCTGCAACAGTCAAACATACTCACACGATCCGTTTACATTTGTTTTGTACATACAACAGGATTTCAGTAGTTTTATCTTCCATGAAACAACAGTGTGATTGCTTGTTAAACTGTGTCTCTAAAGTCTAAAATGACTTTAATGTACAATTTAACTACGCTGATTTCTTCAGTGTTGTGAGAAATTCTTTAGATCCAAGAAATATAAACATCTATATTTTGCCCTTTTGTAGTATTTCAGATTTTTTTTTTGCATGGCTGCAAGCATGACTAAAACGACCTTGTCAATTTATGCACTAAATTGTTTTATCTAACCTTGATTTGGCAACCAGCAGCCCCAATAGGAATTTCAACAATGACGTAAAAGTCATCGAGAGTCAGGGAATAGTTTCTGGCCGATATCTCTGTAGCTTCGAGCTTCCTCCCATCGACGCCCATGTTCACCTCCAACAGTCTGAAGTGTTTCGAGTAAATCAGAGGGTCAATGCGCCTCGGCAGGAACCAGCGGATTGAGGTTTCAGTAAAGGAAACCCCACCTGTACACCAAAAAAAAATCAAATAAATAAAGCACTTCTTCCTGGATACAAATTCTGGTGAGTTAAATATTTTTGGCTCCATTTTTAGAAAAGTTTGATATTTTAAAAATGCTGGAATCCGAAATAATACTGGCAGATGTTTGTTTTAAATTCCTGACAGTAAAAAGTGCCCCAAATTCCCAGTGAAAAACACTACAAGAAATGACATCAGTGAGTCTCTTTACATTACCCTGAGCTTGAGGACAAGCGGCTCCTGCATAAAGTTGAGACGTCAGCTTAGTCTTCTCAAATATAATTGAGGTGCTGAGCACAGTCATCGGCACACCTGCTACCTGTGGGGGGAGATTACACAACATGTGGATGTAAATGCATACTGTGGCAACATAATTTCACTCCTGAAAATCTGGGGGGGATATGAATAAGAACTCACTGATTTAAGAGTGCCAACTGGATTCCAGACAAAGTAATCCATTTGAAAGGCAGTCTGGTTACATTATTTTATCTATGGCTGTAAGTGTAAGCAAGTACCTAATGGGCTGCTTTAGTGATTTAACAAGTCTGCCTGAGGGGAAGATATCAAGTGAGAGTTGTTTGAATCTCAGACGAACTGCAATCCACTTACATCCTTGGTGTATGTTTCACGTGAAGGATTTGGGCTTCGCAGCACCAGCCTGGTAGGAGTGCTTGAGATCCCATAACCATTTCTCTGGGCTTCATCCACCTGCATGACCCTCTCCTCAGGAGGGAGGAACACCACTGTGGCGATTCTGAAGACTGCGTCCATGGGTTGCTGTGAGGCAAATATCAAGACGTTACATACATGTTTCTCGAATAAGAAAAGAAAAAAAAAAAAGGCAAAATGAGCCAATCTTACCTCAGCAGCTTTTCGGGGATCCGAGTCGGGGTATGCAGGCAGGTTATAATCATTTGGAGCTGCTTTTTTCACAGACACCTAGAAATGAGGCCACTCCATAAGTGATAATCAATCTCTGCAGTGACATGAAATGTACCGGCCTTGACACTCATATGAGGTATCAAGCCACTAATCATATAGACTGGAACATGGCATGCTGCGTTCACTTGCCTCCATGTAGTTGGGTTTACAGATAATTTCCCGGGAGGCCCAGGAAGAGTAGTAGCAAGTTTCTTCCACCAGGTAAAACTCGTCTTCAATCACATTGTCAGACTGTAGCCGCAGACCTAGTTTTGTTGTGAATGCTTTATCATCCTGAAAACAAATCTCAAAATTAATTTCCACTTCAAAAGAAACATTTGGTGCTGCGTCAAACTAGCATTCAGTCATTTTTACCACATTTTGAGCAAAACAGTTTTGGACGGCGGCATAAATCACAGCGTTTCCCAGGTGGTATTTCTTGATGGTGAAGCCACACTGAGAAGATAAACTTGGTGTGAGGATGATTGAAGAGTTATCTGAGGAAACGAACAATAAAAGTTTGAATTAAAAGTGAGATTAAGTTAAGAAAAAGCTAGATACTTGAAATGTCAGCTTACTTATGACAGCGGACACTTCAAGAGAACTTCCTCCAAGTCGACTGACATCCACACGCAGCAAGTTTCCAAGGCATTGAGAGTAGATTTCTGGGATTAAACATTTATATTAGATGGCAGCACACAAGTGTGTTGAAAAATATCACAAAATGACAAAAACGTACTTATTTGGGGCTTATTTTGTGCCTCAATGTTAACAACTGCTCCAAGGAGAATGAACCACCTGAAAAAGATTGAATACATTTTAAATGTATAAAGAAAAATAAACCTTAATTTAAATACATACATACATAAAAAAAAAAAAACTACAAACCCCAATCCAGCTAAACAACCCATGGCAAGAGTTGGGAGACTGGTGAAGGTCCCTGGTTTTTGCACTTTTTAAATGAAGTTGTTGAGGAAGAGGGAGGGTCCTGCTCACAGGTGGAGCCCATTACTGCCTGATGAGGTGATTGAGCAGGCCTGTGTGTGTAATCCAGTCTGAAGGGAATCCCAACATTTAAAGGCATTGAGGGGAGTAGAATGGCTAACTGGATGATGGGGCTATTTGAATGAGGGGAAGAAATGCCCCATACGTAATGGAGAATATAGAGCGATTAAAAAAGTGGAGAGGTGGTCATACAACTGGGGATTCAAAATGTCAGAAAGCAAGTCATGCTACATGATATTTACAAATAAACGCAAGATTGATGGCCAACAGTTAACACTATATGATTGTCCAATGACAAAGGTGAATGAATTCAAATACCTAGGACTGTGGTTTGATAGCAAATATACATGGGAAATGCATATTAAACAAGTGGAAACAAAATGCAAAAAAGTATTAAATATATTACAAGCTGTAGCTGTATGCAACTGGGGCGCAGATAAACAAGCATTAATAGACATATACAGATCAATTTTGAGGTCCACAATAGACTGGTTGTATAGTGTATGGAGCAGCAGCAAAAACATCACTATTAAAAATTGATAGACTACAATATAAAGCATTGCGGCTGTGTATTGAAGCGATAAAGTCATCCCCTATGCAGTTCTGATAGAAGCAGGAGAGACACCTCTGGAAATCAGAAGAGAGAAACTTGCTCTGTCGTACTGGGTCAGGCTACAAGGAAGTGGAGAGGAAAATATCACAAACAGAATACTACAGGATTGCTGGGAATATACAAAGTTCCAGGGGCGTGGGTTTGGCTGGACAAGTAAGGAGAGAACGAGGGCATTATGGAGTGGAGATCATAACGTTTGCCAAAGCAAGCCCACTTAGCAGTGTTCCCCCATGGCTTTTCCCAGAAGCTAATATGTGAGTCTATCATAGAAAGGAAAAAAGAGTGGCAAATAAATGAAGTGGGAATTAAAACGAGTATGTAGCTGAACGAAAAGTATTAGTATTACCTCAACATTTACACAGATGGATCTAAGAAGCAAGAATGCGTGGGGATAGGCGTGTATATACCAGAATTCAAAATATCAATCTCAAAACGAGTGTCAAATAACTTATCAGTTTATACAGCAGAAATACTTGCAGCAATTATTGGGCTACAATGGGTTGAAGAGGTCAGACCTGATAGGTTGGTGATATGCACAGACTCACTATCTGCTCTGGAAAGCATACAGTCGACAATAACTGTTAGAGAAGATGTAATCATTGAACTTAACCATTGCTTACTGAGACTTCAGAGGAGGGGAATAGATGTGCAGTTATGCTGGGTGCCTGCACATGAGGGGGTTCAAGGGAATGAGCATGCTGATAAGTTAGCAAAAGATGCGTTACAGAAGGAAATAGCAATACCAGTTTCACTTGGAAAAGGAGAAGGAAAAGCAATAATTAAGAAGAAGGGTATGGAAATATGGCAGAAAGAGTTGGAGGAAGATCAGAAAGGGAGGAGATACCACAAGTTACAGAAATCAATCATAACAAAGCTCTATACAGAAAGGAACAGACGGGAAGAGATCATCATCATAGACTCAGATTGGATCATACAGGATTAAACGGCACAATGTTTATAATGGGAACAATTGAAGTTGAAGAATGCAGGGGGTGTGGGGTGAAATAAAATGTGGAACACATCATTTTACACTGCAACATGTACAAAACAGAGAGGGAAAAACTAAGAGACAGGGTCAGAGAGGCAGGAAGGGACTGGAGCCTGATGGGCATACTGGGAACAGAAGGTGAGGGGGTAAGAGCTACCAGGAAGGCCATTCTTAAGTATTTGAGTGAAACAGGATTGATTGGAAGAATTTAAAACCACGTAAACACAGTGGTATAATTCCACAAGTGGTGATAGGATGATATGGTGATACACACTCTTGTACAGTAGGTGGCAGTATGCACCTTAAAGTTGTTTGCAATCCGCCAAAAACCTAAACAAGAAAAAAAGAAGAATGGCTGACTGAGCAGGGGAGAAGTATAGAAATATCTTTCATTAAAAAAGAAGCTGAAGCAATAATACTGAAGCATGGCCAAAGCAGCCGGATGAAGTTAAAAATGACTGAGAACAGCTAAATCTGTTAATCAGCTACCCAGTTTAGAGATTAGTAAGTATTTGGCATGAGCATGAAGTTAATTTACTTATTTGTTTTGAACAATTTTATATATTTGTTATGTTTTTTTCTTTGCATATACTTTTACCTTTAAATACTATATATTTTGCTGATATACTCACTTACTTTTACTTAAGTAACGTCTCTAATGCGGGACATTTACTTGTATCAGAGAGAGTATTTTTACTCTGTAGTAGGCTAAAATAACTTTTACTTTCGTAAAATATCTGAATACTGCCAAGTCCCCAGCTAAACCTTAATAAAGGCCGTTGTAGTTCATAGTCATTAAAAACATCACTCCTTTAGGCCATGAATTTTGATTTAGCAGGATGTTCAGGGTTTTGTATCATATTTGGGAGGCGTGTGGCGCAGTGGGTAGAGCCATGGTGTTGGGATCAGGGGGTCACAGGTTCAAACCCCACTGCAGTCAGCATGTTGTTGTGTCCCTGGGCTAGACACTTCACCCCAAATTGCTCCTGTGGGGATTGTCGCTTTGGATAAGGTCAAGTAAAAAGGAGGCGTAAAACCAAAACATCTAACAGAAAATTATTTGACTTCTTTGAGTCAGAGCAGAAATGTAACATGACTGGATTTATTGGATGCTAAACGTGCTGCTTTTGTTGTTACCATCACATAGAGAACATCACAAATGTCTTGCAACTGTCAAGCTGGACAGAGATGTTCAAATAAGTTGCTGACTCATTTTATATTCCTCATCTATATTGCATCCGCTCTGAAAATGTTGTGTCTACAATACACTGCACAACAGCCTCTCACCGTACCCTTGTGGGAAGGATGTTTAAAACACTACATTAACTTTAGGAGGAGAACAGTGAAAGTCGAACACCCTGCAAGGGTTTGGTGTTCTTGGAGTTTTATGCTTTGAGCAGCACATCTGGGAGATACTGATAATGTGTTTTATGGAGGTAATAAAATGATGGATAGAAACCACCTCAGCTACGACACAGATGGGGGGAAAACTTGGCACATTATTTCATACATTAAAAATGGTCTTGTGAGTTCAATGACAACTGGCTGCAGCTTATTCCTTTATTTATATGTTTACATCAGCTGCCACTATAAAGGTATGATGTATTTCCAATTTGCTGCCAAATACAGTGTTACTGCCTGCTTTGGCAGATATCCTGCCAGCAGGGCTTTCTCACAGAGGATTGAAATGTCAGAGTGTGATTCTACTTCCTTCTCTCTCCAGCTGCAGCCCAGCTTTGATCAGCTGCAGTAGTTTAACAAAAATAAAGTCGTTTTTTAACACATCAAACTACGGTGGCCCTGAAATGCAAGTCAAAACAACATGTCATAAAACACTACAGCATTTCATAAAACGCTACAGCATTTCATAAAACGCAACGACATTTCAAAAAACACTACAGCATTTCACAAAACGCCACAGCATTTCACAAAACACTACAGCATTTCACAAAACACTACAGCATTTCACAAAACGCTACAGCATTTCACAAAACGCTACAGCATTTCACAAAACACTACAGCATTTCACAAAACGCTACAGCATTTCACAAAACGCTACAGCATTTTACAAAACGCCACAGCATTTCACAAAACGCTACAGCATTTCACAAAACGCCACAGCATTTCACAAAACGCTACAGCATTTCACAAAACACTACAGCATTTCACAAAACGCTACAGCATTTCACAAAACACTACAGCATTTCACAAAACGCCACAGCATTTCACAAAACACTACAGCATTTCACAAAACACTACAGCATTTCACAAAACGCTACAGCATTTCACAAAACACTGCAGCATTTCACAAAACGCTACAGCATTTCACAAAACACTACAGCATTTCACAAAACGCCACAGGATTTCACAAAACGCTACAGCATTTCACAAAACACTACAGCATTTCACAAAACGCTACAGCATTTCACAAAACACTACAGCATTTCACAAAACGCCACAGCCTTTCACAAAACGCTACAGCATTTCCCAAAACGCCACAGGATTTCACAAAACACTTCAAGATTTCAACTTTTACGGAAAGGGTATTCCTTTAGGGAGAACACTTCTTGTTTGTGATTGGACAGAGCCAGCCAGAGAAGCACTGCTGTGTTGGTTGTTTTTGCTGCCAGTCAAGAAATGATGCTTCGTAATTGGTCAGCACCCGACAGCTGTTTCTGCACGAATTTTAAACTGAGTTGGAAAGAATGGAAGGGAAGGGAATATTTTTGACAACAACCTGCTCTGTCCACACTCACAACAACATGATTCAGACAGAAATAAAGCAGCGACTTTATTCGCCATGACACAGACAGTCTGTGTTTTGTTCATGTTTAAGTTTTGTCCAGTTTCTGAACAGATATGAGGAGCTGTGAGCTCTGTGTGCTAACTGCTAACGGCTGATGTTTTGGGACATGATGATGTGGTGATGGGTTGACAGCATGTCGAGGATAACATCATGTATATCCGTTGTTAAAATATTCCCTTAAGATTTCCATCTCTTCTTCCAATCTTTCCAACTCAGTTTAAAATTTGTGTAGAAACAGCTGAATAGTACCAAACAGGAAATACGTGGCGCTGTCGGGCGCTGACCAATCACGAAGCGTCATTTCTTGACTGGCTTTGTTTTGTGAAATGCTGTAGCGTTTTATGAAATGTTGTTTTGACTTGCACTTCAGGGCCACCTTATAAAACATAACAATAAACAATAAAATGCTTCAGGTGCACTCAAAACTAAAAATAAAATCGTATGAGCTTATCATAACAATAATACAGCTTCCTTTAGTATCAGAAACAGGTAAATTGCCAACTAGGTTTACACATAGGCATTTTTATAACATTAAGATATAGAAAATAATTTACATGGATCGATATACGAAAAAAAAACTATACACTACAGTAGAGCCTACTATGACAAAGATGATCAGAATAACAAAATAAAATATGAGCAGTTTTGTTATGAAAAGTGGAAAGTTGTGCAGATGTTAAGAAGGTAGCTTTTCTTCGAAAGTGCAAAATATTATAAAATTAAATATCCTTCATTATTAATATGTATATATTCACTGTCTTGCGTTTCTTTTTTTACTTACTTCCAATTCATGTTCAATGTCTTACCTACATGCTGCTGTGACGAAAATCCCAAATTGGGATCAATATAGTAGCCTATATATTTTATCTTATCTTTATTTGAAATATAAACAACTGTTTGCATAGTGTGCATAAAAAGCCATAAAAAACGAATACACAAATATCTCGCAGGGTGTTCCTACATCTGTGCAGTGTCCCTCCCCTCCCCCCTCCCCTCACTCGCCCCTCCCTGCTCCCTGTAAAAGGGAACAAACCACCGGTGCTGCTGTCCCGCCTCCAGCTCTCTGCTCCGCGAGGCTGCAGCTCCACCGACCCGCAGCTCCACCACAATGTGAAAACTTAACCACCCGGATAAAAGTTATTTTCATGGAAAGAAAGGCTGCAAGTAAAGGTACGTACCAGCTTCACGTTTTGCATTCAGTTTTTGTTGAAAACTAAAAAGTAATTGTTTATCTCTAAATAGATAAATTGAAAAATTTTTTGTCAAATCAGCTCGTTGCTCTGAATTTCTAGAAGGGTATTTAATGAACAATATAGAAAGCTACACATGCAGGAAAGCAGTCCTAATAACTGATTGTAATGATGTGTGGTTTCAGTTTCAACTTGTTGCTTGTCATTTCCTCGGATTAGTTTAGTCTGTAATTTGATTCTTCTGGTGATAGTCCTGTACTTGAGCACTGGAAGAAGTGACAGCACCTCACGCCTCTTCCCTCACTCTAGCTCAAGCCATTTCCTGTGGATGTTGTATTGATTTTATTTTCCTTCAGAGGACTAATGTGCTCTAACAGTGCAGTTAAATATGTCTTGATACGATAGACAGCAGTCCACATTAATGTACCACTGTAAAATCTTGACTGTAATGCTTGAGGGGCATATATAAAGCGATATAACTGACATACTTGGCTTCTAATCATAATGTATCTACATCATCAGGACCATGGGGTATGGGCAAATCCTCCACCGGCGGGGGAATGAGGAGGACCAGGTCCACCTCAACGTGGGGGGGTTTCAGCACCACGTGGATCCGGATATGCTGCTCCGCTTCCCTCACACACGCCTGGCCCGTCTGCTGTCCTGCCAAAGCGAGGCGGCCATCCTGGAGCTGTGTGACGACTACAGCCCATCCGAGAAGGAGTACTACTTCGACAGGAATCCCCAGGTTTTCCTTGGTGTGCTCAACTTCTACCACACGGGACATATCCACATGATGGAGGAGGTGTGCGTCTTCTCCTTCAGCCAGGAGATAGAGTACTGGGGGATCCAGGAGCTCCACCTCAGCCCCTGCTGCAGCTACTGGTACCACGAGAGGAAGGAGTACATTGACGACGGAGACTGGGATGTGAGGAGCGACGACCAGCAGCAGCCCAGCCTGGACTCCTCCTTTGAGGAGCTCTCTGCGCTCGATCAAGACATGGCCCAGTTCAAAGGAGTCTGGTGTGCGGAGGTGAGGAGCTACGTGTGGCTGCGGCTGGAGGACCCCGGTCACTCAACAGGTTCAAAGATCATCGCCGTGGCCTCCCTCAGCTTGGTGTTGACCTCCATCGTTGCCATGTGTGTCCACAGCATGCCTGAGTATCAGCAGAAGGACCAAAACGATAAACTCATCGAGGATCCTGTCCTTGAGATCCTCGAGGAGGTCTGCATCGCCTGCTTTTCTGCTGAGTTCCTCCTCAGGCTGATTGTTTCGCCCTCACGCAGGAAGTTCCTCTCAAGCCCCTTAAACCTCATTGATGTTGCCTCCATTTTGCCATTTTACGCCACTTTAGCTCTGGAAACAGCCGATAAGGAAGCCGCAGAGGAGAACGAGGACTTACAAAATGTTGGGAAGGTGGTGCAGGTTCTCCGCCTCATGAGGGTTCTCCGGATCCTGAAGCTGGCTCGCCACTCCATCGGTTTGCGAGCGCTGGGCGCCACCGTCCGACACAGCTACCAAGAGGTGGGTCTGCTCCTTCTCTTCCTCTCGGTGGGGATCTCCATCTTTTCTGCCCTCATCTACTCGGCAGAGAAGGATGTGGAGAACACAGATCTGGGGACCATCCCTTTAGGCTGGTGGTGGGCAACCATCACCATGACCACAGTGGGTTACGGTGACACCTGCCCGGTAACGCTGGCGGGGAAGATAGTGGCGACCTTGTGTATCGTGTGTGGCCTGTTGGTGGTGGCTCTGCCCATCACCATCATCTTCAATAAGTTTTCAAAGTACTATCAAAGAAACAAAGCCATGGAGGGTAAGGGTATCACTAAGCCTGAAAGAAAAGATCCAGAGATTCCTTATTATAACATAAAAGACCTCTTTGCAGGAAGCATGTATCCTTTTATTGGAAGTATCGCCTTCAGAAACAGTGTGAGCAGCGCAGGAGACGAGACGGACGCCTCCAGTCTCCAGGATATAGAGATGTATGAAAACGAGACTTGTGAAAATGGGGCAACGAAATGAGATTCAATGGAGTGTCACTCCCTTTATGACCTCTCAGGGCGCTCCATCACACCGCCTGTCTTCCTCCTGCAATCTGACAGAGAAATATGGTGGCTGTCGATTGTTTTTTTCTTCTTCAAGGGCTTATGAAATATACACAGTGTCACTAAAACCCGGAAATCTTAAGGGAATTTGAGCCTTGCTCAGAGGTCTAAAAGCCCATTTTCTGCTTGAAAAAACAGCAATGATGCATGTCGGAGGCCATAATGTTAATGTTTTTTCAAAGTAATGCCCTGTATTGATTTGTCTGCCAGCTGAAAGTTCAGAGTGAGATTTCAGCTGAAGTCTATAACGACAACAATACTGTTTGCTGTTTCAAAATGGTATTATAGATCTCTAATTGACTGATGTTACACAGTCTGCATGAACAAAAATAAATGAATTTCTGAATAATGTGTAGAAATATGCAATAGTTTTGATGCTGACCAGGAACTGCCACACAGACGCACTGATATACCAGGTTATTGTTGTTTAACTTTTCTTTTGGATAGTTGTTTCCGCATGCTGGGTGACTCCTAGGGGATAACTCATGTGGACATGAAATAAAACTCAGTGAATCAGAAGAAATATGCCTCTCGTTTGTGACATGGCATACAGTAAGGTGTACCGCCCACTCACTCAGACAAGGTTTGCAGCTCAGGTTCATTGCATTTATTCATCGCCATATGTTCTTCACTAAAATAACTCTCAAATCTAAACCAACCTGTCATCAGTGTCTTTTCTTTATTGGGGAAATGCACTTTAAACTGTTGACGAACTTTATGCACATCTTCTTCACTCTTCTGTTCCTGAAAGCATCGATTGGCTGTCCCTTTGTATAATCTCCGGTTGGATGAGCTGCTGTTACTAGAGCTTGAGATGTCAAATATCGTTTTCTACAGGGGTCTCTAAGGTGCAGCTCTTCAGAAGCTTCTACACTTAAAGCTCAAATGTTATTCTCCATTCTAATGTTCAGATGGTTTCTTATGTATCAGCTAGATGTTAGTGAATGAAACACAATAACAAAATGATGAATGGGTGTCACTGTGGAGTTGCAGAGGTTGGTTTAGGGACTACCTGCAGTTTAACCAGGACAGATCATCTCATTTTGCTTTGATTGATGGTACATTTGTTTTGATTGTTTGGCTTCCTGTCTCAGCATGGGATATTAGCATATTGCTCAATCCACACTTTTTTTAATGACAGGGGTTTTGGTACAGATAAGCATTGATTTTCAATTATTATTATTCACACAGATGCATGAATGGCTGAATAATATTGGATTTATTCGTCACACTTTATGTCCGATAATAGATCTGACAAATAGAGTTCTATCACTCAAAAACGATGCTTATTTGTTTTTTTGTTTCTGTGTTATGGAAAACAATAATCTATATTCTTAACTCTTGTTGACCTTCTTCCAATATCAAGTTATCTGAAAAGGTGAAATATTTAACCCTAACCCCCTCTTTTTTTTTTTATCTCATACCTCGTCGCAAAACCAAAAGCTGTTGAACCTCTGCAATAAAAAGTAAATGGAGAAAAGGAGGGATTACATTTTGAGATAATTCTAGCTCATTCACAATAGAATGTAAACAAAACTGTAAAAATGAACTATGGCTGCCATTAAGTGAGGATGGATGCTTTAATGATCATTAGCGCAGCTGAATTTCCACTTTGATTCATGATGTAAGAAACATTATGAAACCAAACCTCTCTAAGAACTTTTTTAACAATGAACAAAAATGCTAACACAAGTTGCGTTGGCCTACAGTTTGTCAGGAAAATGTGTAAAATGCATCAATGGATTTCTCTTCAGCTTCCATTATAAAGGGTCTTCAGGCTAATATGTAATTGTTATTGGATTTTTCAGATAGTAGTCTGTTTGTTAAAGAATCCATCGCAGGAAATGGCGATCAAGCACCTTCGGCAAACAATAGTGATGGTTTTGCGTTCCTCACCATTAATCCCACCCTCATGGCTTTGGACGTTCAGGGAAGTGGGTTTCAATATCTGTTCACTTTGCCATCAGCAAAAATGCATTCCCTTATTGAACTTATTTCAGGATGTGCATCTTATATTTCCCATTTCCTATAGCAGCTTGTGGTCCCCATCTGACTTCTGAAAGTTTCGTATTTTTGGAGGTAGGCTAATTGTTGGGTAGTTGATATTGTCAGTGGCGGAAAGTACATGTACTTAGTGAAGTCACTTAAATACAATTTTGAGGTGCTTAACTTTCCATTTTATATTTGACTCCAAGGGGCAACATGTTGAATTGTATTTTTGCTCCACTACATTTATCTGACACCTTTAGTCAATCAAGAAAAAGGAAACCGGAGTTTGCTGCAATGAATAAAAATGGGACCGCTGTCTACAGATATTTAGGTCACTGTAAATGTAACAAACGAACTCAAAGAGGTGGATAGGGCTGAGTTTAAAGACAACAAGATATGCATCACACAGAGGGGGGAGGAACAATGGAGTCAGGGTGTTGTTAATGTAAAGGGTAGAAAAAGCCAATTACCTATAAATGTCACAGTGCGGGTGTCAGCACAAATGTCGATGTTGCAGCGCTGACAAGGTGAATCGTGTTTCTAACTTACCCTTTAGGTTTTTTATTTTTTTCTTAAAATGAAAAAAGCTTCATTACATTAAGGCTGTAGTAAAGTTGCTAACCATAATACTTCTGTTGGTCAAATGAAGTCTTAATCCTGATGATTGGATGCAGCGGAGAATTTAAACCACCAGGATAAAAGGTGTCACTGATCATCGAGTTCCTGTCAGAAAGACGGAGGACATTTCCATGAGTGTGAAATAAAAACAGATCAATAAGTATTGTTTAAGCAGGTTTTTCTTCTCTTGAAGGGTTGTGTTTGTAATAGCCAGCAACTTTGATGCTGATTTGAAGAGAGTTCTCTGTGTGCAGAGAGTGACAGTGAAGTCTTGCAGTGCTGCAGAGGTTGCTGGATCGCAATGTTTAACAAAACTCGATACAGAGAAGATTGGAGAGAGACGATCAAAGTGAAGTTCAAGTTTTTTGAAGAGAGAACGTTAATCTTTAGATGAAAATCTGACATCTGTTTTCAGGGTGGTATAAACTATATACTTAATACTGTATATATTACATAAAGCCTCGGGCTTCGTGAAAGCATTAGTCCCTCTACCTCGCACAAGAGGAAAAGGTCACTGCAGTGATGAATTTGCAAAATGCAAACAGGAATTCGAAATACTGCAGGAACCCAGTGCTCGAGCTCTAAGGTTGCTACTTTATCACCTTTAGTCTCAAGTCATTGAGTTTTAATAGATAAAAACGCAATTCAAAACTTGTAGAGAATTGGCCAAGAACCAAATGGGATTCTGCAAAGTTGGCTTTAATGGATTAAGGTTGTGATTGCTTAATTAATGTTAAATAAAAATTCGGAAACCTTGTATTTCATATTGTTATGGCTTTGTTATGTTGGGCAGATTGACGTTTTTATGGGACATAAATGTTAATTTTGTCCATTTAATATTACATCAGATCCAAAGCTTGCAAAAAGTTGAGGTGTCTGAATACTTTCTAAAGCCACTGTGATATAACAGTAAATAAGCACAATAATGACCCCATCCAAAAAGGAAACACAATTTGAATGAGCTGAAACGTGATTCTGTGACAATTCAATTCAATTCAAACCTTTATTTATTCGGGTGAAAACCCATTGAGATCATTGACCTCTTTTTCAATGGTGACCTGCTGCAAGTAGGTTCCAACATGAATACAAACATGACAGAAAAACAAAGAGGACATCATATGGCATATTTACATTGACTACAGTTTGTATAGCTAGTAGCATTTACAGATACCATCAGTTTCCGATTGGATAACATCTAACCTTGCTTTAAAAACATGTAATGGAACCAAACTGCTCAACCTCCATTCCTTTTGCAGACTGTTCCAAATTAGCGGAGCTGCGCATCTAAAAGCTGTATTCCCTAAGACAGTCCTAGCAGTTGGCACATTTAATACAACCACAGCATTCGATCTCAGGCAGTAGCCATTTACAATACGCCGTGAGATCAGGGAGCAGATGTAGGATGGAAGTTTCCCTAACATTGCTTTTAGTGACTCCTGTCTGGAGGGAAAAACAAGAGACTTGTGGCCGGTATTTAGTTTTTCCTGATAGAGGAGACTCTGCCAGGAGGAACTGTTTTAATATTTCCATTAGCTGAAGCTAATTTGTAATGTCTTGATCCGAGTCTTTGCGTGGTCCGCAGAGTACAGCCAGATCACTTTTACTCTCCCATTACTATCGGAGTGGTTTCAGCTCAGGGTCAGGTATAACAAAGAAACCACTTTGTCTATATTGGGTTCCTGCTTTGTTCCCCCATGCAGGTTTGTTACAACGAGGCTTGATGGACAATTTTAATGTGCATTTCCATAATCATGTATTATTCTGATGGAAGCTGACTTTCTGACTGGGCGTCATATAAATCTGCTGTAATTCAGCCAGGCAAATAAGCCTTTTTACATCTATTAACTTTTATTGTGAACAAGCTATGCTTTCATTATTCATTCAGCATTCTTAAACCTGCCTACTCCTCTTCATTTTAGATTCAGAAATACTTTATTTTCCATCCCAAATCAATGGATATCTGTCTCAGCCATGGCATAGGTTCTTAAGTTTTCATGGAAATCAACATGTTAGTAATTGTCCTTATTTTATTCACAGCACTTGGAGGACTTTGTGGTATGTTGTCTTTAAAAGTTGTGTTTGAAAGCTAACAATAATTAGTAAGTGTACCTTGAATGGGATGAGATTTGGGATGAGATGTTCCTATCTGAAATGTGGATTTTTTTTGAAAGATGCACAAGCACTTTACTGTGAAACAATTGTGCTACAATCTATTGTTAGCATACAGTGGTTGTAATAATTAGTCTATGTGTACAAAATGCAAAAATCTAAATTAGAATGGACATATTTTACTTTTTGAACCAGTTTTTTGTCTTTATTATTAAATGCAGGTCTTGTCTAAAGCTCCACAGCTCGAATCAAACAGGGGATGCTGCAGTTATATGGGACTTCACTACACCTCCTGACGCCACTCTAAATCCTTCTCCATTGACCTTTATGTATTCAGTTTATTAGCTTCTGACGTGGGCTGCCCCTTAGATAAAAGGCTAATTGACCCGGTTATCTTAATGTCAAGTGTTTTACACAGACAAAGATACATTATAAGCAAATTGGACTGAAAAAAAAAGAACAGCTGGGGCCAAACTCACCTTCACCTCACCTTGGACACTGCAGTGTGACTTATCCCATTAAGAACAAGAGAAGACTGAAGCATTTCAATTAGCCTCTTTGGCCACCATTGCAGTCGTGAGCTCAGTAATTATGAAAGCAGAGATAAGCAGATAATCCAGAGTCCCCTGCCTGGAATCCATCTCAGAGGGGGGGTGGGGGCAGGCCTGTGTCCCCTGCGCTCAGCGAGGCTCACTGCAGCGTCGGCTCCTCGGAGAACGAGCTGTTTGTCTTGCAGACGGATTCGATTCCTGTTTGTTTGGACAGGTTACGTGAGGTTACAGCCCAAACACTGCAAGGATGTTGCACAGCTTAATACAAGGAGTAAGGAGACACTGTTCTGCTGCTCATCTAACATAAATGGGCAATTTCATTTGTAGTTGAGATAAAAACTCCACTTAAAAATGTCCCATCCCCCCTCTATGTGGTTTAAAGGCAAGGCATGTTTTTTTATAAAGCACATTTGAACAACAAGGCAATACACCGTGATTAACAAATAACATCGAATGTAATTATACAAAGTACAAAAGAAACACAAATTATTAAATTACATTAAATGACACTTAAAACAACAATTAAAGGCCAAGCTAAAGTATAATGAGACAGATAACAAATACTAGAATAACAGTTAAAGTGCTATTTAAGAAATGAATGGTTTAAGCTATTAAAAGAATATTATTCCACAATGTCTGACAACATCCTACATATATTCTGCATTGACATAGACACTTTTGTTTATCATTCAATACACTTTTTCCTAAATCCAGTCTGGCATGGATGGTTCTTTTTTTTAATTCTAGTTCTCTATCTGTGTTTTAATTGTTGTTTTACTTTTATGTACGACACCTAGTCAAATTCCTCGTAAGTGTAAATCTACCTGGTAATAAACCTGTTTCTGATTCTGATTCTCATTCTGATCATCATTAGAATTTAAAATAAAGTTTGAACAATGCTCAGCTGCGCAGCGTGAGCTTAATGACCCGCCAGCCGCATTTAACCTCGAAGTGTTCACTAGTCTCTCGCAGCAGTTTAAATGTACCATGTAATAGTGGATGTAAAACTCCTTTCCGTCAACGTTTATGGGACAATTTATTAGCTTTATCCCCACTTCAGTATACATACAGTAGAATGTATGAATACATCTAGTTTATTTAATTTTCTTCACAGCAGATATAAAGGAAATATATTGTCAATATCAGAGTTTGGACATACTGTATATCTCTTAGTTTTAATCACAGGCTCATACACATTATATGAATTGAGTTTACATTTCATTCATGTGTTTCAGAGTGACAGAGTGCTGAGCTGGGCTGGGCCTAAGTGACGACAGAGTGGATAGGATGAAAAATGTAGAGAACACGGCTGCGGCTCTTTGCTGGGATGATGCACTGACTCACTCGCTATGGAGGGTTGCAATGGAGAGAGCAAGGATTTAATGGAGGCAGTAAAAGAGGGCAGGAGGACTCAGAGTCCTGCTAATGAATCAGAGGAAGGAAGAGAGGATGAGGAGAGCGAGAGGAAGACTGAATAGGGAGGGATGGGCCAGGGAAAGACACACAAAAATATTCTGCAAACAGCACCCTGACATGGATACAATCAAATACTTTTCACCTTTATTTGCATGTAGCCACCGGAGTTAAACCCATTTACATTAAATAAAGAACACAGCTGTTATTACAGGTAACAACTTCAATTCAACTGATTCAATGATGGAAAGCATGTGATTAAAGGGGTCCTGAGCTCATGCTTATGTTTTCATGCTTTAATGTTCAAAGAGCTTTTTTTCTCATACTGCCTGAGCTGCAGCACATCTTTTCACCCTCTGTCTGAAACCAGAGCCAAGTCTGCTCTGATTGGTTAGCTGGCCGGCTCTGTTGTGATCGGTCAACCGCTAAGAGATGTCCCGCCCCTTAGCCTATATGTACAATGTTTCGGAGCGCTAGCCAATAGAAGTGCAAGTGTTACATAGCGATGTCACTATTTTACGGAAGTAAACAAAGGAGTCCAATCGAGGTATTTCAGGCAAGGAAGGGGGGAGAGAAACTCCCTCAAGAGGGATCTTTGGGATTTTAGCCTTTGCAGACCATTTACATGCACACAAATATATAACATTAAAGGGAACAATTCTAAAAGAATAATAGGGCCGCTTTAAGACAGAATATTCTAATTTCTGAAACAAGAAATACGGAGACTCAACAAGGGCACAAATGGACGAGATACGAACAAAGCAAACATTTTTGTCAGTTTTGGTTCTTAGTTATCAATACATATTTTGTATTTGTAACTTTATCTATATCAAAAACCTTTAACATTAAACCTAAAAAAAATAGTTGTGACTTTATTACTTTTAGCCTATGATGATATGTATGATGTATAATGTATTCATGCATCCATAAATCTCATCAGGAAAGAGCCTGGAAACTTACTGCAGCATGCTTTGTTTTTTTAACCTCGGCTGCAGATTTTTACAGTCAATGATGTGAGCTGCTTGTGCCGAGCAATGCATATGCTGCGTAATTGTGTCCACTCAGTCTTTTACAGCATCAATAAATGTCTGTAATTAAAAATCAATGATAATCTGCACCTTTATTGAATTCTATCTCAGCAGTGATTTAGTTATTACGTTATGTATCATGGTTTAATATCCCTCTAATCTGATTTATTGAGATCTTGTGCATTTGTCTGTAGATGTATGGCTGTGGAGCGTTTTTGGCAGGTATAACAAGAAAGGGCTTTTGATTAAACAGATGGATAGTACCATCAACCTTGTAAAGTTAATGTGAATGATGTTGACATTATGACCACTGCCCTCAATCCTTGCTAAGCTCTTTAAAAATGAAAGCAGGAGAGACACTTTAAAGGTAACAGTCTCAATATCTGTCCACTGAGCAGTGGTGGAAAGTCTTGCAAGAGCAATAACACAGTGTTAAAATATCTTATTGGAAAGAAAAGTTGTGTATTTTAAATAGTACTCAATTAAAAGAAGAAGATGATACACATCAACATGTGCCTATATTCAAAATGATTGATGCATTCATGTGTTCATCAATGTTGCAGCTGGTAAAGAAGAGGTTTACTTTAACCAACTTACATATTTTTGGGTAGCTTAACCTATAATGGTGCATCATAAGTTATTGTTGCATCTACATTTGCAAAGACACTAGTAACAGAAGCTGTAATGTTATTGAGTAAATTCCTTTGCAAAAGGCCACTGCTTCTGTCATTGAGGGACTAATGAGCCATAAAGAAAATCTACAACTCACACAATGTGACATTGAATGAACAATTAACTCGCAAACTTTCTTTAAACAGTTTGTCAAAGAGGGGGGCAGGCTCTATTTCTCTCTCAATAACTTGCTGTTATCTTCTTCTTGTTTTTCAAGTCTTCTTCAAATCTCTTCGCCCATATCAGTTTACATTGTCAGCCACAGGCAGCGTTTGCTTTGCATTGTCGATTTAACATTAAAATGAAAATGGACTCTGGCAACATAAAGCACTTAAGGAAGCTCTGAGGACGTTATTCAGTGAGTAATTGTCCTGTGCCTCTTTGAGCGTTATTGTGCCCCAGTGATTGCTTTGATTAGCCCTAAATGACCTTGCTGATAATTGATTTGTATACTATATCTCTTCCAGGATGATTGACGCCATTTAAGATTAAGAACATCTTACTGTGTGCAATCTCCTTCTTCTATGAGGAGAATTATAATTTTCCTCAATATGTGCATTTTCAAAACATGTTCCTTCTTTCTTCTTTAAATATAAAATAACTGAGTACAGCAATGTCATTTAAAACAAAGCACAAGCCACCTGGACTGCTTCTGGTCTAATGATCCAGAAAATCATTTTTGGGGATCTAGGCAAAGTGATTAATCAGTTAATTTGGTGGAACCTGCTTAGAATAAAACCTGCATCTAAAGAATCTTCTTCACTCCTGTCAGCACACTATTGATTTACATTTTCTTGATTTATTTAATCAGCACATCTTATGGCGCATTTCCACTACAGTGCGGAGCTCGCTTTAAGCGTGCCGAGCCGTGCGGGGCCCGTTTTTGGTTGCTTTTCCACTTAGCGTAGTTCCGGCTAGCGGGTACTATTTCACAGTTTTCTGGCCCCATAAAGTCAAAGTTCTTTCCGGGCCAACAACCAGGCTGAGTCGGGCTGAGTATGCTAAACTAGAGAGAGAATTGCTGGCAAGGGGCTACAACTACAAAAAATGAACATGTTTGACCGTGATTTAATCGTAATACACGTTTCAAAATGATGCCGAAGTAACAACATACTGATACCGGTTAGTAAAAACCATGAATTAATGCTTTGACAAGTCTGCAGACAGACGGCAGGCAAAAAACCTTTTAAAATGCGTGTTTTCTGAATGGAGAACGGCTAAGCTAACGCAGTATATGCATACCTGTCAACCCTACCGATTTGGGCGGTAGTCTACTGCTTTTGACATGTTTCTACCGCCTACCGATTTAGCTGGCTTTCCCTACAGATTTCCAATCTTCCCAAATTATAAAAAAATTAAAATGACACTCCATAGACACTGGACTCGACTTTTAGCGGAAACCGTTTCCCATCATAAAAACAGTCCTCTGTGTTTGTGAAAGTGAAACAACGTGAAGAGGAAGGGCAGCGTTACCCCCGGGGCTGATAGGTAATCGCTCCCAAATGAGTTTAGGGGAACAGAGATGAGACATTTCAGTCCTGCAGGGTTTCCCCGTTAATATCAGTGTCTCGAAAACACATGTTGTCGACTGAAAGACATCCAGTGTTAGGTTAAAATATAATAAAATGTTGAGATGTTGGGATATTTATCTCTAGTGGCGGACTGGCCATCGGGACGTTCGGGAATCCCGATGGGCCGGCACCGAAGTGGGACGGTCGGGCCACTCGGCCCACCCCAATCGGTCCACTTCGGGTCCGTTCGCTGACGGCTGTTTTTAAACGGCCCGCCGTTTTCCCGCAGCGAGGCTCCCCGCGTTGACAATTCACTAGCACACCCCCCCTCCCCTCCGTTGACAAAATTCTCTTTTTCTGAAAAATGCATAAAATTATGCAATATATGTCAAATACATTTGACATATAATTGTAATTACTGGGGTTCCATTTCTTCTGATTACCTAATTTGGGCGTGCATATTTGCAGCGCGCAAACTTACCTCTTTTGGATTTGGAAAGGTTGGCATGTATGTAGGGCCGCCTTAATGCACGGGCTGACCTGGGCTGAAGCCCAGGGGCCTATGGAGATCGGGGGCCTATCATGAGCCAATAAAAAAAAATGTAAAAAAAAACATTTATTTTGGATGTTTTATTTTTATTTTAAATGAACAAAGTCTTGGCTTTCAGAATATTAAGCTTTTATTTCCAAAATCACACGATAAATACACTTTTGAAGCTTGTAAAGGGAAGAAGACAGCTCTCCCTCGCCACTCTGCTGTTCCCCTCCCTCCGTTAAAATTATGAATGTAAGGTGTATAGTAATCATGGATAACACGGCAGGGTCCGTTACAGTTTGTTTTCATCTGGTTTAAAATAAACAAAGTCTTGGCTTTCAGAATATTAAACTTGTTTCTGCAAATTCAGATGATAAATACAACTTTGAAGCTTGTAACGGCATAATTACAAGCGGAAAACGGAGTAACTTAACGTCACAGCAGGCATAACAACAGCCGGTGTTTCTCGTGAGTGGTTTCCCCGGGAAACAAACACAATACACACAAAATGCAAAATTACACAAACACACACACACACGTATACACACACACACTCGTGAGCTTCCCCCAGACCAGTAATCCAAACGAAAATATCTTCCCTCCGTAGTATTTTGATAATTTGCTCCGCTAATCAATCAGATCGATGGATTCCGGGAGATTTTTCTCAAAAATGATGACTCCAAAACAGTCAGTGGGCACCACTTAACAGCCAATCAGAATGAGAATATGTTTCACATGTGACTTATTCAAATTGCGAGTGATTGAGTGACAGATGAAAGTTGTTTAGCAGACAATGTCGGAGAAGAAAGTGTTTGAGAGTGGCGCTCGGGAAAAGGAAATTGTTGAGGGAAAAGGAGTTTCGAGACAAGCAGCTATTACAAAAAATGCCGAAGCTTACAGGTTATTTTAAACCTGTAGGCCAGGGTGAGGAGGAAGGACAGATGAGTTTTGTACCGAGCGGCAGTGGTGCCGGCCGCGGGGCCTCGGAGCCAAGTAGGCCGTCTGGTTCTGATAGCGATGGAGTAGCGGGAGAGGAAAAATAGACAGGAAGGACATTATCTGTTGGAGGAGATGGAGAGGACGACGAGGACTTGCTACGTGGAGGGGAGTCAACGGCAACCGGACAAATAAATGAGGGAGGCCTGATACGTCACTCATCTGGAGGAGAGGACCAGGCGTGCGTAGAGCAGAGTGGAGAAGAGCATCACAAATTACTTTGATTTGTTGTTTAAATAGGGGGCCTACAAAACAGCCCCAGGGCCTGATGGCAGGTTAAGGCGGGCTTGATGGTATATGCTCCGACCGTCCACACTCACAACAACGGCCTATACAGACACAAATAAACCAGCGACTGTATTCGCCATGACACAGACAGTCTGTGGTTTGTACTTGTTTAAATGTTGTCTTGTTTCTGAACAGATATGAGGAGCTGTGAGCTTGAGTGCTAACAGCTAACGGCTGTGTTGTTTTTCTGGGGTTCTCATTGACGATGACATCACGGCTCCGCCTACACTGCGTTACTATAGATCAGGGGTCGGCAACCCCTGGCACGCGTGCCAGCATTGGCACGCGGCACCGTAACCAGTGGCACACTAGGAATAAGTGGAATAAGTGTGCAAAATATTTAAATTAATTTTCGGATCCTGAACGCGAGACCGCCGCCAGAGCGCGTCTCCCCGTTACCTGCAGAAGGAAGCCATGCACTCAACGCAGCCCCGCTCTCTTTATCTCCAGGTGACTTTCTGCCGCTTTCTTCCGTGGTGCAGTGCTGATCGTTTCACCACGGAGGAAAGCACTTCACTAATTTCAGTACCCATAAGGAGCTGTACAAATGACGCAGTTTTTGCGTGGTTGTGTTTATTTAGTTGAAAGCCCAGTGGCGATCTGCTCATCTCTCATCGAAATAATATGCTACAAAGGGGCGGACTGGCCATCTGTGTGTTGAACTTTCCTGTCGGCTCCCAGACCGTAGTCGAGGAGGGCAGAAGCAACAAGCTTCAGGTTCAATAACCCACTTTAGCTTAAATGACTGGAGAGAGGCGAGCTCTTCTTGGGAGGACGTTGCATTTATTTAGCTGTTCTTCTGTTTCACAAAAATACATCACAGACCTCTGTTTTTCTGCTTTCCCGTTTCACTTCCAGAAACATACACACGTTCCATCACTGTCGCTCTACCATTCACAAACACACATGCACAAGCCGCACCCCCCTCTCTCTCTCTTAAAGGGACAGTGATCTCATCTCACTCTGCATGACCCTAATATCATAACTTGTGTGTTCTGGAGAATCACAGAACGGACGATCGTCCTTATTATTATGCCATTTAAACCAATTATTTAAATGTGTATGTTAAATTTGGCATCATGTAAGTTGCGCTGACAGGCATAGTTGTCAACCCTCCCGATTTTTGCGGGAGACTCCCGATTTCATTGCCCTCTCCCGGTTTCCTCCCGGGGTCATATTTCTCCCGCATTTCTCCCGACTTCTGACAAAATCAGATTTACACACGACTGTTTCCCCTCTGACTTTAATACAGCGACACCATTGTTTGGTTTCCATGGTAACACGTCTCTTTAGTAGCACGCGCAACTCAAAGTCTGAGAGGGTGAGGCAGATATTCACAGAAAACAGAACAAGAATCGACAACTACTCTACTCTCTGCTCACCCCTTTCCTGTAAAATACAGGTCCAGCCCACACATATGCTCCATCAAGGACGGTGCTACAGGCCGCAAGTCAGTGCACTTACAACTACAATAAGCATGTTAATGTTAATCTAACAGCTCCGGCGATCCACTAGCACCACCCCCCCCCCCCCCCCCCCCCCTATTTTGCATTTTTGAGATGCTCCCGATTTCTGAGGTCTAAAGGTTGGCAAGTATGCTGACAGGTCCACACACTGCTTCCCCGCAGCGAGGCTCCCCCGCCCTCCTGCTGATAGTTGACGAGCGTCAAGCTCCTCAACCCCCCCCCCCCCCCCCCGTTGATAATTCTCGACGTTGGCACGCTGATAACATTTTTTTTTTTAAATGGCACTTCATATCAAAAAGGTTGCCGACCCCTGCTATAGATACTACCCCAGTTCCTAAACTGTAATGGAAATGCGCCATAAAGTGAGCCAGTCCTAACAAGGCCTAACGAGGCCTACATACCGAGCGAGGCCGAGCGAGGCCGTGTAGTGGAATTAGTCTCTTTTGTTATGTTGTGCTAAAGCCTGTTAAACGAATCAAAGATGACCCTGTTTGCCTTATAATATTAACATTTGCTGTAGGAAAATCCTTTACATATTCATTGCATTGTTCAAATGTTCTTTGCTTGTACCAACCCACCCACTGCTGCTTATTGTTTTTCACTGAACTGTGTAATGCATTTAATCAGTAAGTTAGCTGCGTTAGCGATGGTGTAGGATGTAGGGAGTGTGCGAAACACTTCATCCTCCTGACAGTAATAGTGTGTTACAAAACATGTTTCCAAAATCCATACAGGGTTACGAACACAAAGTCCTCAAGGCTGTAAAGAATGAGCATGATTGTTTATGTTGGAGCGCAGATATGGACGTTATTGAAGTTGTCAGTTAAATTTAAATAAGAGCCCAGAGAGCTGAACAAGAGCCTCTCAGTGTAATGGACAGCGACAGCTTATTTATCTGAACGTGTAAACAGAGAAAGCACTCTTGGACGGAGCAATTGTCTTGTCTAATAACACACTGGGTGCAAAGTGTAACCACTGAGCTCAGACTGAAATAACAGCTTTCTGTGCGGTCATTAAGAGACTAATAAGTCTGATTTAGATCGTTCCCAGGCACCAGAGAGAATGTTGCTATTGATCGAGTGCACAATAAAGTGTAACTTAAACAAGATTCATGTGGTGTCATCTTCATTTCTGCATACAAATGTGTCAAAACAAAGAAATTATTCAGCGCTATAGAGAATGCAGGTCCATCAGTAAATCACTGCTGTCAAATTATAGTCTGCTATTAAGGTCAGAAAAATGCAATTTATGATTGTGGATACGTTTTATGGATTTTAGTCCAAAAAACTGGGGTACAAAGACCAAAATATGTGCTTTAGATTGTTGTTGATGATATACTGAAGTGATGTGAGAAATGCTTTATGTTTTGGGTTTTGACACCCCTCCAGAAACAACAAAGTCTGAAACATGATCCTTCAGAGAAACAGGAAGATTGTCGTCTACTGTAAGAAAATGTAAACGGCCAGATTGAACATGACTTCAAGCTGCAGAGATTCAGGTATGAGCAACCTTTCTTTTAATAGCTTCAATCGTTTTTCAATAATGACCCAGTGACTCCCACTCAATGTGGAATTGTATTGCTACACTGGACTAAAGGGACTTTTGGTGGGATTTTAGTCCACCTCTGTTTTGTACGGATATATAGCAGATTATTAATTGAAAAGTCAAATGTATTTCTAATAGCATCCATGTCATGTGATACTGTGACTCCAAATCCCAAAAAAAGAGGTGTATCATACTTGTCCTATGTAATACAATGCTGCATCGATCTGGAGTCACTGAGTCACATGACATGGAAGCTATTGAAAAGAAACAAAAAATTGTCATTAAACTGCTTTCTTTTATTAACAATATAAATTCTAAAAACCTATAAAAAGTGGTGTTCTTACTTGTCCAGTGCAGTAACACAATGTTGCATTGATCTGGAGTCACAAGGTCACATGACGCTATTGAAATGAAGAGTTTTCAATTCAAAAACTGCTGATTTTCTCACAGATTAAAAAAGGACCATATATAGGCTATAAATAATCTCATTAATGAATGCATGATTTATGCTTCAATGAATGATGGGAAACTGAGGAAAGGCCCTCTGAGAATCTTCATCATGCTCTCATCAGCTCTCAGTCTAGCGTTTCCACTAATGCACTTCTGGCTGTGTGCCTTGATCAATCAAAGCACCATATCGCTGAAGGATTCCTGATCTCAGTTAGTTAGGACCTCTCCTCCGGTTTACGTCACACGGCTGTTGGCTGACACTTTATTACATCCTGACGCATGAGGGTCGTTTAATCACGCCGGTGAGGGGGGTGGGGGGCAGGTGCAGGTGAAACAGTGACGATAAATCAGAGCATCCGGGCACTACATCACCTCCCCTCTGAGAGGAGAAGGCTGCACGTTGATGACTTTATGATGGATGACTGATTCAGTATCCATCAGATCGGGTGATGGATCACAGCCGGGAGGAATATTGGCCGAGCTAAAACATTCCCATGCAGAAAGCAAACATGCTGATAGGGCTTATGTATCAACTATATGCACAAAAAAACTGAAATGTTGACTTTCATCTAATACAGTTATGGGAAATCTGTTGACATAATACAGTTAATTAAAGTCAACGTTTCAGTTTTTCAGTGTGCGCTCAGCAGTGGAGTTTGTTTTTTAATGATTTATCATATTACTACTTAACACATATCTTTCATATGACGTAAGGTTGATGGTTGATTTAACTAACATTAAGTCATAACACACATCGGGCGTAGAAACTTGAGATTTACTCGTGTGCAAAACAATGACTTGGTCCCACTCCCACCTCAACTATCAAGATATTGTATATGAATGCTCCTCTTACAGTTGATTGCTCAATGTTGATCCTCAAATAGAGAAAGAGCGTCAAAGTAAGGCAAGAAACATTTATTAAAGCACATTTTATCATCTACAGTATGCTTCCCTTTCATGATGTGACATCTATAGGCGTCCTGATCTGGTCGACATGCAAAAATATCTTTAAACAAGTATCATGAGGTCACTACTGTGTTGTTCTTTTCCTCATCTCTATTGAAGCAGGCTTGGTTTATTGCAGCATAAGCAGTTAATAATGTCCCTGTATGTTCATGTTGAAGCTCTGGCTCAGTGAGGATGGGCCAAAAGCTCTTGTTCTCTCATGGGAAGGTTGGCAGGAGTCAGGAAATGAGGACTGAATTGAGAGCACTTACAAAGAGTGAGTGCATTTTGGCAGGGCTACAGCGCCACCACCTCTTTCACTCCCGGACATTTTCAAATTGCAGCAAGGTTGCCACCCAAGTTGCTTATTTTGCAGAGTCATAACAAAGGATCCTGTAATAAACCAAGAGTGACTTTACAAGGGAAGAAGCGGGTGAATGAGCACAGCTTCGCCTGATATTGTCTATGCGGTGATTTCAATCCTTCTGTTAAAATGTGTCTCATTTTCAAGCTGTTAAGTTCTCATTCCCTCGTCCTCCACACCTGGTGGTTATATTATTGAAATGCCAAGTATCTGTTGTGACTCGATAGATATGTTAGGTTTAGTTATGTTTTTACTCTATTTTTGTGTTTTGATCTTGTCACTTCCTGTTTTTATTTTGAAAGTAATCTTTCCTCTCATTCTAGATCCCACATGTCCTACCTTTGTGTGTTTCCCGCCCTTGAGATTGCTTGGCCCTGCCCTGATTGTTTTCTCCTGTGCCCATCCCCCTCACCTATATATAGCCCTGGTGTTTCTTTGTTCCTTTGTCAGTTCGTTATGTTTCATGTCGTGAGAACCTGGGCCTTTTTTTACTCCTGATACCTACCTTGAGATTTAGACCTTTTGCCAAGTGAGTTTTTGTGTTGCTGTACAACTTAGCTTTGGCTATTTAACTACTTTCTATTTTTTGAAAGTACGATTTAGTTTTTATTATTAAAGAACATTCTATTTTTGGACAACTGTCTTCGAGTCCTGCTTTTGGGTCCTGCGTCCTGTGTCTCGGTTCATAACAGTATCTCTCTCTTTCTCCTTGACGCAATATCAATATTTCCTATTTGCAATAATGTGAACTCAACCGTTCAGCCTGTATTTATATATTCTGCTTTTTACTGTTTACTTATTCACTATATGTTGCCTTATTTACAGCTGCCTCCTTTTAGTGTCTCCTTTGCTGCTGTATGTATTTTCTACACAGTGACAGATTTAAAGGTATAGTTTTAGATTTTAGGAAACACGCTTCTCTTTCTTGCTGAGAGTTTGGATTGATGCTGTAAATGTGAAGCTACAGATTATGGTTAGCTTAGCATTAAGACTGAAAACAAGGGGGAAAGAGACAGCTTCCCTTGTATAAAGCTAATAAAAATCTGGCTCATCTGAAGCACTTATTAACACGCTGTATCTCGTCACATAGAAGTATGAGATTGGTATCGATTTTCTTATCTAACTCCCTGCAAGTAAGCTGAAAGGTGTAATTCTTTTAATTTCTACCCTCTTTTCTTTAAGCTGCTGTATCTCAATATGGTCCCTCAGGGAGTACTTCATAGATCTGGGACCCTGGACAATGTGATAAATGCCTCTAACTGTATAGCTGGCCAGGATAAGAATCCTCCTCATTCAAAAGCAGAGGCAACACTTCAAGGTGCAGATTGAGGCCAAGATCCATATGTGTCATTTAAATGAGCGGTGATACAGATCTCACTAAACATGCCAGTGTCAGTCACCGGCAGCTCGTTTCCCCCCCGCATCACATCCTCTCTTCACTGGAGATGAATGGGCCGCTAGGGTCTATTTGCATAAACGAGAGAATAATGCTGCTGACTCCAGCTCAAATACTGACAGATGGGTTTCATTCCATTACTTGGGCTACTGTGCCGGGATGGAGAAGCGGCCGACCAGGATCAGAGCAGCGGGGCACTTTTACGTTTACGGCTCTTAACCTGTGAAATGCTGGAGAGCTGTGGGTGAAGATGACAGACTGATAACCGACCGAGCGAGAGGTGTCATAGGTCGAGAAGTCAGCCTGGCAGATTGCATCCCTCAAGGCCGTTGACCAGACCTTGGAAATGAGCTGAGTGGCTTGTCAGTTATATGGTGGCTGGTGTCATTACATGTGCGGTTTCGGTTTGGCGTCAAGGACAGCAGGAAGCCTTCACAGGACGTTTAAGTGAAGCAGCTTCTCTTCGATCATGTGCTGAATAAGCTGAATCAAGTTTAATGCAGTAAATATAGCCTAATATTTACATAAAACGCCAATAAAAGCCATGTAGGATCAATGCTATGTCTCTATTCCACTAAACGGCTGGCATTTTCGCCGACATTCACCATTTTGATAAATTGAATCCAGTCTGCTTTTATGTTAATTTTCCAGCATAATCTTTTGCAAATGAGTGGTAGGCTTATATAAGGCCGGCCTAATGTCATTTTTAGGAGGCAGATATATAATAATTAGTTGTAAGTGAAAACCCACGATTTAGACGATTTCTAATCTTTTAACATTATTTTAGGATTATTTTCACAGGGTTTTAAATAGCAAAAACCTGAAGTTAAACAACAATGAATCTACTTATTTTTAACCCCAGGAATAAAAAAATAGGCTAGATGGTGGATAGAGAGGTGTTGTATGTGCACTTCCTTTATGAGCATGCTGTTTCCCGTGTTTCCTTCTGTTCACTTACCGTAAGTATGACATTGACCTGCAGCACTTGAGGTCATATCAAGAAAATGATCAAAGTTTTATTGCTAAGAGGCTGAACATAAATAATCTTAATGTACATTTCTGCTTTGCATCAGGTTTAACCTCGGCCCCGCCGGAGGAGAAACATTGATTCCATCGTTTGTCTTCCACACATTTAGTGACATTGATCCAGAGTTTTGCCCTTGTCTCCCTCTCCATCTGGTTAATGTCTTCATGTTCTCCTCTATCCCTAACCTGTTTTACTGTATCCATGTAGCGTGGTTTCTAATGGGGCTGTATTAACGTGTGCACTGCTCAGTGAAGATAATTGATGCTCACTGTAAACCTCTAATGCTTCATCACAAACCCTGAGAGAAAAGGGATCCTCTGAAGATATTAAAACACCACAATGCCAGTAGCACTTCCCTTCAAACATATATCATTTGGAGAATAGATCAACACTGAGCAGCCTTATACATGGAGTTTGTGATTTGACTATTCAAAAAAGAAAAAGGGTTAATAAGCTCCAAGCAAGCCAACACTTATTCTCCCTTTATTCTAAATCAGAACATAAAGAAGAAACACATTGGCACATGAAGTAGTTTATTTAAGTTCATTCATCTTAAATTTGTTTCATTTTATTTTTTGATAGTGAAACAATTTTTTTCTAACCTTCCCACACCAATCATTTCTATACAGTCGCTAAATGTGAACATGATTTCAGCCAGAGTAATGTCCAAATCACAATCAGTGTGTGCATGTATATCCTCTTTGTTTGTGCATGTACAGTGGGGCAAAAAAGTATTTAGTCAGCCACCAATTGTGCAAGTTCTCCCACTTAAAAAGATGAGAGGCCTGTAATTTTCATCCTAGGTACACTTCAACTATGAGAGACAGAATGGGGGGAAATAATCCAGGAAATCACATTGTAGGATTTTTAATGAATTAATTGGTAAATTCCTCAGTAAAATAAATATTTGGTCACCTACAAACAAACAAGATATCTGGCTCTCACAGACCTGTAACTTCTTCTTTAAGAGCCTCCTCTGTCCTCCACTTGTTAACTGTATTAATGGCACCTGTTTGAACTTGTTATCAGTATAAAAGACACCTGTCCACAACTTCAAACAGTCACACTCCAAACTCCACTATGGCCAAGACCAAAGAGCTGTCAAAGGACACCAGAAACAAAATTGTAGACCTGCACCAGGCTGGGAAGACTGAATCTGCAATAGGTAAGCAGCTTGGTGTGAAGAAATCAACTGTGGGAGCAATTATTAGAAAATGGAAGACATACAAGACCACTGATAATCTCCCTCGATCTGGGGCTCCACGCAAGATCTCACCCCGTGGGGTCAAAATGATCACAAGAACGGTGAGCAAAAATCCCAGAACCACACGGGGGGACCTAGTCAATGACCTGCAGAGAGCTGGGACCAAAGTAACAAAGGCTACCATCAGTAACACACTACGCCGCCAGGCACTCAAATCCTGCAGTGCCAGACGTGTCCCCCTGCTTAAGCCAGTACATGTCCAGGCCCGTCTGAAGTTTGCTAGAGAGCATTTAGATGATCCATAAGAGGATTGGGAGAATGTCATATGGTCAGATGAAACCAAAATAGAACTTTTTGGTAAAAACTCAACTAGATGTGTTTGGAGGAGAAAGAATGCTGAGTTGCATCCAAAGAACACCATACCTACTGTGAAACATGGGGGTGGAAACATCATGCTTTGGGGCTGTTTTTCTGCAAAGGGACCAGGACGACTGATCCGTGTAAAGGAAAGAATGAATGGGGCCATGTATCGTGAGATTTTGAGTGACAACCTCCTTCCATCAGCAAGGGCATTGAAGATGAAACGTGGCTGGGTCTTTCAGCATGACAATGATCCCAAACACATCGCCCGGGCAACGAAGGAGTGGCTTCGTAAGAAGCATTTCAAGGTCCTGAAGTGGCCTAGCCAGTCTCCAGATCTCAACCCCAAAGAAAATCTTTGGAGGGAGTTGAAAGTCTGTGTTGCCCAGCGACAGCCCCAACACATCACTGCTCTAGAGGAGATCTGCATGGAGGAATGGGCCAAAATACCAGCAACAGTGTGTGAAAACCTTGTGAAGACTTACAGAAAACGTTTGACCTCTGTCATTGCCAACAAAGGGTATATAACAAAGTATTGAGATGAACTTTTGTTATTGACCAAATACTTATTTTCCACCATAATTGCAAATATTATTATTTTTTAAATCAGACGATGTGATTTTCTTGATTTGTTTTTCTTCTCATTTTGTCTCTCATAGTTGAGGTATACCTAGGATGAAAATTACAGGCCTCTCATCTTTTTAAGTGGGAGAACTTGCACAATTGGTGGCTGACTAAATACTTTTTTGCCCCACTGTATATCCTCCCCTGTGTGTGTAATGTGTGTAAACACAACAGAGTGGGGAAAGACATTTCCCTGTAAGGGATTAATAAAGTATGTATTCTTCTTCTTCTTCTAAATATATTAGAATTGAACCCACAGTGACATCTCTGCCGACAGAATAATTAATAAATTGAGCAGCCACTTTGGTCAGGACTGAAATCTCTCACAAAACAAACTCCCTCTGGAGGGAACGTTGGGATATTAGGCTTTGTAGACCATTTACATGCACATCAACCTATAGCACACTACAGGAAAGGGAAAACCACAAAAAGCATAATAGCGCCTCTTTAATATGGTAGCATACTTCTTTTGGCGTTAACTCAGAGCACTGCTGCCTACAGAGGTTAACGATGTAGAGAATGACCCAATTTGCATTTGGTGACAAAGTGTTTCTGCATTCTTATTTAATTTAAGGACCACATAAATGCAGAAAAGAGAATGGGTTTTGCTCTTGGCTCAAGAAGCAGTGATATACGAAAACTGGCTTCTCCAGCTAAGTTCTGCAGGTAAAATAAAAGAGCTGACAAAATCCAATATCTCAGCGTTAAGTGGGAGACAGACATAGTCATGGTCTCACAGCAAAATGCCTTACCTCTCATCTCCTGAGGGCGACACTTCCCTTTACTGAGCATGCTCTTTAAATGGATGAGTTATGTCAGCTCTGATCAATGACAGTGTTCACCACACTCCCCTTAAGTTGGAAATGATGGTGGAGCCGTACTAATACTGAATAAGACCCATACATACAGTTTTTGAAATTGTGTTTGTTCTGGTGCTAAATCTTTTTTGTTAAGCAGATACAGATGTGGGTGTTATTTTAAAGGTCCCCTATTATACTGTTTTTCATCAATATATTATAGGTCTCAGATATATACAGAACATGTCTCTGAAGGGTTTGCCTCGAAATACCAAACAGCTCACCCATTGTAGCATCCCATAAACCCCTCTGTTTCAGCCCTGTTTCAAATGTGCTGATTCTGTGTCAGGTGATAAGGTGGTGGGTGTTGCCTTGGTTGGTGATTGGCTAATGGTTACACAAGCCAAAAAAGCGTTATGACATCATAAAGTGGCCAAAATCTGATCTGCTGATTTTCAGACAGATTTTTATATAAATGGATCAGGACGAAAAGTGAGCAAATATTTTTTCCTGAAACGTTCAGAATCTCTTTACACAGAGGGGACACATGAGACGTGAACAAGTGGATATTGCATAATAGGTGAACTTTAAGCAACATTTTAAAATGTTGAGGACATAGACTTGTCAAGTGATAAAATGGATCCACTAACAGGACAGTTTATCTTTATATACAGTATACAGACTATTCATTCACTATTTATCTACATCCATGTGTGCAAAGGAGATATCCAACATCACATGAAGCACTGCCTCCACCTGCTGGATCTTTAAAGTCTTGCAATGACACACTGACCATTTCTGACAGAGAAAAAAAGACACACTTCAGAACAGTAGAGATTTTAATAAACTTTTCAATTCACAAATCTTATTGCAGCTGACATGATTAGTTTTACATTACCAAAATCATTGCAAAAATGCAGTATCATAAATATATGGCCATCTCATATACTTTGTTTTTAATAATACATATTTATTTCAAAGGTCCCTTAGTTGTAAAAAAAAAAACAAGAGTGCAACCAACCTAAGAATCTGATGGAAATGTTCAATACTCAGCAAAGTATTTTCCTAAGAAAAAGATAAATACTCTTATTCTATCTTAATTTAAAAGGGCTGCTACTGTAAAGTGAAAGATTGCTTTGATCTTGATGTTTTATCGCTTAACAGGCATCCTGATTATCTTATGAAATATCATATAACCATTAAGTCCACACAATGAAAATGTATAATATTTTTTGACATATATTCAATTAAATAAAGGTTATAAAAAAGGCAATATTGGCAAAAAGCAGAAGCATAGGGCATAAGTGCATTTACAAAAAATAAACTTCCTCTGAATATTTAAAAGATACAAAATGTGTAAGCTGTGGAGAGTGATGTGGGTGAGGGATAAGGAGTGTGGAGATTACCAGGAAGACTTGAAATCACTCCTCTTGTCTTTGTTGTGCTCTCATCTTTTTTCCATCCCTCGTTTTACCCACAAATCCATCTTCCCATTTGGTTTCTCTTTTATCCTGTTTTTTGTCTTAGCGCCAGTCTTCATCTTTGTCATCCTCTTTGTCATTCTCTTCCTCAGATGAGTCTTCCTGGCTGCTGACCTCCCCCGGCTCTGTCACTCCGTTTCCATTTCCTCCCTGATTTGCCGCCACCATCACCGCCGCGGCCGCTGCCATCGACGCTGCCTTCCTCGCCAGAGCTTCAGCCGCCGCCTGCTCCTCTTCCTCTCTGTGACGTAGCGCTGCAGCCTTCTTCTCCTGCTCTGCGTGACTCTTCATGTGGGCACTTCGGCTCTTCACTTTATAAAACACCCTATGGTATGGAGAATAATAACGCAACATTACACACACATAGCAGCAGTTTTGAATGATGCAACACTAATATCTGATAAAAAGTGCACTTTTAAAAAAGTTACTTTTAAAAACCCACTTTAAAAAAATTGCATTAGTTAGATTTTTTGTTGTATTGTTTGTTTTTGTTTGCTCCACTCTGCTGGTTTTTAGTTCATTTAAATGACTGTTTGAAATGTGTTATGTTTTATTGGAAAGCACTTTTTAACGGTTTGAAATGTGCTATACAAATAAAGTGTATTTCTTATTATTTATATTACTTGTTATTATAACTGTATTGTGTGGAGGTAAATTCAATTTGGGAAATGTTCTATCAATTATTTCTTTTTACACATTTCACAACACCATTTCCCCATTTTGTTTCACAATCACAATCACATCACAGAGTCTATTAATATCCATCACAACAATTATGGCGCATTTCCACTGCAGCGGGTAGCCACGTTTAAGCGTCCTCAAGCGGCCAGGCCAGTTTTTGGTGGCCTTTCCATATAGCGTAGCACCGGCTAGCGGGTACTTTTTCCCTCTTTTTCCGGCCCCATAAAATCGTGGTTCTATCAGGCCAGGGCCAGGGCTGAACTAGTGACGTCAACACTCTCGACTGCTGATTGGTCAGAGAGAATCGTCACAAGATCGCATGCGAGATCATCCCTAGCGTCGCATATATATCTAGAAGCAAGCTTGCAGCATTTTTATACACAGCATTTTTGTAAACGGAAGAGCTACAAAAATGGCAACGTCAAAGAAAAGCACACCGTGGTCGACCGAGGAGGTGACGACGTTCCTACATCTCATTGGCCAAAAAAAAGCCGATCGCCCCACCTACACTGCGTTGCTACCCCAGGTCCTAAACTGTAATGGAAATGCACCACGGCCTCGGACGGCCAGAGAGGCAGCCCGAGGCCTGAGCGAGGATGCTTAAACGGGGCTACCCCGCTGCAGTGGAAATGTGCCATTAGTTCACAATTCAATGGCCATAATACATTTATCTGAATTTCTACTTGAACACATCTACACATGTCCTATTGTATCTATCTTTGTCAAATTTGGGTTTCGCTATTTTCGATCAACACAATGAGTTGAACCAGATGAGCGACATACACACACATACACATTTTAAAACATTAGTGACAGTGAAATACCGGGTGATCAAAAAACCATAAGAGATGGAGATTTAAAGGTCACCTATCATCAGTGGCGTTTCGATATGTACAAAAGTGGTGGGGCAGGAACAACTTAGATTTGTATATATATGCTTCTGGTGCTTTTTTAAACACGTAAACACATGGCTGTAAGCAATCCATGGTTCCGATAGAGAGAGGGGGCGGGGGGGTCCGGGTATAAGGAAAACACAGACAGAGGTCACAATATCAATCGATCCAGCAGAGCAATAGCCTATAGGCAAAACACAGAAGATCGACAAAAGACATGACATAAAATGAACTTACCAAAGCCGAAGTAGATGGTCAACTTCATTCATTTTCTTTCTGTTTTACTTATTTTAATCGCTCTTCACTACAAGGTGAAAACTACACTTTGCGCGGCACACGTACTTACAGCCAATCAGCTCTCTGAATAATGAGATGACGTTTGGTAGGTATGCCAGCACAGTGCCCCTATGGCAATGGTTCTCAAAGTGGGGGGCGCACCCCCCAGGGGGGTGCAGAGGCATGACAGGGGGGGGCGCGAGAGACCAGGAGGAAAAATGGTTATTCAAAATTAAATTAAAAAAAGATTTAAAAAAAAAACATATATATATATATATATATGATACAGTACTATTACGTCTGGGTTTCTGTGTTTCATTAAAGCTCGGCTCTGTGTGTGTGTGGGAAGAGCCATTTTGTGTGCGCGAGCGAGAGAGAGAGAGAGAGAGAGAGCACCGGTACCGGAGATCGTTGTTGTGAGCTTCTGGTGCTAGCGAGCTACGCTAACGGATATAAGGAGTTTTTTCAACAACAAGGTGGAGGAGAGTCCTCTCCTGTCAGACTGAGAGACTCAGTGAGCTAAAGGACTCTCAGTGTTATCTCAGTGGGTCTCAAACGTTTTGGTCACCATTAATGTAAACAATTATTTCCGAGGCACACGTTTATATGATCATTATAGTTATAAAAAAATAAGAGAATAAATAAAAAACAGGCATGAAATACTATATGACATTAAAAAATGAATAAAGTTTAAGAGGGGAGTGATTTGTAAAATATCCATAAAGAAAAAGAAAATCTGTTTACAGTTCTGTTTCATATGGGTGTTTTGAGATGTATCCATAGATCTCTTCATTTTGTTCTCAAAGTGCACCAGATTGATGCTTTTAACTTCAATATTTAAAAATCTTCCCGGAGGAGCTTGCCCCCGGACCCTCCCAATAGAGGTCCACACACCACCTATAAAAATAGCACTTTACCACTGCTTTCACCTATATGCTGAGAGCTGATTATCGAGCCTTCATTATAACAGTCGCGGGTACACTGTGTATGTGCGTGGGGAGTGCTGCAGTAGAAAATTCCACTATAGCGACCGGTACATTAATGGGAAACCCTAATTGTTTGAGCAACCTCTGTGAAACGTCAAGCTACCCAACAGCACCCCCAAAATAAATCTCTGGCGCCGCCACTGAGCCTGACTATTTGTGTTGGGGGGGGTCCGACTTTTTTTTTTCTCCAAAGGGGGGGCCTGACAGAAAAAGTTTGAGAACCACTTCCCTATGGTGATTATTTTTTTGCCGCACACATTAGAAAAATACTCTGAGCATGCACAGTGTGGTTTTTACAACACCCATTCACTGAGACAGTGAGAGAGAGGGGCTAGATCTGGGCTTGACCCACGTCGCTCAAAACGGCTCAATAGGCACACTGTAGACACTAATTAGAAGAACACAGACTAAAACAGCAATGTGCAGACAAATCAGATGATTAAACATGATCTTAAAATATATTTTAAGATGCATTTATTTGCATTTTTTTGGAATTCTTATTTGAATTGAACTTTCTGCTGACACTAGGTGGGGCTGTGCCCCTAATGACCAGTTACCACTGCCTATTATGCTATTTTTAAATGTAGGCAATAGCATAGGTCTCAGATATATAAAAAAATATAAAAAACATGTCTATGAAATGTTTTGGTCTAAAAACCAAACAGATCACCCATTCTAGCCATGCCTCATATCCCTCTATGTCTCTTCCTGTTACAAAAGTGCTGATTCTGGGTATAAACAGGTCTCTCTTGAGAATGAGACCCTGTGTCTCAATGAGATTTTCACCTGTATAAATAAAAGGCTGAATACAAAAATTAAGCTTTTCTTTTCTTCAAGAGGGGGCGGATCTTATGCCGGCTCATGCGGGACCAGGCAGATACTGTCTAAAATACTGCGGTGATGAAACAAAAGGATTATTAGATCAAGGATTATTTCTGAAACAGTATGGAGCTCAAAGGCTTTCTCTCTTACCGGTTATACCACAAGGTGAGTTCTTTTTTATTTCCCGCTTCTTCACACACTCTCTCCAGTACAGGTTAGCTCTGGTCGTTAGCGATGCTAATGTAAACACCGACCATATTACGTCCAAAACAGTCGGGCATTGTTTCCGATAGTGCTGTGGGTCCGCATTGCCGATATGACGTCATATCGGACGCAAATCTGTATCCGCTCATTTTCCCCCCGTTTTTAGAGATTTGGGTACGGTGGAAAAGAGAGAGGGTTTTATTTTTTTATGCTGCGTGAGTTCCCTGACACAGCGGGGACACATATTTATGTGTAAAAGACATCAAAAAGTGCTTTTCTGCATGATAGGTCCCCTTTAAATCAAAATCCAGACAACAGATCACAGTCTAGATTATGAACAAGGACAAAGTGATTTCCTCTTGATTCAGGCTTACCTTCCACATTTCTTGCATGGAAATGTTGCGTCAGGATCGACTGGAGGCTTCGGTGGCGCTCGTGGCTTCTTGGCGGCAGGTTCGGCTCTCGGCCTGTAAGGTGTGGCTGCGTGTGGAGCCTCTTGTTTCACCGGGTGCGGCTCCTTGATCACCAGCACTGTCCCTGCCTGGAGCACCAGGAAGAACAAGGTGTTAGTTTGACAGTTTTTACATCAATTAAAGAAAGGCTGTGTGCTATTAGTCAATGCAAGTCCGAGAAGTTACTAGAATATGTAGTGACTAACTTACATAGTCATGAGTCTGTAGTGCCTGCTGGCTGCTCCCGTAGGAAACATCCTTCTTGTCGTCTCCATCTGTCTGTCCTTGAGTTACATTTGACTGCTGTGAAGTCTGAATCGTGTCACACTAGAAAAACATTAGATCGTTGCACAAATGAATAGAACAACCTTCAAAATACAAACTTAAAGAGCAAGCCCAGAATCAACAATATATACATTTCTTTCTTACTTATGGAGCTCTTTTTTCACTCCAAAACAATCAAGGTTTATAAAAAAAGGTATGAAGAGAAATATGTATTTTAGATTTTGGGGTAAACAATCCCTTTTAACATCTCCAAGGCTTAAAAATGATGAAAATACTAAACAAAAACATTCTGTAGCATAAACAGATTTAAGGCTTTGCCACACATCACTTAAGAAGAAATAAACTTCCCCCTACCTTTACGTCCACCACAGCATCGGTGTGCTTCTCGTCCGGTGAATCCAGAGGGCCGAAGGTTAAAATCCCGTTGCGACCAATCTTCACCTGTTTCTTGTACGTGTAGTAAAACTCAACACACTGAGCCACCGTCTTGGACTGCACCTTTAAATTCAGACGCAAAAAAAATACACATGTATGATCTATGTAATCAATTAACCATCTTACAATTACATACAAAATCATCTGTGTACATATTGTAAAACAATATAAATACAAACAAGCTTAAGGGGAGTGGCAGTCTGTGAAATGAAAACCCCATTAACACATTTTTCTAATTAGTCTCATTTTGCATGTTTGGAAGTCATTACGTCTTACAACCGTGTGTTATAAACATTTTCCATTACATCATAATAACGCCTCTTTTTGTAAAATGCAGACACAGAAAATCTGTATTTTGGTCCTTTTTGTTTAAAGCAGTTATACCAATGCCTAGAAACTTGCATATTGTGCTAATGATTTATTGGTGTTGAAACACAAACACATTGAAATGTACTTCATATTTATTGACATTGATTCATAATGGTTCGTGCTGTAGGATCAAATGAACGAGCGTACCAGTTTCTGCACCATAAAGAAGTCCTTCCTGTAGGCAGAGATCCCTTTATTGAAGTAGCGCTTCTCCTCTGCAGTCCAGCAGTCAGAGCCTGGGAGTGAATCAGACACAGAACAAATGAGGAAATATTCAAAGAGACGTTAGCCAATCAGACACAGACGGAGTAAGATGACGAAACCACGGGATTGTACTGCAATGATTAACATGATATAGCTTTTATTGGCCTATAATGTCAAAGCTCACCTGAGTAGTGATAACCTGCCAGTAGATGATCTTTGGGAAACACTGGGTCCTGAAGCATCAAACGTTCCAGTGTTTCCTTGTAATAAACATTTTAAATCACAGTTAACCTTAAAAGTACGAAGTTGCACTGAAAATATAAGTAAAGTAAAAATGCATTTTCGTAAAGAAGTTTTTAAGACTCTGCTGCCAAACTTCAGCGAGGGGATATGAGTCACTAAACTTACAATGAAATCTCCCCCGGATTCATGAAAACAGTGTAAAACCAGTTCCTGGTTGGTTCCTCCGCCCCTCAGCACACTGCAACACGCCATGTTCATAAAATCCTCCACTAGAATAAAACAGAAAAAATGACAAGAATTTAAAAAGGACTAACAAGAATAAAATAGAAACGACAACTAGTGGCAGACTGATTGATGTGAGACACTGACTGCACTCTTGGTCACCGTGTTTGAGTTTGGAGTCATCTATAGTGAGCCAGACCACGTCCGCCTTGTGCTGGTCAAACTGGGAGGAAGCTGGGTCACGTAAGTCAGGAATCTCTGCCTGGTACCGCGGCCCGATGTTTATCCGTCTGAACAAGTAAAAACGAAAGAAGGATTCTGGTTCATTTTTGGCCCAGATATTCAAAACCTTGAGAGTCCGGTGTCTGTACTTACGGTTCAAGGCTAGCAGTTGTAGAATCCGTGATCAAGCAAGAGGAAAGAACAGGAGGCGTGATATCTGAACTTGCTGCAAAAATACAGAAAAAGGAATCTCCTTTTTAAGCATTGTCAATGCCTCAAAGCTGTCCAAACAACTATATTTTTCTATGGCATACTCATTTTTATTTTTAGCATTTGAAAATGACAATAACAATCTATAATATATTCCTATTTACTCAGTATATTACAGACACAATACAATCTTATTTATACCGGATCTAGAGTGTATTTATTTTCTACACCCCTGTTTGTAATGTTTATACAGCCTTATACTGTTCACGGGGTAAATACTGTCAGATGTTTATATTTATATTATACTAGACATCACTTTGCACTTTACTACTGTTTTGCACTTCTGGTTGGTTGCAAACTTCATTTTGTTGACTTAATACTTATGTATACTCGGTGCAATGACAATAAAGTTGAATGAAATCTAATCTCATCAGTAGAATTTTTCTCAGATCATCCTCAAATGTGAGACTTACTGGAGCGCAACAGACTGCGGGTCGCAGATTTGGGCGTATGTGGCGGTGGCGGCAGGATTTGGTTGCTGGCGATGTTGGTCAGGAAGGTGGAGAAGTAAAGTCCCGAGCCCCCGCGCACAGGAGACAGGATGGGGGGGGGCGTGTAGGGCGGCATGGTGAGGGGGTTGTCCGGCATGCGGACCGGGGAGCGCAGGTTGCTCTGGTAAGAAGAGATGCTGGAGTAGAGGGAGGGAGGGATGAAAGTGGCTGGTTTGGGCGGAGGGATGATGAGAGGCTCGGGGCGAGGCCGGCGCTTTAATTTGGATTTTCCTTCCTCATCCGTCCCTGGATCGTTTTCCCCTTCCTAGACAGAATATTTAGGATTTAAGTTGTTTTCTTTGATATCAGTCGAATGAAAAGTAAAAAAAAATCTGCTACAACTGAGCATCAAGCACTTGTATGTGCTGTATGTCAAATAAAATCTGCTATTTCCGACAGCAGATTAGTTTTAAGTACTGCACGGAGTAATAAAACACCTGGATACATTACGTTAGATTAAGGGCTGCAGGCTACAAGGTGTGGAAAACTACTTGCTTGGCAGTTGCAAAGATTACACTTTTTATACAAACAACTTCTACCAAATCAACCAGGAATTTCAAAAAATAGAACATTAAATGTCACTCTTATTTTTACATGGAGTCTTCCAACCTTTGATTGGATCATTGAACTTATGTTCTTTGCAAAACATTGTCACATTCCTCCAACATTTATCTCCAAATGACTCACTTGATAATCGCCTAACCAGAAGTGTGAATATGTACCACTACTGGCACCTTAGAAGACTTATCAAAGTAGTTACAAGTTGCTAACACTGACATAAATCATAGCAAAAAAAGAAAGTGATGCCAATGTTGTTTCCTATCCATACTAACCTGACCAAAACTCTCGCTGATGGATTTCCTGAGTGATCTTCGACGAGCCACAATGACCGAGGGTTTGCTGAGGGTCTGTCCTGCCGGTCTCTCAGGCCCCCCGACACGTCCCTGATTTAAGGCACCCTGAGGATCTGTTGGACTCCTGTGCACTGGCACTGACACAGGCATGACCAGAGGCATCATGCTGGCCTGTCTGCCTAAAGAACCCTCTTCATGCTGAGGCACCAACACAAAGAGACAGGAGGATAACAGGTAGAATGGGAGGAGAGCAGAGCAAATTGAATATGGATTGAGATAGAAAGTATGCAGATGGTGTGAGAGTCAAATGTTAAAATCAACTAAATCAGTAAGTCATTTTCACCCTGAATGAAAGTATCCATGTTGTTGTTTATAAGACTACAATTTCAGAATATTTTCATTATAGATTAATATTAGCAAACATTGTGATGAATTATTTTGTCTATCAACAGTAAAACTGAAGCATGAACAATTTAGACAATATTTTCTTTAAATAATATAACACTGAGAAAGTCCTAAATTTAAGATCCAGCTGTTATATTACTTCATATTTCCTTGGTATTCAGAGCCTTGTAGACGCCTCCCTGGTATGTTAAGTCAAACTGATAAGACACATAAATCACTTTTGTGATTTATACTGCATGCAAAGTTAAGTTAAAACATTTGAATATCATCTCCTCACCCTCAAAAGTGCTGTTAGCTAACCACATAGCAGCAGTTCTGGGTTGTACCTACAATATTAAACCTGTTTTGGGTGTGTTGACAGGAGTGTAGCTGTGCAGGGTGACAGCGCAGCCCCTCCCTGGCTCTGCTGAATGACTGGGAAGGCGCCTGAGGAATGTGGAGGTGTGCAGACATGCAGCTGCTCCAACTGTAAATCCAGCATGCACACTTTGCACAAAAACCTACCTACGACAAGCCTGATAACCCCCCGGAAGCAGAGTACTAAAAAATTCCCTGAGCTAAGAAATCCCTCTAAACAGAGCTTCTCGTTTTTGTGCTTAGTTCATTTCTAACAAAGCTGCTCTTGAGAAAAGAAAGAAGCAGGTTTCAGGGTGTGCCACTCACAATGTCAACATTTTGAATCCTGAATAGCAGCGTAAAGTAATTCGTCTTTCTTGCAGCGATAAAATCTGAGCCACCTTTGATAATGGCTGTTTTTCAGGTTGCACCATTATCTAGATGTCATGTTTAGTATGACTTTACACTTGTTCAACAGCCTGTTATAGCTGAGGCGCGACAGCTGTTCGAATCAACTTAACAGACTCTAGAAAATGATTTTGTAAACCATGGGGAAGTCCTGCATTGAAACAGGGTTCTTCCTCTTTGTGCGGCTGCTTGCTAACTTAGTCAGCTGAGAAAATGCACAAATAAGCTGCACATGTCTTTCTTCTTCTTCAACTAAACTGAGCCTAAAACATAAAAGTATTTAAATGGCTATTTTACTGTAGCACTGCCATACATGGAAGTTAAACACAGCTGTAGTGCAATAAAAAGACCTTTCTGGGAGGCATGGACTCCATCTCTGACGCCTTCTGGGCCAGAGTCTCCAAGTTGATCTCCTTAGACGCCCTCCTTCTCCTACGGATGACCCCTTCTGTTGTCACTTCCCCTCCTTTCACCACCTGAGTGCCTGCTACCCCGTTGTGGGGTAGTGCAGGATCTTTGGATGCTTGAGACCAAATGTTAGTTGAGGGGGGTCCCAGTGGAGACTGTCCTTCTCTGGAAAGGCGACGGGAACGCCTAGGTGCCGCCGACTTTGTATCTGAAGGCTCAGCAGGATTTGTGGAGGCCTTTTCAGGGAATGGATCAGGTATGGGTGATGAGTCACAGGTCTGAGCTCCTGGTCCCAGTGACTGGACCTCCTTTTTAGGCGCGGTGTCTGGGGGACTGGGCTCAGGGGGCTGACACGGGACAACGTTTTGGGTTTGCTGCTGTTTTGGTTGCACCTGTGGTTGTGTCGTTTCTTTCTGCGTCACGTTTTGTTGTTGCTGTTGTTGCATTTGCTGAATTTGTTGCTGTCGCTCCTGAATCTGTTGCTGGTGATATTGCTGCTGCATTTGCTGCAGTTGTTGCTGTTGAATTTGCTGCTGCTGGATTTGGTGCCGCTGTTGTTGCAAATGTTGCTGCTGTTGCAACTGAAGATGATGCTGCTGCTGCAACTGCTGCTGCTGTTGTTGTTGTTGTTGTTGGTGTTGGTGCTGGTGGCGTTGATGTTGCTGCATTTGTTGCTGCTGTTGCATCTGGTGTAGCAGCTGCTGTTGTTGAGATTTAGGCTGCTCGGCGTACGCCAGGTTTGGTATTCCCTTGTTCCCTGGAAAAACAGAGTAATAACCTGATGAAAACTGTTGCTTGCTGGGCCTAAATGTTGTCTGGAAGGGCTGCAGCATGGGTCCCTGCAAAGTGTGAGGAGGAGGAGGAGGAGGAGCGTGGGGCTGACCCTGGACCTCCACGCCTTTGTGGGCATGTTGATAGACTTGCAGCTGAGCCTGGTGCATTGCAGCCGCTGTGTGCTGCTCCCACTCCAGCACCCTACCCTGAGCTTGTGCCTGGGGGGCATCTCTGTAAACCTCAATAGGTCCTCCTGGCAGTTGACTTTCTCCCCCCATTGGCAGAGCTACACCCTCATGGACCCCCTTGTGGAATGCCATCTGCCCCCTGGCATTCACTCCACCCATATAGGGGCCAAAGTTCTGCCCCCAGGCCTGAGCAGGGGCTTCCTGAGACCAGCCGGGGGCCTGCACGGACTCCTGGTGCATCCACTTTACTGGAGCAGCCTGTTGATAGTGCGGTAAACTTTGGGGCCCTTTCTCGGGGTTGTAAACAGCCGAGCTGCTAGCAGAGTCACTGTGGCTTGGCTCTAAAGCCGGAGGTCCCATCCCATAATAAACATCCCCTGAATGCTGCACAGACTCTTTCATGGCTGCAGCCCGAAGCTTGCCGCTCTTGTCAGTGTTAACTTGAGAGGGAAGACTCATACTAATATTGTACGGTAATGTTGGAGTCAGAGCTCTCAAACTGGTACTGCCTCTGTAGTGTGCTTTGACTGCCTGAGGTCGAGGAACTCTTTGTTTAATTGTGTATACAGAGGTGATTGGGAGGAAATATAAATCCCAAAGGAAAGTGCAGGGTGGGGAGCATGCAACCCTCCTTCCAGAATCAAATCTGAGGTTTGCTGTTCTTTCTTCTCATCCTCTTTATGGTGCCGGACCTTGTGAGAGAAAGGAGGGGTTAGACACTTTATTTGTATCTGAAGACAAGCACACAAACTTTTCAGTCGTTTCCACTGGTATGGAGCAAAAATGAAACTGGGGCCTACACGAGTGACTAGCCCAGCAGTGAGTAAAGTGAAACTCAGTCAGAGAGCATGTCTTGTGATCAAAACGTATGTAATCGATGTTAAGGTACAGTGCATGCAGACAGGACGCATACACTGAAGAAGTTTTGAGACGACAGCAACAAGGTGGCGCTGACTATGCAGCTGCCATTTGGCATAACAAGAAATACAGGAAACGGAGGGGCACATGCAATCACCCGAGCGATAGCCAGTGATGTTATGTAAAGAAAAAAAACTGCAATAAGGAAGCGTCTTGAGAGCTATTAGGCAATACAACAGAATAGTGAGCATGAGTCAAAACTAGTGCATATACCTTATTAATGGTGCACGGAGCTCTCTATGTCCAGCTCCATGGAGTCACTTTGGTTTCGATCCAAGTCGACTACATGCAGCTCCATGAAGGGATTGTGCGCAGCAAATGTCATAACTCTGATAACTTTCCCTCGAGTTTCACAGCGCACAATAGGGCGAACAAGCGAGTTTACAATCCCAATAGCACATAATCCAAAATCCGGACCGGCTGGCGAGGCTCATTAACGCTGTAGTTACACAGTTGCACACTGGATCAGCGAAACCATGCACTCCAAGAAAAAAAATGTCCACAACTTTCTCCCCGCATAAACGAGTAGAGCACACATGAGACGGGGAGTGTGTGGAAACTGTGCCGTGCAGCGGCCTGCTCGGGTATTTCCGGAGATTTCAACACGTTGCACACGAGCCCCGCGGACTCAGATGTTGTGTTTAGGTTTATCCAGAGTATATGAAGCGCTGCGAAACTGCGCAAACACGCAGAAAGTTGTGCACCCCAGAACGCACCGCCTCACCCAAAAACAGCAAAACTCACATCCTGTTATCCAATCCGATCGTCTGGCCACTCCCATGCTGTATCCGTGTCCGTTTGTTTTACTGTCCCGGCTGCCCGGAAAGCGGAGTCTCATAACCATAGACTGAGCTCATAACACGGAAACAGTCTGTAAAATACCCGAGAACTGTGGCGAGATATATTGAGACCTGCTATAACATTGAACTTCTATTGGATTTTTTTAAATGGTTGACAAAATATATGAACATTTATGTTTTTATTAATACTATTTTAATTTTTTTCAAAGATCATTATCATATTTTCAAGAAAGAATTTGAGCTATATGGCAAAGTCAGTAATAAAACACTTCTATGTTTAATGATAGTTACTTCCTATTATGGAATGTTAATTGCTAATACCTGTGTACTTAAATACAATCTTCAATCAAAATGTGCTGTAACAGAGTATGGCTGAACTTCTTAATATGTATGTATTTATCTAAACAAGGACCATGCATACAAATACATTAATCTCAGAAAAGAGAAGAGATAGTCTTATTACTAGTATAGACATAGAATAAGCTAAACATACATGCTGTACAGTGAATTAAAAGACTGCTTATTGTAATAATCCTAGATACATATGTGAGATGCAAATGTTACGGAGTTGTGAAGGCCAGAGCTCAGGGGTTTAGCAGTCTAATAGGGATACAACTATAATATTAATAAAGCAAAAATATCATTCCTAAAGCTCAGTCTCAGCTTTTGGTTTTGGCAACCAAAGATTGTCAGTGGCCTTTTCTGCCACACATTCTGGGAGCGCCACTAAGAGGTGGTGGTGAGGAGTGGTGGGGTGAATGTTTATTAATATTTTATAAGGACTACCAGAATGTACTGCAACGCCCCTGCCACGCTAATGCTGTATGTTTTGACAAAACACACCACAAATAGGTGACCAACAATGCTTGCAATGCAGTGTTCATTCACATATGCATTGCTGTATTTGGACCACATGTAGTTTGTCTGTACAGTGTTGTAATGTGAAAAGTGTTGCAGAGTTTGCTCCTCAGAGGATGCAGCAGCAGGAGTTTGCGGCTCAATCAGGAGAGACTAGCGCTGTGACGTCAGAGCGCTGTGAGGCAGAGCACGGGGCATCACTGCACATCCATTAGCAGGCTAGCTGGCTAACTGTGGCTAACGTCAGCTATGGTCCATCACTATTATTATCTAATTTCCAAAATAAACAACCACTGGGAATGACATGGCTGACTAGCAACAGGCACGGAACATGGGGACTGTTTGGATTTTAACTGGGAATCCAATGGTGCAACGAAGCGAGGTAAGAAGGGGTCAGGACAAGAGGGTATCTTTAGTAAACACGCTAAGCTAGTTAGCTTGTTTACTGGACCACCGGACGCGCCGCATTGAAAGCCTTCAGTTAGCTAGATTAGCTTCCTAACGACTAATCCTCTCAAACGACTGCTTTATGGCCATTTATGAGAGGAGATTGCTGCTGCTCTAGTCGTGGTTGTGTGTTTGGCACAGAGTCAAATTATCCCAGTTGCTATCTTTGTATGACAATTCAGCTTTGTTGAGCTTTTTCCTGAATGAGCCTTTGAGACGTGAGGTGTAACGTTAGCTAACCTTTGCAGCAGTTTAAATGGTATTGCCCCACATGTTTCTGTCGGCCACTCAAACATTTAACAAGTAATGCTTCCTCCTTAGATGTTTGCATGCACAGAGGCATTCAGTGTGCAGAGATTTTCGAAGATAAAATGGACATGCATTCTAAAATGTGTTTTCAGTGAGGGGCTTGCGTCACTGATGCCAGGTGCAGGCTGTAGCTGAGAGCTCTCAGGATGAGTGGGACTGGAGAGCACACTGACATCCTGTCAGTGGCAGACGTGGTCAGAGACAGATGGAAAGTGGTAAGAGAAATCACAAAATCAGGTTGAAAAAAAATACAGATGACACTGGGTTGACAATAAATATGATCTTCTTTGCAGACAAGGAAGATAGGTGGAGGCGGCTTTGGGGAGATCTACGAGGTTCTGGATCAGTTGAGCCAGGCCACTGTTGCCTTAAAGGTGGAGTCTGCTCAACAACCCAAGCAGGTGCTGAAGATGGAGGTGGCTGTGCTGAAGAAACTTCAGGGTGAGTGATGCTGTCCATTTGTCAGTGATGGAGTGCTATCTCCCCACATTATCGTGCTTCTTGTCAATTTAATAAGAATACTATAAGGGCCTAGCAATAACCAAACTCATACATTGCATTTAGCTTGTATGACCTCTCTGCGTTTTCCATGAAGTTTAATGTTTTATTACCCTTGGCAAAGTTTTGATTCGGTCTGATTATTTGTCCGTCAGCAGGATAAGGGAAAAGCTACTAGCACTCTTTCATTAAACGTATTGGAAGGCTGTAGCATGAGCCAAGAATGATCCATTACATTTTGGAGTTGATCCGAAACACAGAGCAGATACACAAATTGTGCACCTTTTTAATAAAACATATTGACGATAAAAGAGGTGGTGGTGGTCTTTGTTTTTGTATCAACAAAACAAAGTAGCCCTGTTTTGTCGGAATCCAACTGAGGAACTTTTTTGAATTCAATGATTGAATAACTTACTTATTCTGACATTTATCAGCACTGATTTCACTGAATCAGGAAATCAACATTTGTATTTATACAGCATATATTTATTTGACAGGCAAAGACCACGTGTGCCGCTTTGTGGGCTGTGGCCGAAATGATCGGTTCAACTACGTGGTGATGGAACTCCAGGTAGGATTTTAACCAGTCATTGTTAGTCAAGTTTTTTTTGCTGACCATCACTCTGTGACTGAAAACTGATTTATTTTCTTAAGGGGAGGAATCTTGCAGATTTGCGAAGAACCATGAGCCGCGGCACCTTTTCCGTCTCCACAACTTTGCGACTTGGCAAACAGATTTTAGAGGCCATTGAAAGCATCCACTCTGTAGGCTTCCTGCACCGAGACATCAAACCCGTAAGTTCACCTAAGACACTGTACGGTTTGTACATTTAAATGAAAGTCAGTTTATTGTTTAACTTGCTTGTTATTTTTTTGTGTTGTTAAAATTGTAGTCCAACTTTGCAATGGGAAGGCTAGCCAGTACCTGCAGATGCTGCTATATGCTTGATTTCGGCTTGGCCCGCCAATTTACCAACTCCAGCCAAGAAGTCCGTCCAGTAAGTTATACTATACTGCGTCAATTTCCTGCAATGTATTTATTTATTTTTTTCAAAGATCCCACAAGTTATTTCATGTTGGAGAAGCTGTTTAAAGTATAGTCCTAGAAGTTTGGTGTAGCATGTTAACACAGAAAAGTGTTATTACAATAAAATGAAACTCTGATACGATATTATATTACTTTATTTACAGCACTAGGGAGACCTCAACACTTATTTAAAGGCACATAAATATACACATTTCACAATAAATTAGAATTAATTTCATGTAACGTCACATAGGGCTGCTCAATTAATCGTAATTTAATCGCAATTACGATTATGGCTTGCAACGATTACAAAAACAACATAATCGAAATAAAATGATTTTTATTATTATTATTACTCTTCTTTTTTCAATTTTTTATTTTTTTTTATTGGTTTTTCAGTTGAATTATACTTAAAGTTCAGGGTAATCAACTGTTAAAAACATACTTTTCACATTTGTTTTCTCCAATAAATTGATGTTTTCAAAGTAAATGGATAATCGTTTTTAATAATCGTGATATCAATTATTGACCCAAATAATCGAGATTATGATTTTTGCCATAATCGAGCAGCCCTAACGTCACACCAACTTCCACTGCTTCACCTTAATGACCCCATGAGACATCAGTTTGTGACCATCCCAAAAGGGTCTTGGATTGGCAATGTATTTCAGATTCAAACAATGAAGCCAGTTCCCTTTAACACATCTTTTATAAATACATCATAATGCTAACTAATCTATTCGACCATATCTTTATTAAATTATTTCTTTATTCTCTCCCATAGCCCCGTCCGGTGGCAGGCTTCAGAGGAACTGTGCGATATGCTTCAATCAATGCTCATAAGAATAAGGTAAGCACAGACAAACATTATATTCTATTATTCATATTTAGTTTTACCCTTGACCTTACTTTAATTTGCGTATCGTAATTTGTAGGAAATGGGTCGACATGACGACCTGTGGTCCCTCTTCTACATGCTGGTTGAGTTCACTGTTGGTCAGCTTCCCTGGAGGAAAATCAAAGACAAAGTAGGCGCCTCAATGCATTCTTGTCTGTATGGTTTATTAATTATCAGCATGTGTTTAATTCATATTGTATTTACCGCCTCTCTGCTCTCAGGAACAAGTAGGAAACCTAAAAGATACGTATGACCACCGACTCATGCTGAAGCACCTTCCCTCAGAGTTTTGTGCTTTCCTGGATCACATCTTGACCTTGGACTACTTCACTAAGCCAGACTATCAGGTTGGCCATGTCTTGTTTGGTTTATTTTGCGCACACTGTCTATTCCTCTACAGCTGTGAAATGCTGACGCCTGTGGTTTTCTCTGCGACAGCACCTGATGTCAGTGTTTGAAAACGCTATGAAGAGTCACAGTGTGCTGGAGAATGACCCTTATGACTGGGAGAAATGTGACTCGGAGGGTATGCTGAGCATCACTGCCGCAACAACCACGGCTCAGCAGCTCACTCGCCTCACACCGGCGTACTTAGGGTATTTACAGCCAAAGAAAGCTCTATTACTACTGACATACATCCATTTATTGTATAAGTTGCTGTCTTGTGTTTGTACTTTCACTTATGTTATTCAAAATATCTCCCTTCTCTGTGGAAAATGTGTTCAAAACTATGCAGGGCTAGACATTATAAATGGCCCGGATGCACTATTTAAACACCCCGGGCCAGCATAACGTACTTTCCACTTGCCCGCTCGGGCCATTCAAAAAAATTGCTTAAAAAAAAAAAACAGTAAGAAATAAAATCACATTGTCCTGTATTATTGGTATTTTGATAAGCAATTTTGTTAAATTGTTTCGTTTATTAACGGTACAACATAGCGTTTCGTGAGGCAGTCATCGTTGTTGGATGAAAAGCAAACAGCTGTTTGCTGCGGAGCGCAGCGCGAACAGGCTCCCGTGCGTAGGAGCCTTCACTACAGACTTTCACGCCACCTAACCATTCGCCAAAATGTTTTGAATACCAGCGGTAACCGGCCAAGCGCTGGGCAAAAAACAATCTTCAAATAAAAGAAAGTCACCGGAGGAGTTAAAGGAGAGTGACAGGGAGTATGAGAAGAAGAGGGAGAGAACGTTTCAGCCAGCTTGATCGATGGAGCGGGCTTCAATATACCCTCCTTTTTTTCTTTAACAATGACCACAATATAATAATTTTAATAAACCAAATATGAACAATTGAGGAAAATTAGGAAGAACTGATGATTCAAATGTTGTAGTACAAGTAGTAATGTAGTTTGTGCATAAATTACTATTGCACCCAATGTGTTAGTTTTCTTAATTATTAGAGTCGACGAATGCTCTTGGGCCGGTGGTTACAATGGTGGGACCAGTGTTAATGAAAATCTACTAGCCCTGATATATTCCCTAATATGGAAGAACCAGATATTTAAGACTCCCTTAATGTCTAGCCCTGTATAGCTGCAGTTTTTTTTTGGACTCAAATTCTGCACAGTCAGTGATCCCTGAGAAAATAGCTGCTCTGAATTGCGCTGTGAAAATGAGCTGCAGGGTGACCTTCCCTCTCCTCCACAGCATGGCCAACGCTTCCATGCTGCCAGCCGAGCTGCAGAGGGAGAACACTGAGGATGTCCTGCAAGGGGAGCGCCTCAGCGACGCAGACAACTGCCCCCCCATCCCCACACCCACCACCCCTGGTGCAGATGTATGGGAAGAGATGGACCGCAACCGCAACCTTAAACATGTCCAGCCGACCATCAGGAAGGTCAGGGCAATGTAGTTACTGTAATCGCTAAGCAGAATGTTCTTATCTACTGAAATAGGATTTTTATGTAACTGCTTTTTTTACACATGCATTTTAATGTGTAGTTTATCTGCACTGCAGTGGATGTCTATAAGACAAACAACCCCAAGACTACATTGATTTTGCCTAGAGAAATTATCATGTTTAACCTCTGTTACAACATCTACCGCAAACCCACTGCTGACACCCTGCTTTCATATTTAAAATGGCAAATGAAAACTTATTTCCTTCAGTTGATGAAGAATATAGCAATTGCATAATAAATGTGCCTTTTATATAATGACACCATTGGTTCCCTTTAAGCCTTTCTTTACAAAGAGATTATATCTGCTGTGCCTTTACTAATGAAGGAAGTAAAACAAGAACGTGACGGATTCGAATTCAATAAATATTAACATTTTGAGCTGCCTTGTCGTTCACGCTGCTCAGGTGGTGAGTGAGGATGAACACAGTCAGAACCAGGGGAACCAAAGCCCCAACACCGGCTCCATGCAGAGTTCTCCTAGACGGGTGCGATCAGAGACCATGTTCCTGGAGCGGGCTGCACCTCTTCTCCGGAGGATGAGACACAGTCAGAGCTTGGCTTTTGAAAAGAGGCTCGCACCCGAACCCAAGCCCACCATCGAACGCTTTCTTGAGGCCTAGTTAGTATATAATATAATATATATAATCGAATGACAATATATTACAGCTTTCAACATTTTTTTTTTGGAGAAATGTACATAACATGCACAATATTTTTGTTTCAGCCTGGGCAAACAACGTCCTGTCCTTTCTCAAGTCGGGAAGATGACCATTCCTGAGAGCGTGGAGGGGAAGCAGCCTTTCTGCCTCGAGGAGTACTCGGGCGCAGCCACCCCTGAGCAAGAGGAAGGGGCAGCCAGCTGCGGATTCGTGGCCGTGAACCTCAGCCCCGTGCCCCAGGAGGGAGACTCTCAGGAGTGGGTGATGCTGGAGCTAGAGCAAGGCGGCGGTTCTGGAGCCACCAAGCCTACAAGCGAGGCCAAGCGTGAGGACAAGCGTGAGGACAAGCGTGAGGACAAGCCCGGGACGGACGCGCCCGCTGAGGCTGAGAATGAGACCTCCGAGCCGCAGGAGGGTCAGTCAGCAGCGGTGCCCAGCAGTCCTGTCCTGTCACAGATGTCCATGCCCGGCACATGGTTACTGAGCCACAGGAGACTGCCGGGGATGCTGGGACAACTGCCCTCAGTCATGATGGGACGAACCCAGATGGACCAGGTAGGGGTGACCAATAGAGTAGCAACTAACCTTTTTTTTAATCAGCAATTAGTCAGCCAAATGAATCTAATATGTGTCCTAAAATGTCAGACAATTATAAAAATGTCCATCACAGTTTCCTAGTTAATGTCTTGTTTTGTCAGTCCAATACCCAAATATATTCAGTTACGTTTTATGGAAAAAAAGCATGACATTTTCCTATTTTTCAATTTTTGATTAGGTGATACGCCAATTAAAGGCTTTAGCTCTACTAACAAAGCATTTATTCATGAATGAACTCGACTAATGATTGCCATAGCTCTATGATGTGTTCAAACTCCAAGCTTTATGGTTATTAGCATGTCTAAGACTTGGATAAACCACAACTTATGAATGTTATTTGTACATTTAGACGTGCTCTTTAGATAAATAATAGGATGGTTTTCAATTTCATTGTGTTACATATCAGAAAAAGGGTCAAGCCCTCTAACGCTCATTAAACTCTTCTCAGTCTTCTAGCTGTGCACTCCCGTCCCCTGTGCGTGAGAGGAGCGCTGCAATACCACTAGAGGCGCCATCTGAAAAATCTGAAACACTCCCAGAGGAGATGTTAAACGACGGAGAGAAGTTGGAGTTAGCTCCAGTGCCAAGCTCAGCCAAAGGTCACGCTGCCCACCTGACTAACGACAGAGACCCTGAGAGTGACTCTGGGCTGCCTGACCGCTCCTCGGAGCCCAATCAGCAGCCTCAAGCCGACACAGCAGGGGGCGCTATGGAGAGCACCGTCACCGTCTCCTCCTCTCCCCCCCCAGCCCTGCTCCGGATAAGAGACTGTCCCTCGTCCCCTAGATTAAGTCGTATCCCAGTCCGAGACCCCAGCAACCCCCTGGACTCTCCGAGCAGGGACCTGAACATGGAGAGGCGTCACCGCTGGAGCAGCCCGGTCCCCGGCTCCCCCACCCACTCCCCCTCTCCGTCTCTGTCCTGTGACAACCTGCCTTGCGTTTTGCCGAGAGACCGGCTCTTCTCAGAGCGAGGCTCCAGGTCTGACTGTGTCGGAGAAGACCCTCTCTCCCTGTCCTCCTCATCGGGGAGTAAGAGTAAGATCCCCCGACCTGTGAGCGCCACCTTCATACCGGAGCAACTCACTAGCAGGTTTCTGCCTCGACCACCGCCGGGGAAACCACCCATCCGCCCGGGCGTGGACAACAGGTATAACGCTGTCAAAATGATCCACCTTATACACCATGTACTTGTATAGGTAATAGGTATCCAGCGTTCCACACTCAACTTTTTAACTGCTCTAAGTGCACCGTAAGAAACACATTTTTCCATACTCCTCAGTTTTGCAAAAAAAATCCAGGCATACAGAAATTGAGACACTTCTTTAAAGTGTTTTTAAATCAGAAAAAGGAAACAGGAATCCAGGCTGTTGCACAACAACAGGATGTTTTATACAGATATATTCAGACAGAAAAATAATATAAACCTGAACATTAAAGCATGTGCTAGTGAAGAAACCTCAAGAATACGAAAGTATAAAGCATGCACCTAAAAAAGGGGAAATATATATATGGTTAAATATCAAAAACTGTTGGCTTGATCACATTGTAAGGTTTATAACTTGAATTTCACTTCACAGAATGATTTCAAGAGCACGACGATTCATAATGCAGAATCATAATCATGATGTCTTTTCTCAAGAAGGCGCCGGTTAAGAGTGCGTGCCAGCAGCACCAGCGACGCAGACTTCCTGGCCAGTCTGACTCAGCTGATGCAGGACCGCGGCGGGGTGCTCTTCAGCCCCCCCCCTCGCCCTCGCAGCTCCTCCTCCTCCCTGCAGCGCTCCCTAAGCTCCTCCCCCTCCCGGGAGCTCCGGGAGGGCGGGGTGCTGCAGGGACGCAGCTACTCTCCCTCCAGCTTCTCTGGTTCCCCTCCTCCTCGCCACTCTCACCCACACGACAGGCCCGGGCTCCAGGCTCCGTGGGGCCACAGCTCCAGGGGAAGGGGTCTCCTCCACGAGGGTAAAGGCTCTGGGAAAGTGAGTCGATGACTGTATTTGGAACATAAGTGACTGATCGGATGGTGCAACTGTAGCGAGAGGCTGTTTCACATCCAGTCGCTGATAGCATGTGTAAATACAGTATTTACTCAAGGGAATGTACTGTATGTAATGTCAAATGTATAAAATGTATTTATTTATTTATTCATTTGTTGGACGTGTCTCTCGAAATACTTGACGATGTGGCTTGATACCTGCAGTTGAAACAGAAAGGTTGAGAAACCTTAAGATTGCCAACTCTTACCTCTCATTTCACTCCTCTTAACTCTCCATATAGGCCTAATATGAGACCAAAAAGATAATGTTAAATACTTGAGGGATGTAAAAAATGATGCTTATTGTAGATATGTACCATGAGGAAGATAGTAAACACTAATAGAAAACATGAACTCACGTTAAGAACACTAATAATAAATAACACCACGTGCAGTATACCAACATCGGCAGACATGTACAGAACCAGGGCATGCAGCTTTGACCTCACTCCTGTAAAACAGCTGGATTAATTATTATATGTGAAAATGAATTGCTCATTTGACATATCAGAGTGTAGTAGTATGCTTTTACTTTGCTAGAAAATATTTGTCATGCAGAAGGCATCCGCATATTAGAATGTACATGTAAGTGCACTCATACTTAAGTATTGTGAAAGAGCATGACTATCATTGCAATGGATCTTTTTTTATTTTATTCATTTGTACAATCTGCTTAGGCGTGTATTTTTATTGAACTGCTTATGATCTCAAAGAACATCATAATATGAACCAGCAAAGATGTGCACTTTTATTTCTTCCACAAAATAGATGGTAAAGGAAGAAAACTGATAAAAATGGAATCTGTTCATCATGTCTTCTTGTTGTTGCATTTTATTTTTTAGCACAATTTTAAATATAGTCAATTAAATAAATGCCAATTCTAAACAAACGTTGAATTCGTGGCTACACTTGCTGTAGTTTTTCATTGTTGATTAAACGGTTAGTGCATTTACATTCTCTCACAATTTCTCATTCACTCTTGGTGTTATGAAACTACGTTTTTTTGTTTTTTTTAGGTGTGCAGGTGTCTATTTATGAAATATATGTTCTCTATATTGGCTCTAATGGGAATGGAAACGAGAAGTCGTCCCACGCTCAGCAGAACTGTCACTGAGCAGATAAATGGGATAAAAACAGTCAGTTAAACTTTGAATAAAAATGCTGTAATTATGTTTTTATTCTCAAGTTAAACCAGTGGTTCTCAAAGTGTGGGGCCCAGAGGCATGACAGGGGGGGGGCGCGAGAGACCAGGAGGAAAAATGGTTATTTAAAAAAAAAATCATATTTTGAAAGATTATTGATTCGAAAATAATATGATACAGTACTATTACGTCTGGGTCTCTGTGTTTCATTAAAGCTCGGCTCTGTGTGTGTGTGGAACGAGCCATTTTGTGTGCTTGCGCGAGCGAGAGAGAGATAGAGAGCGCACCGGTACCGGGGATCGTTGCTGTGAGCTTCTGGTGCTAGCGAGCTACGCTAACGGATATAAGGAGTTTTTTCAACAACAAAGTGGAGGAGAGTCCTCTCCTGTCAGACTGAGAGACTCAGTGAGCTAAAGGACTCTCAGTGTTATCTCAGTGGGTCTCAAACGTTTTGGTCACCCTTAATGTAAACAATTATTTCCGAGGCACACGTTTATATGATCATTATAGTTATACAAAAATAAGAGAATAAATTAAAAACAGGTATGAAATACTATATGACATTAAAAAATGAATAAAGTTTAAAAGGGGAGTGATTTGTAAAATATCCATAAAGAAAAAGAAAATCTGTTTACAGTTCTGTTTCATATTGGTGTTTTGAGATGTATCCATAGATCTCTTCATTTTGCTCTCAAAGTGCACCAGATTGATGCTTTTAACTTCAATATTTAAAAATCTTCCCGGGGGAGCTTGCCCCCGGACCCCCTATGTGAGGTCCACACACCACCTATAAAAATAGCACTTTACCACTGCTTACACCTATATGCCGTGAGCTTATTATCGAGCTTTCATTGTAACAGTCGCGGGTACATTGTGTATATGCGTGGGGAGTGCTGCAGTAGAAAATTCCACTGTAGTGACCGGTACATTAAAGGGAAACCCTAAATGTTTGAGCACCCTCTATGAAACGTCAAGCTACCCACAGCATCCCAAAAATAAATCTCTGGCGCCGCCACTGAGCCTGACTATTTGTGTTGGGGGGGCCCGACTTTTTTTTTCCTCCAAAGGAGGGGCCTGACAGAAAAAGTTTGAGAACCACTGAGTTAAACTAAAGTCACACAAACTCCGACTGCATTATGTCAGTTGAGAAAAATCCCATTTCAAATTCTGTGGAAGCAGCTGTTTTCTTTGACAGACGTCCCTGTAAGCACATACAGTAAGAGAGCCTGCTGACAAGCTGGTGACCGATTGGGGGGGTCCCAGATGACAACTGTAAAATGAACACTCCCCCATCTGTTGTGGTCCATCACTGTGTACAATGTAACAGCAGTAAATGACAAGAAGTTACAGAATGTGTTGAGCTCTAAAAATCATTTAAATAACGGCAAGATTGATCATTGTTTGGGCTTTCCTGTCACACAACCTCCACCTTTTTATACCCAAACCTCGACTACAGGTTTATGTACAAGAGGAAATGGATGCTTTTAGATATTAGGTGTGCAGTATGGTGTTGGGGAATCATTTGCCCTGCATTTCCTCCTTCGCCCTCTGACGCAGCTGACCAACCTTGAGCAGCCGTTATCTCCCTTAAGGAGGGGCCGCCCTAGCATATTGTTGATATGACCAGTTTATGACGGGGCAACTCTCTGTCAGAGATAGTTATTGTTGTGGGACACCTGGAACACATCCTTCGTTCTCGGGGTGTAGATGACCCGAGCCATAAGCGACAACGACTGTGATTCAGTGTCCTCGGCTGTTTAGTCTATTGAAGAATGTTGATTATTACACTCTGAACTAGTTAAAACCTCGAGCTACAGGAGGGATCTTCAGAATTGATTGTGGCATCTCAACTGTGTGGTCAAACCTTGTGAATTCTCCGGCCGAAGCTGCAGATAAACCGTCAGTGTTTGTCATCAAAGCTCCAGCTCTCCATCGTGTCTCCTTTGAGTCCTGACTCCAATTGCTTCAGAAGTTTCCCCCACATATGGCAAGTGCTGGTCAGTTATTTATCTCCACTGTGTTAGCACAGTAAACTAAAATATGATACTATAGTAAGCAACTTAATTAGAAACCATCTCACAAAAAGGTCCACTAAGTAGCTGTTCTGTAGCTTCTTCATTGGCGTCACTTTGTTAGAAAAAACTTTCTCCAGATTCTCCATGAAAAACCAATGCAGAGACCTCTGGACCACCAATACTGTATGTTTTTTTTTTTTTATGATAGGCCTACATCTTGCTATGATGTGATTTTGATTGAATGTGTGGCTTTATTCAGATATAGAGGACAGATCATGAGATGAGTAAAAAATAAATTTGAAGAATAAATAAATTTGAAAAAAACCAGTAATAAATAAACACAGGAACAACTGAATAAATATGGGAATAAATAAATGTGGAAATGAATAGAGTAATAACTATACACAAGAAATAATTAATAAATACAGGAATAAATAAATGTGGAAATAAATGCAGGAATAGATAAACACAAGACATTTTTTATAAATAAATATAGAGAATAAAACAGAACACACATTATATGTTTAATGTATTTCTACATTTATTTTCAATAACAAACATATTTATTATTTTCTTTGCTTGTTTCACACAATGTTGTTTTGCTTGGTAGCCTTCTATTCTACCTTTATAACAATGTACTTTCAATTGCTCGGACCAGTCCCACTTTTATTTGGAAGCTTTGTGTCAAGTAGTACACAGTGACTCTTCTCTCTTCAATACATATTTTAAAAGCTTACCGAACCGGGAATTTCCGGCATATTCATCTTCTGTATAAACCTTAAAACCCCTGAGACTAAAGTACAATTTGTGATATTGGGATGAATAAATAAACTTTGATTTATGGATTTGGTGCAAGAAGTACACTTGACTTCAGAGCCCTCAAGAGCCAGATATAAATGTTTATTAGCTTCAAAAATGGTGTTACTATTAAAGGTTTTCCTACTACCTAAAACTCAGAAACAGGACTGTAAGGGATGGGATTTCTAACATGTTTGAGATTTTTGCACAAAAAAGCATTTTACTCTGGGCTCATCAGATGAAAAACTAAAGAGGGGCTTCCAAATCTGGCAGAGCAGGTGTTAGTGCTTCCAGATTTGCCCCCCCCCCCCCCCCCTCTATAACTTTGTCCACCATAGTCACACAGTCACCAAAATCACACAAGAAAATAAAACAAATAGACAACATTTAAATGCAGGCAAAAAGGCCAAACAACATTTCCGCAAGCATGTTTTTGGGTCATTTTAGGGTCCGTAAAGTAAGCGTCCCCAGAGCGAATGACGCCTATGAGTTTCTTAGTTTGTCATGGAAATATAAATGCTTCATTGCTTCTCTGTTACTTTACAAATGAATCAGTCCCAAGCAACTTCACAAATAAAATGTCCTTCCCAAATTGGAACTGCACAGCTGAGCCCAGAGCTTAACATAATGAAAACGCTTCAAGCTGCTGAATGCCTGTAAGCAATACTTATTTTGGGGGAGAGCTGTCTGGCTAAATAAATAACTGAAAGATATTAACAGATTAATCCTTATGCTTTTTATTTTTTAACAAACCATGTAGCCACTGAATTTTATTTATTTTTTACACCTTTTGGATATTCAAAAAAGTTGTACTTTTATTCAGCTGCATTGAAAGATGTCGTTCTTACTTATGAACATCAAATATTCTGTGTTGAACAGGAAACGCAGGCCATAATAAAAAACGTAGTAAAAACTGTTTATTTACAGAACACTGTCAATTCACTTACAGAATATTTGTTGCAAGGAATATGAAAAAGCCTTATGTCTTGCTCAACTGTTATCAGCATACAATCGTTTATAAACAGCCAAAGACTTAAAATATGGTGAACTCATTGAAGAAAAGTTGCATGGATTTAATAAAAAAGGGTTGGATCCCCGAAGCCTGCAGCCAGGAACAGTTTTGGTGGTGACACTCAGAAGAGAGGAGCAGACTGCCTGGGGTCGTCTGGCAACACACTGATGGTGTCCTCTGCCTTTCCACACAGCATGCAGAGCATCGTGTACTCCTGGACAACACAAAACAGACTTAATCTACTAAAGACTAAACGACGGCAAGAACAACTAACCATGAATACTGTTAAATGAGTGTGGTAGTTAAAGAAGCATTTGCGTTACATACAAATATACATAGTTATGTTCAATAAAACAGAGTAGAATCTGACCTGGTATTCATCAATAACGGAGAAAGTATATTCGTGCTTGGCGACGATATGATCACAGTTTTTGCAAACATCTGTAAAGAGAAATTGACCTTATTGGATTGATTACAGACCTGCTGTGGAAGACGTTTTTAAGTAAAGTTGGAATTATTAATACAAGCCCCTAGCTTTTTTGTGAGTTATGATGGGTTCTGGTAATTATATCTTATTCCAAATTTGACCAAAAATGTATTAAAGCTTAAAACTTGATGTTATAATACAAATCTGAAATCTAAAATATTCTGTAATTTAGGAATCAGCACATATTTAGTAATGTTCTACAGCTCTCAGTTAGAGGGATAGAAAAACATATTCTCAAAACTGTTAACACGATAGTAGAGAAAATACCTCTGCATGCTGCAACATGAACATTTTCCTCAGATTTTACTGATAGGGGCCTCGCCCAAAATTAGAAAAAACAACAACCCCGGAAGTGTGTGGACACAAACTCGATTATTATTTCCTTACAACAATAAAAACACAGTCAAAGTTTCAGGAGCAAAAAAAAAGAGTGACTGACGGTCATATGCGATGATCTCTTCTCCATCCTCATCCTCTGTGGTTTTATTGCTGATCAGCACAAAGTCCCTCTGATGGCAGCTGGCGCAGTACCGGTAGTTCATCAGGTAGGAGCCATTCTCCAGACAGGTGTTACCCTGAGCAGAAAGTCAAGGGAAAACCATCACATTTGAGCTTTCTCAATGACAACCTGATTTTGACATGTCATCATCTTTTGCAGAAGTGGGAGATCTTCTACTTAAGTAAAAGAAGAAGTACTATAGTGTAGGAATTGTCTCTTACAAGTAAAAGTTATGCATTCAAAAGTAAAGTAAAAGTACACAAGCATTACCATAAAAATATACTTAAAGTACCAAAAGTAAAAGTACTCATTATACACATTGGCCCTTTTCAGAATAATATACAGTATATTGTATGTTTTGATTATAATTATTGATGTGTTTATCAAAGCTGGTAAAGGTAGAACTCATTTTAAATTACATAAATTACTGCTTGGTAGCTTTTGAATGTTACTCCAGGTGTAACTTAAGTATTATTTAAGTGTTGTTCATATTTTACATCATTATTCCAAATCTGAAAAGTAACTAAAAGGTACGAAATAAATGTAGTGGACTAAAGGTACACGATTTACCTCAGAATTTTAGTGGAGTAGAAGTACAAAGCAGCATAACATGGGAATACTCAGGTAAAGTACAAGTAGGCCTATCTCAAAATTGTAACTTCCCACCTCTGCTCTTTCGCAGCGGGTTGTTTACCTATCTTTACATGATACGCATAGGAAGCTAACTACAGTAACGTCATTCAGATAACTGAACATTAACCAGTATGTTGCCTTAGTAACTCACCCTGTCCGGGTATTCCTTTTGCACGCAGCCGTTGCACATTTTGAAGGAAAATCTTAAAACACTGTAATCTTCTAACAAACAGCTTTTCTTATTCCTCTTTTTGGGTCAACATATCCTCTTCCGCATTGAAATCTGGTCCCTGAAGCTCACAGATCTGTAGATAAACGCTTGCAGCTAAAGTCTATGGCTAAAGCGCTTAATTCCTCTTAGCAGATGTTTTGTAGATCTAAGCAAACTGAGTGTCGTGACACTTCCGGTGTCGTCTTTTTTTCCTTCACAATTTTTTCAAAGATATCAGAAAAAGGAACATCATTGTTCATTAAATGAATACAATTCAGATGCATTATATACAGAAAAAAGAGAGTGAAATAAAAACAAAATACAAGTGGTCAAACAGGAATTAACGTGTGTAGAAATTAGTAAAATTATATCTGTGAAACTTCCGGTGTCGTCTTTAGCACACGATTGGCCGCCGCAAACCTTACGTAATCTACGTAAGCAAACATGGCCGTTGACTGCAGTTGACTTTTTTTGTGTGTGAAATGTGAAATACAGCTGGTAATTATGATTTATTAACAACTTTCACATCATATTTGGTTGAGCACAAAACGTCATGAATGTATTTAAATGCCGATAACTTTGCACGAGGGGTGAATTGTTGCCAACGGTTTAACGTTAGTCCAACTCAAACGTAAATGCTGGTGGTGATTTACCAAACACGTTTTGCTGCTATTCTAAGTCTACATTTCATAATTGCAATGCTATATTGGTTATAAACGTGTGAAGCATGATATTATATAAAACTCCCAAATGTGTTTATTTCGTTTAGCCTTATGCTGTGATAATATTATGCTTCTGAGTGGTTGCAGTTGGGCTCGTTTCTGAAAAGCTTGTGATGTTATAATTCTTGTTTCACCTGTTCAGAAATGGCAAAGGTTCAAACACCCACTAATAATAAGGGGAAATCCGCTTTTAAGAATAAAAACAATGGACAACATTCCAAGAAGGCCAAAAGCAACTACTGTACACTGTGTCGCATGATCCATTTGAAAGATGTAAGTGGATCTACATTTACACATATATTTCAGTGTTTTTATATACAGCCATTAAATGTTTAATAATGGTAACGAGATGTTTCTGATCTACAGGAAGCACAAGATCATGTGCATGGTATGCTGCACCACAGAGAGCTGGAGACAGTGGTGGGCACGTGAGTGATATTTTTGCAATATTAATATGACCCTGTTCTCTTGCAAAAATAGTACACATACTTAATACACTTGTTTAGACCTTGCATTGATTGACTATTCCTAGTTCCATTAATTTGTAATACAACACTTCAACAACATATGAATATAGTATTGATTGGTTGTGTGCTGAAACTTTTGTTGTGTCTGCACTTGTATAAAAAAGGTAAAACGATACACAGCTCCAAAGTACTTCCCTGTCTTTCTGAGATAAGTAATCATAACACGCACTGACCAGCTTAAAAAACGAATATCTAACAAAAATGTTGTTTGTTTTTGTGTACTTCCTTTGACAGGAATTCATTTCATGAATGTCAGGCATGTAACGCATCCTCCATGGGTCTAAATGAGTATGCTCAGCACATCTCCACCCCTCAACACAAAGCCAAGTTGCGCAGCTTAAAGCTTTTAAAAACAAAGCCCCTACCTCTGTTTAAGACTCTGAGCGATGAGGCCATGAACTTGATCCTGGAGAGAAACAAGACCCTGAAAAAAGAGGAGTAATAATTTCATCTTGTCATCTGTTTGCAATTGATTCTCTCCATGATTCAATGCGCTTTAATAACTGTGACTTTTGGTGCATTACAGGAAGAAAGCAGGAAAAAGGAGGAAAAGGAAAAAGAAGCAGGAATATGATCAGAAGCGTGCAGAAGTGCAAGGACAAAACACAGTGGTGTCCAAAGCAGTGTTAAGGAAGAACAAACAAGTGAACAATTGGAAACTGCAACAGGGAACCTTCCAGCAAGGAAGAACCCTTGTTGTTGTTCAAAACAAAGAGAATAAATTGTCCAGTGTGAAAAGGCTTCTTCACCAAGGACAATCATCTCTGCCTAATCAAAGCGGAAGATTGTCTTATTTGTCAGCAGAGCCGGGTCACACTCAACATTACGTTCCTGTTCCCAAGTGCGCCCAATCAGCTCAGCAGTTCCCCCAAAGAGACCTACAGAATGACTATTACAACAAGCCATACGATGGAGACTTCACCAGTGATCACCTTCCTCATAACGGAGCTATCATATTTGGTATTTGCCAGGCTGAGAGTTCCGGATGTTCTCGTTCAGGAAAGGAAGCTTCAGCTCAACATTCTCAGACAAACGAATCCACAAACGCAGCTCCGATACGGGACGTGGACGTCAGCGCGATGCTGCGGCAGATCAGACGCGCGCTGGGTGTGAGGGAGCCGTGTCGGGCCGATCGTGAAGCTCGGAAACAGAGCAGTGAGACGGGGGGGCAAACTAAAGCCGGGAGACAGCAGCAGGCACGGTGCTCCTTCAGGAACAAAGCCAAGGACACTCCCATTCATGTTGCCTCTGCTGCAGCCACATCTATGCAATTTTCATACGACAACAGCCCTGCTTCTTCCTCCACTGCTGGTGCTGGTCCATCTAACGTTGCTCCTATGTGGCAAAATGTGGCAAATGGACCAACTTTAGCCCGCAAGGTTCGAATTGCCCGTGATTCAGCCACAGTTCAGGGAGGAAGAATGCCTGTGCCTAAACCAACTATAAATAAGACGTTTAGCTTATCAGTCCCTAAAGGCAAGTCAAACTGGAGGGAGATGTATGAGGACAGGAAGAGGAAGAAGCAGGAGAGAGGCAAAGTCAGGCCCAGGTAAACATTGTTTTAACTCTCAGTGTTGCCCTTTGTCAAACATACGTTTTTATATCTGTTGTGTTGTGTGGTAACAGGTTTGGAATTGAGCTTACGAAGCGTCATTCTGAAAATGAGAGTTCAACACGAGCAGAGGGAATCGACACGAGTCTGTCCGAGGGCTTTCACTGGGAGGCTGTCTCAGACACTCTATCAGGCGCACACTGGAACGAACTACCTCCTCCACCCCAGAACGCAACATATTACGAGTCTTACACTGAGCCGCAGTCAGAACCTCAGAGGCAGGAGCCATCGGAGCAGCCCGACGCAGCACAGGAAGGCTGCAGCACTCACACAGTCCAAGCTGTCCGTGTGAAGGTGGAGTCGGACGTAGTGTTTGTAGATTTGAGTGCCGACAGTGATACCAGCAAGAGGAAACGCAAAGTGGTGAGTGTTATACCGTTTTTCTCGGTGAGGGCCACCGCTGAAACATACTTTTTTTGTTGTTGTTAAAACCTGATTATCATGTTTTGCTACAGTGCGATGGCTTGGCTGATAACGAGCCAAGTGGGAAAAAAAAGACAACAAAGTCAGACAATGGTAAATATAACCTTTTTATTTGATTTATTTTACTTTCGTTAAAAGTTCTATAATTTGTCATTCTGACATACCGTGAAGGATTTCTGGCATTTTGAGGCATTATCGTTTCATTGTAGGAGTGTAAATATACACAGGTCACATAACAAGGCTACTTGGAAACAGCATATATAAGAAGATAGGTTTATTTAAATAACATGTTTTTGCTCAAGGGAATGTACATAAAAAGAGAAATGAACTAGTTCTAAACTCTGAAGCCTCTTATTTATTCGGATTGACGTTGTTTTAATCCCAGTCATGTCATCGGATAGTCATCCCATAAATCTCAGAGTATATTTTTCTGTATGTTTCCTGCCTATCAGAGCAGGGCCAGATGGACCAGCTGCTGGCTGTGTCTCTGAGGGAGGACGAGCTGAGCCACTCGTTGCAGAATTTTGACGTGTCTCTGATCCAAGCACGCAACACCCTACAGGCCGCCTACGCTGAAGTCCAGAGACTCCTGCTACTGAGGCAGCAGGTACCACGCTAATGAAGACACCCATTTAAAAAAATCTTTTCCAATGGTGTATTTTCATGGTTAACATGACTTTTTTCTTCCTTCCTGCTATTACAGTTCACTCTTGAAGTCAACCATCTCAGAGCCCAGCGCATTGAAATCCTGCAAGGGATGAAAGGTACATTACATCTTTGTTTTTGCTTGTCATTGCTTTTTGGTTTACCTTAAAAAAAATATTATATATGTATGTGTATGTGTGAATATATACAGTACGTATATATTTGTATATATATATTTATAATTTTGTGTATTTATCAACATGGCCGTAATATTTGGGTCCCTGACCAAAATTCTGAAACTGGATGACTAAAGGGAGGGTTGTTTTCTTTAATGTTCTCTGCTCCCCTGTTTCTACTGATTTAGTTTGATTTTCTGTTTCATGAATTGTCTGAATCAAAATGGAATTTGTCTTTAATACATTACTTTTTTCTCTAAATCTCTTCTAGAAATACACAAAGCAGCATCTGAAGTAGAGAAATTTCCCCTTTTACCTGCAGCCCCTTCTCCCACTGTGCAACCAAGACTCTCCCCTCTGCCTTCCTCCAGTGCCTTCCCCTGCTCCCCCTCCGCCCCCCCGAGCCGGCAACCATCGCCAACAAACACACCCGCTTCCATTAGCCCGCTCGCCCTCCCAACCATACCAGCAATGCAAGACATTTCCCAGCCATCCACCTCTGGACAAGCCATTCAAATTGTCTCCTGTATCTCTGACACACATCAGGTTCCTGTGAAGTCTCCTGTCTCCTTGTTACCTTCTGATTTCCTCCCTCCACACTCAGCTTCTCCCCCAATGGCTGTCCCCTCTTTCAAACAACCTGCAACAGAGTGCTCTACATCAGAAAATACAAATCATTTTCCGAAATCATCTCTCAGGAAGGAGAGCGTGAGGTTAGTGAGACAAGAAGAAGAAAAAAAGGTAGATGACAGTGACTCTGTGGAAGAGATTGGAGATGTTGTTTGCATCGAACCTATTCAAGAAAAACAGCCAGAAGCAGAAAAGCCCGTCTCCACTCCTGTACCAAAAAAAGATCTAAATACATCCGTTGAAGTAGACAACGATGGAGGGAGCGGGAGCGAGAGCGACACCTCTCTCAAACTGATTGAGTCCCCCGTCTCGGTGGTCATTAATATCGATGAATCGGACTGTGAGGAAGTACAGAATGTTCCCGTCCAGCCGGAGCCTCCTCAGAGCTCTGTCAGTGTGGAGGTCAGCTGTTCAGGCACACAGACGATCCCGCAAAATGAATTTGAGAAGTGAGATGGTGTTTAATGCAAGATCCTAAACATTACAAACAGTACTATTCTGCTAAATGTGACCTTTCTTTCTCTTTTTTGCCACTCAGAAAATGTCAGCCTACACTTAAAGTTGAAGATGTAAAGATTCCTTCAGGTGAGTCTTTTTCTCCTGCTTACATAAGGTTTCCCAGAAGATGTTTCGGATGAAAAGCAAAGACCTCATTACTTTTTTTCCCCCAGAGTGCATTCAAGTGTCCGAGGATCAGGAGCCATCAGTTGGAGTTTTTTCGAACCACACCGGCCCCGTCCACGGCCTCAATGTTCACGACGGCCGCTTGTACACGTGTTCAGGGGACAACACAGCGCGGGCCTACTGTCTCATGGTACGTTCATCAGGATCCAAAATGTCTTCTCACTTTTGCCCAAGTGTGCCTCTGCTGACTAGTGTATCCCTCCCCTGAGAATAAGCAAATGTGATCAAACTAAAACCCCTCTCTATCATGCCGAGTGTTCGTTTAAAAAAATATAAGATATCATGTTGTCCCTGTGTATCCAGACTAAGGAGTGCCAAGCAGTGTTTGAAGGTCACACCAACAAGGTCAACTGTCTGCTGGTGTCGTCTCCCCCTAACACTCTGGCTCGTCTCTACACCGGATCCAGTGACCAGACCATCCGCTGCTTCAGCATAAAGGTACGAAATGCCTGGACAACTGATATTGTGATACACATGACCCCCTGTATTTCGTATTTGACTTTTCCACCCTTGTTAGACGGGGTCAAATCCATCGTTTTGTCCAAAAAATATAGTCTTTACTGGCAGAGCTAGTTATAATTGAATCGTTGAATTGCTAATCTAAAGTTCTGCCTCCTGTTGTCGGGTTTGCATTTTGAACGTTTTATTTTTTGTTGATGCATTTTATTCCTCTTGTCTCTAGACCACACGGTGTCTGGAGCAGATCACGCTGTCAGACAGAGTGTTGTGTTTGCACTCTACCTCCAACATCCTGTATGCTGGACTCGCTAGTGGATCAGTGGCTAGCTTTGACTTAAAGGTGAGTGACACTGTCCAGTTGTTTGTTCAACTGTAAAGCCCACTGAGAAGAACGTATTTAGTGATATTGGGCTATATAAATAAACTTTGATTTGATATTGGGTTTGGTTCAGTCAGATTATGTTTTTCACTTGTGTAGACCTGTAACCAGAGTTTTCTATTGACCACGCTAACAAAAAGCTTTTCTTATCTGTATACGTAGCCACTAATTGTACAGTATTGTAGACTGTATTGCACAAGTCTTGCTTTCTCCTTTCTCTGCCAGAGCAATGTTCTTACAGTGGATTTAAAAACCAATAAACCTGATCTCTATATCTTTCTTAAACCTCCTCCTGATCTCTCTCGTAGACTCTGAAGAACTTGGATGTGTTTGACTGCCACGGCCCGCGCGGGGTCAGCTGTCTGGGCACGGCTCAGGAAGGCGCCCGCCGGGTGCTGCTGGTCGGCTCCTACGACAGCACCATCAGCGTGCGGGACGCCAAGAACGGCCTGCTGCTGCGCACGCTGGACGGCCACACCAAAACTGTCCTCTGCATGAAGGTGAGGACTGGGAGACACGCCTACGTCTGGACACTGTTTAAAATCAGAACACCTTTATTCATCCCACAAAGGGACATTTACATTGTTACAGCCCAAAGTAAAGAGCCCAAGAACGGCTTAATATTAACTAAGAAGCATGCACAATTACACATCCAGTACCAGCAGGGACGTGCACAGGTAATGGCTATTGTTGCCCGGGCAACAGCCCGTTTGCCATTTTTGTCTGACCTGCCCCTCTGCAGAGAGCGAGAGTTTTTTTTTTTTTCTATTGTGGCCGAATCAACACGATAAGCCCACAATTAGTATTGTAGCGTCTCGCAACAATTATACTAGTTTTTGTGCTTCTGTCTTTCTGTGTCTTTTACCCTGCTCCGTAAACTCCCTCAACGGGGCCGCTCTCTCTTTTCTTGATCGCCCTCTCACGGAGAACACTTCACTGTCCCGCTTCATTGTAGGATTTCTGCCATGTCTCTACTTTAGTTTGACCATCTCTGTTATGAAGTTATGGAATACTAAATAAATAAGTAATTAGATACCTTACCGTCACTGCGCTCATAAAGAATGATAAGAATAATGTGTATTGAACTGGTTTCATTAATTAGTGAGTTTATTTAAAGTAATTAGTTGGAAGCCCTATTTTATCAGTATGTCTGCACATCAATGGGCAAACTACATTCAAACAGGATTGTCCCCATTTTTTCTTTAATAGTTAATAACATTAGATATTTTTATGAGATATGGACCGCAAAACAAAAAATGTGCCTGAATGACGAATTGAGCAGTTGGACATAAAAGTAAACTGAGAGTCACTTGCAATGACAGTGTTTTATTTTATGAACCTTTTACATTAAAAACAAGTTCGAATTTTCAAAAGGTCGTATGTTTTTTTTGGGGGCGGGCCCTTTTTCCAGTTTAGAGCAATAGCCCCTCCAAATGTCTGTGCACGTCCCTGAGTACCAGTATTTAAAAACAATAAGTCTAGCATGTATTAAATAGTGTAATAGCAGCCAGGTTTTTTAGTATTAAAAGTGAGAGTATATTAACATGATGATGATCTTTGTTTGGATAAGGACACTAAATGATTTGAAATTTGTTTGCAGAGGAAATTCTGATTTACTTGTCGTTTCCAGGTGGTGAACGACCTGGTCTTCAGCGGCTCCACTGACACATCGGTTCATGCTCACAACATCCATGTGAGTGTCAAATATATTTCCATGAGTTTAACTATCTATGAATACGAAAAGGACGGGCGCTTGCACTACGTTTTGATGCGTTTTAACAACAGAAATCTAATAAACAGAATATGTCATGAGTCTTGGAAGTTACTGAGACAAAAATATAAAACATGCTTTAGTTTAGTTGCTTTCTTAACCTTGAAACATTAACCTTTTACTTTAAGCACAGTGAAAGGTCGTTTCTGTTTAACTTCATTCATTCACTGTCAACGTTATTTTTATTGTCCATCTTTATTTGCAGACGGGTGAGTTGGTCCGAATCTACAAAGGTCACAATCATGCCGTCACATCGATAGTCATCCTGGGGAAAGTGATGGTGACAGCCTCTCTGGATAAGATGGTCCGAATTTATGAGCTGCAGGTAGAGTATTCACAGCTCAAGTTTACAATAATGTTTTGATTTTTTTAATAAGTGGCAAGTGTTTTTAAAAGTTAATCGAAAACTAAAGTATTAGATTTTTTAACTTCAGACCTCAGTTCAAAAGAAGACCATTTGTATAAGTCTTTCTTTTGCTTCTCCATCCTTGCATAATACTCAAAACAAGCTTTGTCTCCTTTACAAATTACAAATAGATTAGCTTATAGCTTTCATTTGTACCATTCACAAATTAAGGAAAACCAGTCCCTATTTGAAAAACCTTAAAAAAATAATCGAGTTTTTTTTAAATCTTAATTATTCATCTGTTTCCTTATGTTTCAGGTGAATAACTATATATTATTAGATTAACTTCTGTATTTGTGTCTTCACAGTCCCATGACCGCCTGCAGGTGTACGGGGGTCACAGTGACATGGTGATGTGCATGGCCGTACATAAGAGTGTGGTACGTGGAATTGAACTTGCCCAGCCATCATTTTGAATCCTTACTTGCATGACAGAGGTTGATTCATGATACTGTTGAAATATCTGACATTGTTTGTCCCACTCAGATCTACACGGGCTGTTATGATGGCTCCATCCAAGCTGCGAAGCTCAACTTGATGAAGAACTACCGCTGCTGGGTAACGACTCAAACTCATTATGCATAAAGCATTCAGAGATTTTAAGTCGGATGAAACATAACGTAATCAGTGCCTTTACTCTGATCCAATTCCAAGAGACATATTCCACATGATATTGAATGAATATACTAAATATTTCTAAATGCATCTTAACATGTGTCTCTGTGACCTTTGCCCTCTGTTCAGTGGTGTAACTGCACTCTGATCTTCGGCATGGCGGAGCATCTCTCTGAGCACCTCCTCAGAGATCACAGCAACCCAAACCTGCAGGCGATCAAGTGTCGCTGGAGAGGCTGCAGCTCGTTTTTTGGCACACAGCAGGCTGTTAGAGAGGTAACGCACCGACCCTGTGTGATTCTGTGTGAGTGAAGTATTAGCTGAGTAATGTGTGAGAGTCTGAATCGTGATAATATGAACAGAAAACAGTATAAGAGGCGTTTTATGTCTCGCTTGTATTTTCTCTGCAGAAGCTTCCAGAACACATGCAGAGCCACGTGGAGAAAGACAGTGAGGTGTAGCAGCAATGGAGACGCGGTGGAGCTGAAGAGACTCAGCATATGCGGTTGGAGTCCCATGCGTTACAGTACTTAACTGAACCCTTGGTTTCAAAGTTCTTTTCAGGGTTTTGGGTTAAATCTTTCTGTTGAATTCAAATGGGAGGTCGTCTTCTGTTCTCTAGCTATAAAAGTACTATTCACATCTCTTTGGTTTTGTGTGTACTCTGGGGTCTCTGTTGACAGTCCGCTTGTCGTTGATCCCTGAATGATTACATTTATTATCAGTTATTTGAGTGTAAAAGGTTTTATTTATGTTTTTTTTTTTTATGAACTGTGAATTAATGACTTTTATAAAGCTACCTTTCTCAGAAACAGAAATGTCATTAGTAAATACAAAGCTACATTTTACAAGCATTTCTACAACTCTCCTGCATTGGCTGAAACACCTCCGAAACCTAGGGCTAATATTTAGCAACCCGATCCTACTTTATTGGCGATAATACAATTTGATATGAAGGTATTTTCCTGTAACAATTTCTCCATAATGACTTCCTGACTCAGACTGTTGTCTTATGCTTCATTACATACACCATCTATCATTTGATCACTTTTACATTGTTACATTTCAGAGATGAACGGTAGGCATCATACTTGTCCCCTGTATCCCTTCATATGTTTGAGAACAATGGAAGAAGTGGTGGTGAAAGTTGTCCAGAGTACCTTCTAAGAGAGCCGTTTTAAAGTCATGCCTTCATTTTTCTATGTTATACTGTCCACTGTACAGTGTGTATTTGATTTGTGTTTCATACCTACTGTATGTGTACAGCAGTAAAAAATATAATCTAGAAAATGTTCCTCTGCTTTTTTGAAAACATTATATATTCTCTAAAAATGCTGTCATACAAAAGGTTACATTTTGGTTCATATTCAAACATTACTTAACAATGATACCCAAAGTTTTAGCATTGCAAACCAAATATTCTTAACAACGTCACTGCCCAAAACATGATTGATGCTGATACCTTAACATAAGTGACATAAAATTGACCTTACATTTACACCATCATAGTTTGAATGATCTGAGAAATCTAAATTCCACATCAAATCCGGATATGATTCGCAATCAAACATCTGATTTGTGAAAAAGATTTAGATGTCGCAAAAAGTATGTGCAAGAAGAGACGAAGTCTGAGGTCATGAACATCAGCTCCACGTGTCAGCGCTCGGGAAGGTCACTTAAGAATACATGGTCAGCTGAAGCCACTGGAATGAGAGACATAGAAACAAATATGATCTTAAATGGGGTTTCATTTTGATAGTTACTCACAGTACACACATTGTGACTAAAAACCCAAGACACATTCAACTGATTTGTAATGCATGGTCGATTTTGTGGATGTAGTATATTGTCGTATGTCATTGCGCCTTATAGTGAGCAGTAGTCTGAAATGTTTGTTCTTAATAAATGGACAGAATTTTAGAAACTCTTGTAAGTGTTATGTAATCCAACATAGAAGTACCTCATAGTGCAATCAAAGACTGATAAAAGTTATTCAGTCAAACTATTACGCTCTTCCTTTTAACACTAGAACTGCAAACTGGGTCAATTTGACCCAGAGCTGTTTTTTATTCTATGTAACTTTTTTTCAATAACCAGTCCGTGACTTTTCCTGAAAGTGTGTTATGTAGCACCCTATGTTGTTAAACATTGTCAATATGAAGTCAGATTGAAGAAATCGGCAAAAGAATTGCCATTTATACCTATTTCCGCCAAGCGGGTCATATTGACCCCACACAAACATGACGTGTTGCTATAGCAACGCCTTTTTGTTTACTGCAGTTCCTTATAAATTGAGAGATAGATTGAGAGATAGATTGAGAGAGATAGATAGATTGATAGCGACAGTCTGTAGTGAAGGAGCGCGCTCCCGCTCACGGGAGACTGCTTGAGCTGTGCTCCGCTGCAAACAACTGTTTGCTTTTCACCCAACAACGACAACCGCCTCACGAAACCCTATGTTGTACGGTACAACATAGGGTTGAACTTGTACCGTTAATAAGTGAAACAATTTAACAAAATTGCTTGTCAAAATATCAATACCACAGGACAATTTTTCTTTTTAAAGCAATACTTTTACTTTGAAAATCAATGCATTCTAATGCTGGGTCAATTTGACCCCGGTGGCGGTTTTAGGTATAAAAAATCTCTGGCGGTTCTAACATGAATGCCCTTCCTCACATGCATGACTCTCAAAGAACATGTTTGTAGAACTGTACGCGACGACATACAGTATAAATGGCAAAAGACACAGAATATCATGTTGTAAAGAACACTAAAACAGGCTTACCTCCAGCACATTGAGCTTTATTACTCCATCTCCGTCTTTGTCGAAGGCGTTAAAAGCTCCTGCAAGAGACGCAACAAGTGAGTCTTTATTTAACTCTTAATAAAACGTACAGTGATGCAAGGCTGCAGTTACCGGCTTACACAATTGAAATGTGGCCCTGCAAAGATTTTTTTAAAGTGTAAAAATATTCCGAGGAAATAAATGAATGAAAGGTGAGAGTGTGGTGTTACTTACTGAACATGCCCTCTAGTCTCACGAAGCAGCAGATGTAACTGTCAAAGTCGATGTTGAGGTGTTCGTCCGCGTAGCGCATGGCTATGATGTCATACAGCTGTTTGTTCAGGTGGAACCCTGCATGGGAGGGAGACTCAGATTAGTCGAGTTTATTTCCAGTTTCTTTCAAGAGAACGGCAATTATGGGATGTTATTTCTGACAAAAGCTGAGAGAAATAGAATCCTTGCAATTTTATTTGGTTATGAATTGAAAGATGTGAAGTGTAGTCTACAACATTTACATTTTAATTTAGAGAGCACAATTGATGCAGTTATATATTCTTTATTTTCAAAGCCTAAATATAAGCTAGTATAAAATCTGTAATTTTCAATAAACAAATGTTGCAATTATCCTTATGGTTTCTTGGATGTTCAGTACACATTTCAACCCAATCCAGTGAATATTAAATCATTGTTCAGGCTTATAATAGAAAAGCTGAATCACCATCCTAAATAAAATGGGAAACATTTTCTTTTTTTAAAGATGAAATCCATGAACTGACATGAAATTAAGTGAACTGGGATATCTTGTGAGTTGCCGTTGGTAATGCACTTCTTTACACATGCATAGAGAAATGTTGTGTGAGTAATTAATACTTAAATAAATATATTTGTTTATTGTTTAAAAGTATTTCTTTTTTGAAGCTGTGCTCACCTGCATCATTAACAGCGTTCCTCATCTCAAAACTACTGATGGAGCAAGATTTGTCTTTATCGTATTTTCTGAAGATCAGCTGGAGACACACGAGGAGACGGACAGTCAGTTGTTTGTTTTAAAATAAGCAGAAGATATAGAAAGATTAAAAACGGTCCCACCTGCCACTCCTTGATCTTTTTCCACAAGTGTTTGAACTCCTGCAGGTTCAGCTTCCCCGTACCATCAGTCTGAGAGAGGTCGGTTATGGAAAACCAACGGAGCCAGTAAGGACGATTTTAGATCGTAGAGATAAAATAGGGCTGAAAAGTGTGTACTTTTTTACACTCAACATTCTATTTAACTTATCAAATTCATATTAATATTGGTCTATAAACCATATCCTCAATTTGAATATACCACCCTTTTAAAAACAGGCACATGCCTCCCTTTCTGTGTTGCAAGCAGAAAAGCAGACTGTTTTTTTGACTGCCAAAAGATATGGATTTAAGCAAAAGATATTTAGATAAAACGCCTGAATTGCTTTGAAAACTCTGGAAAAGTTGTTAATTTAAGTCAGAAACAATATAATAATTTTAGTGAAGCCTATCATCTTGAAATGTAACTGTGCAGAAATGTTGTGTTTAAACAGAATGAATAGACCTACACAAAATAGATGACAATGAATGCTGATTTACAGATGTGAATGTTAATATTATAACATTATTTTTTACTACTGATAAATGATGTGTTACTTCTTTGACTTTGCTATATTAGAGTATACAGGTAACATAGTTTCCATGTTCTACCACTGGGTGGCTCAACGGAGTAACTGAGGATGTTCAATAACTAGAGGAGTTCAAACCAATAAATAACCACCTTATCTGTTGTGAGCTCTGTATAAACTCTGGTGGTTTCAGCTGAAAGGATACATCCATCAAGGCGATCATACTCCGACATGTCTCAATGCTGAAACCCTCTGTCTTTATGTCATTATCTGTAGAAAGGAAGGCTCGGTATGATTGATCACATGACACACAATGCATAATAATGACTCAAATCAACCAGTGTACTCACGTTTAGAGAGCACGTTCTTCATGACCGTCTTGAGTTCGTTGGCGCAGATCTGCATGTCCTGATAGAGGGTGGGACAATTTGTTTCATGTATTAATATAAATATAAATTGTAAATCCAAGTCTTGCCTGTTTTATCCTTCCTGTACTCACATCTCCAGCAATCGTTTGGTAAATGGCTCTGAACCTTTTTTCCTCCTCAGTCTCCTCCTCTTCTTGGAGTAGATTTATCTGAGGGCCACGTGAGAAAGAAGTACATTTCTTAAGATGATAAGGGTCCAATATTTCATCGCCATATTCAATCTGCTTTAGTTTGCTCATGACAGAACAGCAAACACTCATAACACAACAGTAAAGACACACAAAAAAAAACTAAAGACACATGCTACCAATAAGTAATAAAACCTACGCCATAAATGTAACATTCATTCGTGGATATTGACACTCAAATAGGAATGTCTTTTGCAAAATAAGAATGAACATGATTTTTGGCCCAAATATGTTACTGTGAGGTGGTTTGGGTGTAAATTGGAAAAGGTTTGACGACCTCCATGTGCTGGATAAGGACATTACTGAATATAACAGAACAGTAGAGCAATGTCGTTTTTCAGAGATGATTTGACTAGATTCTTAAATAAATATTGCACAAATAGGACTACTTTTCCTATCGATAACTTTTGAGTTCTCAGTTATCTTGAAACATTATAACGATGTGTTTAATGTGTTCGTGTTGCTCTATATATAACACTACATTTATGACGTTTAAGCTCTGGATGCTTTCCCGTAGCACAGGAAAGCCACCCACTGGATAAACATAAACAGCTCGGCCCGTCTAACCTGAGGCCTCACAGAGAAACAGGTGCAGCGGAGACACTTGAGATCATTTGGCCCCACTCTCAATTGTTTAATTCTCAAAGGGGTTATTTGACCTGGCCGAGAGCACATGTCAGAGCCGTCAGTCTCCAGAAATGAGTAACTACCAGCTCTTAGCTGTGTGTCTGCAGTGTCAACGTTTGTGTCCTAAAACCAGGAGATTACCTTGGGCTTCTTGTTCTTCTTCTCTCCCCGAATGCCGTCATGCTCGATTTCTTTGTTGGCTTTTGCTCTGTCTGACACAAATACAATAGGCTGGCATGGGAAATTAGTTAGTAAGAGGAGAGACGGGTTAAAAAAAGACAAACAGAAAAGAGAGAGTTATTTATAGTTATTCCACTGGTTTTATTCTGCGATAATGGCACAAACATTTAAAACAGCAGACATAATGGAGAGTAGCAGGAGTGAAGCAGTGGATAAAGCAGAGTTTAAATAGCCATCTAGCGATGCTTTTGACACATGCATGCATTACCTTCTCCTTCTTTTTCGTGTCTTGCTGATGACCAATGACACAAGGAAGGACAGAAGGATGAAATGAGATGAAAAGGAGGAAAACACTTATGACAGTTAGTTATTTTTGTGGGAAAACAATGAGTAGAGTGTGAATTTGGAGATGACAAATAGTTTGAGATAACAATGTTGATTAAATATGTGTTACACAGTTGGGGTTTAAAAAATATGAAATGCAAACTGATATTTCAGTGTGTTTCAGGCAGTAGGCCTTTTAAAAAGGAAGTAGGAAAGGATGCTTTGTTTGGGAATGAATTTCAAATGTTCCTTTGGGAAGCTGGGAGCTTGTGTATTTTTCTTAATAACTTAATAATAAAATATCATTATCTCTATCCTATCCTCAATTTGTGTTACGTCTGATTCTCTTTCAATTAAAATGTCTTATAAAGTTAAAAAAAATTCAAGTGTGTGTAAAAGAAAGTATCCCCTTCAAACATATTTTATATACCGTGTCCTCTAATAAAATCACAATCCCAACATATAAACTTGCCCCTAGAAGTGATTAAAACCATGTCAGAATAATTAGACATAAAAGGTGAACCTACTCTTTTGTTTTTAATCTTTTCACCACTGAAATATTAGTCAGAATTATCAAGACATATCTACAACCCCACTATTCAAACACTTTGCGAACCTGTGTTTTGTCAGACCCGACGCTATCCTCCTCCCTGTGAGGAAAAACAAACACATTAGGATTCCTTTTAGTCCTTGAATGACCTTTCACTTGAAGACCTTGTATTTGCAATTGTCAACAATCCCCAAAATATGCCACCCTGAGTGATACTTACTCGGTAATGTTCTGCTTCTCAGAGAAGACCCTGAGGATGAACTCCCCCTCCTGATGGGCTTCAAAGGTGGTGGGGATGATGACGTACTCTCCTGGAGGAAGATGGATGCGCTCCGTCACCTCGCGCAGGTTAATGTAGGTCTTACATTTAGCTTTGGAGGCGTTGTACAGGAAGAAGTCCTTCTGCAGGTGTTGATTCTGTCCAAGCATCTATGGGAGGAGATGTATCAGATGGTGGGATGGGAATAAACTCTTCAAATAAGAAAAGCAGTCAAAACAGAAAAGGTATTAACGGAAATGGATCATTCAAAAAGAGGGAATTGAGACAAAAAAGATCAAAGATCCTACGTTTACGATTGAAAGTATGAAATACATAAAATTAATAATTCCTAGCTCAATAAAGGATACATTCAATTAAAATTAAGAACTACAATGGATGAAACAAGCAGTTTGACTGGCCTCTGGGAAATAGGAAGGGCATTTTCACTATTTTATAACTTTTTGATTCAAATAAATAAGTGACTTTAAGTCAGAGTTGTAAATTATCCTGTCATGTGTACTTGAAATGGGAATAAACTCCTCAAATAAGACAAGTAGTCAAAACTATTAAATTAATAATTCCAAGCTCAATAAAGGATACATTCAATTGATCACTATTTTATAACTTTTTGTTGACTAAACGGTTAAATAATCAAATAAATAAGTGACTTTAAGTCAGTGTTGTAAATTATTATAAAGTAGTTTGGCTTGTGATGTCACGTGTACATTAAGGTTTCACAAGAGCTATATACTGCTTATCTACGACATGAACGGCTAACCCAAACACACACAGACTCAAATCTCTGTAAATACAGGCCGATACTTTGGACATCATCAAACTAACGTCCTCTTTCAGGACGGCCGTACCTCCTTGGGCACCTGCAGAGACAAAGAAGAAGATATTGAACCCACTGAGTGCACATCTGCTTATCCAGTGGTTTTCTTTTTTTGTGATCAGTACCTCGTAGATGGAAAATCCAATGGTGAAGAACTTGGCCCCTTGGTGGCGCTGCATCCTGCGACCTTTCTGCATCAGAGCCACGACCACGGTGCAGGCCGCCTGGCGGTCCTCAGGGTCGTCGTCCTCCTCGGACAACTGCAACCGATACTGAGGGTTCGTCCAGAAAGTGTCTGTGAAACACAACAAATATATTCATATTTACAAGTGGTCACATGACAGCAGTGACAACACAAGATCCAGGTGGGAAAGATATTGATCTTTTTTACACTGCTTAGTTGAATACTCGATTCTGATTGGTCAAGTCAGACCCCCCCCCCCCGGAGCGGAGCAGCGCAACTGAAATTATGAGCTTTTGACGGCGCGCTATGCATTGGGACCCCTTGAGGGGGTTACCATACATGTCGTTGCAGTTCATTAAAGGGTGTTTCATGTTGTCGTTGCTGTGGACCTTCTTAATCTACCTTCTTTGGGGGTCCCCTTCTGGTCCGGGGCCCAAAGCAGTTGCCTGGTGCGCCCCTGGAACACGGTATGGGCTGTGCACTGTTCAGGGCGTTTTATTGGAAGAGAAACTGTGAACTGACTTGGAAAGTTACAGAAAACTTCAATCAGTGCTGCCGTTCATTTTAAGTTGTTCCCGCAGTTCCAGCCATTTTTAAGTCAATAAAATAATTTCAAATATTATTAGCAGTCAAGTTGTTTGATTATTTAGCATGTGCCCATGTAATAAGCGGGAAAATGTGTATTGAGGCGGCCATTATTTTTTTTTAAAACCAACGCCCAATTTATTGGCTTTAAGAGGAATATTTTGGAAACATTAAGGCCTACTTTTGTTGTTCCTGCAGCCGCCGGCAGAGCTGCCTCGCACCCAGCGACCCTCGTTGACCGACACTGTCCAACTGGTCCTCTCCTCACACTGCAAGGTGTCGGGAGTCAGATTACACATTTCCAGCTTTGTGAAGTTCTTCTTGAATTCCTCAAAAGCCATCCTAGAGGTCGAACAGACAAAAGGAAGTTCTTTAGAATTTGATATGATGAAAATGGAAATAACCTTTTTCTTGTCTTTCTTTTTCTTTGTCAGTGTGGCTTGAAAAAAGTGACGGTTCAGATTTGACTTGAGCTAGATGCTAACATGCTAATGGAAATAACTAATATCATCCATTCATTTGTACAGTGTAAAGTTATGATTTTAATATACATTTTTATAACTTGCAAGAAATGTGTGTGTGCGTCTGTTTATTAAGATTACAGTCAATAAATGGCAAAAGGCTTGAATGTGAAAAACTGTGGTTTTACTCACCAGAACTCACTCTCCTCTACAGTCTGTTTTTTTAGGTTTTCCTTTTCAGCCGTGGAAATGGTCGACCATTCCTTTGAACTGGGAAACAAATGTAATACACAACAAGAATAAGCCATAGTACATCAGAATGATTTGCAGATGTTATATGACAGTTAAATAAAAGTTCCCATGTCCTAGATATAATCTTACTTTGCACTCCAAGGTCCTTTCCACAGCACCCAGCCCCAGGGATTGCGTAAGCGAATCAGGCGAATCTTGGTATCCTTTGCCACCTCGTCACACTAAAAACAACATTTCATCGGGCAGCATCATTTTGACATGCCTTAACTTACCAAGAATATAAAATCTGACTTCATAGCATAGTGGGTGGACATTATACTTCACCTCTGCCAGGCCTATGATGGAGTAAGCATGACCTTTGACCAGACCCTGTTCAGTCCGAGACTCCATCTCATTGGCTGAAGTAATCTGAAAGATACACAAGTCAGAGAAAAAAACACATCGGACATGGATAAGTACATGCTGTTAAAACATCCTTTTAATACAGTAATTTATTCTGGATTTGATTTCAAAGTTTAAAAATATTGATACAATTACTTTGAACTTACTTTTAGCTTCTCATAATTTGGGAAAGCACTCTATATACATGCTAATTTATGAAAATAAATATATCTGCGTTTTTTTTTATAGGGTTCCTCCAACTCTGATTTGTTAGCTGGCCGGCTCTGTTGTGATTGGTCAAACTGCTTGGCGATGTCCCACCTCTTAGCCTATCACGTACAATGTGTCGGAGCGCTAGTGCAAGTGTTACATGGGGATGCCACTGTGTCATGGAAATAAACAAATGTGTCCAATTGGGGTGACGGGGGGAAAAAACCTATATGACACACTACAGGAAAAGGAAAATCACTAAATTGATTTTCATAATTCAGTCAGTTGTGTTGTTGCATCTTGCTTTGGTGTCCCTGTAATGTTTGAGTGACTTTTCTCTGTTTCCTGTGCACTTATTTCCTATACTTTCCTCACCACTCACATCTATGGAGCAGCCCATCAGCGAGCCCCTGTCCAGCGCCTTCCTCATGATGCTGTAGAGCTCTTTGGGGGCTTCAGACAACTCAAAGTACTCGGTAACCCCTCCGGTGAAATCCTCCATGGCCTCCAAAGTGTTGCCCCCTTTAAGGGCTTCATACGATCCGTGCAACCTGAGAGAGAGAGATCAGTCATTCTGCTCTCTCTACATCTGTTCTTTACGAGCTTTGGATTTTTTTACAGGGTCTGCAGCAAATTTGGGAAACATGAGGACAGAGCAGTGATGTGCCAAGTAACTGTCGCTACACTGCAGAAAGGTATAGACCTTAATGGGACATTTAGGTGAAATTGTTATCTTAAAACTTGTTTTGTTGAAATTGGTTGAAGAAATATTATGACAGCAGGGTGAGAGGTCAGTGGTTTCACGTGTCGATCATCTTGTTTGACAGATTTTCTGAGAAGAAAACCTGAACTCTACTGAAAGAATGAACATTATTAAGATATAACGTTGAAGCTGCACGACTCTTTCACTTTAGGGAAAGCTGATAGACTGCACTCACTTGGCATAAGCTTTTTCCAGAAGAGCGCTCCAGAACTCGTTCTTCCTGAAAGATTTGGTGAAGACCAGCTGGTTGTTGCAGGTGGGGATACGGTCGTCCACCACCACATCGATCCATTCTCCATAACGCCACAGCTGAGTAAACAAATTAACAGATTCAAAGCAAAGTCAATGAAGAGACAGATCGATCTCCCGCCATCTCTTAGCAAAGGTAAACTAAAATGTGTTTTTATCAGATACTTTTTTTCTTTATAATTTGAAAAAAATATCACTTTTCATGTGTGAGATGTAACATTTAAAAAACATAATTAAAACAAAGTTTGGGTCATGTTACTCCTGTCAATTTTAATCTAATTTGATCAACTGTTATTTGTTTTTTATTTGAATGCGTAAATAATTTTTTCGAATTTACGAATTTTCTTACTTTGAATATTCTTAATGGTTTATATTTTGTTGATTTTTCCCTTAACTTTCACTTTTATATTTTATTATCTGCTGTGTTTTTATTGTCTTAAAATGAAGGAACATGAAGGAAATTAGCATTCAAGCTATATTGTGTTTTGATGTTTAACCTATGCAAAATAATTCAGTGTAATAAGTTTATGTTTTGCACATCATGTCTTGTCCCTGGTTTAAATGGTTTTTATTATTTAAACTTTATCTTCTGAGACTATCTGTCAGAAGATGAAAGCTCAGTTGCTTTTCACACAGTGGGTCAAAAATCCATTTCAAACCTGGAAATGGAAGATGCCGGCGTAGTTTTCGGTGAAGCTCTGGTCGGGGGGGATCACTCTGTACAGCAGCTTCTCGTTCACAGTGAGGCAGGCGATGGCAGCGAGCAGCCAGCAGTCACCTGTCAACAGAAGATTTAAGAGCTGCAGAAACACTTGATCCTAAGGTACAACTTCATAAAGCAACATCAGTGAGGTGACTAAATTAGGACTCAATCTCATGGTCATTTCAGCTGCAGTGTTCCAGGCTCCAGTTTCCACCCATGTCTAAGCTGTAATGTATATTTTATAGATATTGTATTTTCCTAAACAACGGTACTGCTTTTTCTTGGACAGAAGTATGGCTGAGACACAATTGACTTTTTGCACAACTTTTTCTTAAACATCCATCCAAAATGAGATGAATGTGTTCTTTCTTTCTCCCTTCTCCATGCTCTTGCTCTTCAATTCTTGTTTCTGTGAACATGTAGGCTTAACTAAGGAAAACAAATGCCTATGTGTGTGCCCCATAGAGAGGCTGGGAGATCAGTGTGATGGGCTATTTTATGTGTCGAAATACTAAATCAAGTGCTTTTCTTCCACTTGTTGGAAAGCAGAAATTGTTTAAGAGTTACCTAATGTTCCTTGACAGATGTCTGTCCTGTTGGCTCCATCTACAATGAACTGGGGGTCGTCACATATTTCCTGTCATAGAAAAAAAGCAAGTGTTAAAAAGTATTTCTGAGCAAGTTGGGAAATATCAGCGCCTTTTTTTGTCATGCATTTCAAAAGCCTAAATATATTGATCAAATGTTTATAACATGGGAAAATATAAATGTTTTGGTGTGTTTTTAGTCTGATATCCAAATGAAGATGTCTTGCAATATAACATGCACTCTTTATGGTAATAATAGAAAATGTAGTTTAAACTATTTAATTATGCCTTTAACAAAGCTGGGTATGATACTTGACATATGTAATATACATTGAAATCTGTCGGATGACATCTCAGATTGCTCTTTTTATTATACTTGGACAGATTGAGATCCTGATTCAAACCAAAATGTTGCAAATTCTTTATTGATTTTGAGGTGTTGAATCAGGTAAAACATTAAAGGAGTGCTTCTAAATCAGGCAGAGCTAGTGTTTTTGCTGCCTGGTTTTGCACCCCCTCTGTAACAAAGGCAATTAACTCTGGGCCTATCAGGTGAAATATTAAACTCTGCAACGATTTAAAAACTGTATTTGCAATGATCGACAACATGAGGACCCTGAAACTGAGAGTGAGTTGGAGAAATGTCTCTGGCTACATTCGCTGCACATTCAGGAGGAATTCGCAGCTGCTGGAGGTCTGCTGGCCGCGACCTCTTTAGTGATAACGTTGTGCTGCCTGCAGAAAAGCCCTCAGATCATAAATACAAACCTGTCAAAACCAAGTGTCTGACTGTTTGTGGTCCTACGGGAAATGATTCATCATGCATCTTATTTTTAGACACCAATTATGGATTTTATGGTTGACTCAACATTTGCCTTCTATATAAATACTACCGGTTAGAATTTCTTTTAGAGCACATTGTTTGATTTTATGTTGGAAGATTACATGGTATCCTGTAGATTGTCACCAAATGATGAAAAGAATAAGAAGGAAAACATATTTATGCTCCACAAATTATGCTTATATTCAATGCCGTTATTCCTTGTGTAATGTTGGATAGGAATAGACATTTTCAAATGAAGCAGAATAAATCACCCTCTCATGCACAACATTTATGAAGAGGCATCCCAAGCCAAGAACATGGGAGTAATTTTACTTAAAGAGCTTTTGAAACAACTTTTGATTAACTAAAAAACACACAAAACTTGAGCAAAAAAAACCGTTTAGCACTTTTAAACTCACGAAATATCAGGGGGGTTTCCAGCAGGGAATCTGTTTCCCCCATCAAACGATTCACCATAACTAAGGCTGTGAAAATGCCACCTCATGTTTCCGAATTTAGAGCGTGCTCTTCTGTTGACCCCCTGAAGGGAATCATGTATCACCAATTTAAACGGTAAGGCAAAAAACAACTAAGCAGTCAAGCAACATAAGTGTTAAGTATTATGTTAAGGTTTGGGTCATTTGTTGTGTCTGCATTCACGTTACTGTTTGGATCTGTGTCAGTTTGTTAGGTGCCGTGGACATTTTTATAGAAGACTTAAGACATGTCTTTTTAGCCTGGCTTTTAATGAAGATATGGATTGTGTTGTCTCATTCATCTATCATTGCCTCATTTGATTGTCCGTTGTTTAGTTTACTTTTGTTGAAAATGTATTACATCTGCTATATACTGATACAGCTTTGACTGGTTGATGTGACTGTTCAAGTTTACATATAAAAGTAGCCATGCCAGTCACAGCAGGACTTTTGGCAGAATGAATAAAGCTGCTGCTAGCGCAATCACAAAAATATGAAACTCTAAAGCCAGCATTGAGTTCCCACGATGTTTCCCAGCACTGTGTGACAGTCAGCTGTCTGAGATTGTAGAAGGTGACAACCCAGAGCTATGCATCCACAGCATGCAGCCGCATGAGACCCCAGCCATGTGTTGTGGGATTTAGAAAAAATCTCTCCCGACATGTCAAAGACATTTTTACATTAAGATTAACCTGATACTAAATTCTGGCACTCACCGAGGGACGTTTCCACTCAATCTTCATGGTGGGTTTGTGACTGTAAAAGAGTGAGGAGTCATTTGCAGAAAACAGGGGGTCTTCAAACACCACCTTCTTCTTCACGTATTTGTCTCGAAGTTCCAAAAAGGTCTTTAGTCGCGTGGCATCCTTCACAGCCTCGTTTCGGCTCAGAATGGCAGAGTAGATGGAGTTAGTTCCAGCAGGTGGGTAGGCAGCCTTCTCATCGGGCCCAGATGATGCTTCATTTTCATAAAGCACTTTCACCTGTATATCTTCAATAACAGGCTCTCTATGTTGCTCGTCCCCCATATTGTCAGCAAAGTCCAGTTCCTGTTTTTCAAAATCAGTTTATAAAGTGCAAAAAAAACTCCTTACTGGCAGTAACAGAGCATGGACTTGCAAAACAGCCCAAGGAGACTTCCTGTGTCCTCCCTGACTCCGATGATCACTTCTAGTTCCTTATTTTGCTGTAAATGTTGTCACTGCTCATGTACACTCACCACTTTCACTCCACCATCACCCACAGTCTCTGTTGTGCGTGTGCTGATGGCTGCACCTATATATAGGCCTCTTCAGAGGAGGGGAGGAGGCTCCTTAAGAGGGACCCTAATACATTTTCAATGTGCTGATAAAGGTGGCTTTCCAAAAATCTATACATCAAACTGAACATATGACTGGTTGTTACCTGAGACATGTAGTATAAATAACACTACTATGTGTATGAAGGGAAGATTGTTTACACTAGTAGGAAAGAAGACATGTTATGGTAGGCCTACTCTTAAGTTGCAAAACTCAAAATTGCTGTGCATTAAAAAACGATGTTGCCTTGTGTCTCGGTATGTATCTAGATTTGTGTACTGAAATACCAATTTGCTATAATGATATAATTATTGTGCTTTTAATTAGCAACACATGTGATATTTGAACAGTTTACTTGATTTTATTATAACGCAAAAGACAAGCACTGTATCATAATTACTCCAAACATGATGTATCTCGAGTAATGTTGACACCTAGTGGCAAAACAAACGCCTTGAGTCTTCCTTTTCAATGGTGTTTTATAACAGACCTGTCCCACCAGTCGTCATATTTCAGGATTCAGTTGGCCTGACTGTCTGTCAATCCAGACTCATATCAAATAAGAAGAGGGGGGCTGTAGAGAGGAGGGTTGCCAGGTTTGAAAGAAACCAGCTTTATGGTTCAAGATGTTTATTTTCACTCTGGCTATTCAGTTCACAGGGGTTGCTTTACATTTCTACAAAAAAATGTTTGCTGTCATGAATGGACTTCCATATAATCTTATTACAAAGTTATATTGAATGACATTTCCTCGAGCTGTATGCAATGCGTTTTTTTATTCTGAGTTCCACAAAAAGTTAATAATTTTCTTGATGAAGGAATTTGTCTTCGAATTGATTTTTTTTTTAATTGTAGGCCAATATTATATGCCAAGAAACCATAACTTACACCCATTGACACGCATAAATTACACATCAATATGGCGAGCAGATTTAGCTTTTATTAATTTCTGGAGGATATAAAAAAATCAATTCTTACTAGAATGCAAATTCTTGTTATCAAAAATTGAATTTAACTAGTTAGAATGCACATTCTTGATATCAGAAATTCGTTTGTAAATAGTTAATGGTTATTCTTGATATCAGAAATGCCATTTTAACTAGTGAAATTTGCATCGTATTTCTCATTCATTTCAATGGGAGTTGGAATTTGAACTAGTTTCCGATATCAGTAATTCAATTGTTACTAGTTACAATTACATTTGAACTAGTAACAATACCAATTTCTGATATCAAGAATTCAATTTCAACTAGTCAAATTCCAATTTTTGATATCAGAAATGCAATTTCAACTAGTTCCAAATCCTTTTTTGATATCAGGAATTCAATTGTAACTAGTTATAATTGTTATGATATCAACAATTGAATTACTGATATCAGAAATTGGCCTTTGAACTAGTTCAAATTCCAACTCCCATTGAAATGAATGAGAAAAACGATGCAAATCTCACTAGTTAAAATCGCATTTCAGATATCAAGAATACACATTACAACCAGTTACAATTGAATTTCTGATATCAAGAATTTGCATTCTAACTAGTTCAAATTTTATTTTTGATATCAGAAATAAACATTATTACTAGTAAGAATAGATTTGTTGATATCCTCCAGAAATGAATAAAAGCTAAATCGGCTTGCCATACATCAAGCCCAGCAACAAAGTATTGCATGCTGTTGCTATGATTATTAATATTGTTATAAATAAATTGAACACTTCAGAAGGAGGATGGGACTATCCCTATCTGGCAACCTCACTGTTAGTGCAGTTTGCATCTGGAAGTTGTCGCCATCATATTTGGCTTACTGCTAAGCTAACCTTAAGTCAGTCAGTCGTGATTGTCCGAGGATATAGAGTTAACGATAGATTGAACCTCCCTTTGTTTCCCCTGTCGGGTGTATGTTAACTGTAGTCATGTTATGAATCAGTAGACGTGTCTACGTTAGGCGCTGTGGTAAAATTGTGTAGTTTTAATGACATTAGCGGTGGCTAATTTTGAGAGCGCACATTAGCCGGAGTCTTGAGGAGCAGTCAGGGGCTGCTAAAGCTAGCTAGCTGGCGACCAATTGACACATCGAGAGATATTAATACAAGTGAATAAAGCGCCGGCAGTGAACGTTGTTACATGTTGTCAGTGTACAGTTAGTTACACAAGGAGCTAGCATCATCGCAAAGCTAGCTCTGCTAACAAAGCTAACAAAACAACAAGCTGGGATTGGTCTGCGCCGGAGGAAGTCTGCTAAACTGGAGCTGGCATCGGTATATTTCCCGTCTTTAAAACGTATGTGCTTCTTCTACTTATAATTGTGATGGAATTCATAATGCCATTTACTGTAGAGTGCTAATTAAGCTTATGTTGCAAAGGTTGTTGCTCTGCTGCAGCTACACCCACCAAGTGAACACCATTGCCCTCAAGCCAGCTTTGCACTGCGATGTATTTGCCACTTTGTGTTTTTTTACTTCATCAGCTGTCAGTGTGTGTATTAAATATGATGTTGTGTTTGGGTGTATCTTGTTGTGTTACAGCTGGCTGTTGGGCCTGACAACAACCAAGAAGATGTCAGAGGGAGATAACAAGCAGGCCTCCGACTCTGCAGCCCAGGAAGTGAAGACCGAGTCAGCTGCTCCCGCAGGTCAGACCGTGTCTCCCCCGGTGTCCATGGTCTCCCATCCTCCAGCCACTGCTGCCACCGAGGATGAGGAAGAGGAGAGCGAGGATGAGTCGGAGATTTTAGAGGAAAGCCCCTGTGGACGCTGGCAGAAACGCAGAGAAGAGGTATGGGATGAATCTGAAGAGGGCTCATGTTTACCTTTACTAAATATTCAAAGGCTTTATTTTCATGCACAGTAGCTACAGTGTTGATATAGCAATGACAATCTTGAGTCCCATGCTCCTCCAACAATGCAACATGAATATAAGACATAAAACACATTTTAAAAACAAACATTGGTGGTCATTGAGTGCATTTTGTGTGAAAGCAATGAAAACGGCTTCACACTTTAGACTTCTGTTTTTGCTGACTGTAAGCATAGCTTGAACCTACATGTTAGCTATCAAAATAAAACCTGTGAGCCTGATGCATTATTTTGTTTTCCTCTTTTAGGTGAATCAGCGTAACGTCCCTGGGATCGACAATGCTTACTTGGCCATGGACACTGAGGAAGGAGTGGAGGTGGTGTGGAATGAGGTCATGTTCTCAGAAAGGAAGATTTTCAAGCTACAGGAGGTGGGTGCAGCGCTGTGAGGACGTATTCAGTCGTGTCTGAAGCAGTTATGTCCACAATGTTATGTCAACTAGAGGACAGGGGAGTCCAGTGTTTTGATAAGGTTAGGATGATTGTGCTTTCTTTGTGTGAGGTTACATATTCCCACTGTGATCTCAAAACAATATAGCGGTTTACAGATTTTCATTTCCCCCCGTATGGCTTAAGATTCTTTGGCAAGGGGTCAGACTTGTTGCTGCCAGCACCATAGCAACATACACACACTGTAAGCTGAGTAGAGGCAGAAACATTTTTCTTCTTTGCGTAAACTCTTTGACATTCATTTGTATTGGTGGTTTTGCAATACTCTGAAGTGGTTTCTGTTAACCCACCCTTATCTTGGTTGAGTTCAGTCGGACAACTCACGTGTTTCTTAATATGTTTATTCTAAGCTGCACATAGTTTGAGTTTGGCATCTAGGCTCGGGCCCAGCGTTTCCGCCAGGGGGGCGTCTTGCCGTCATTTGACGCCCTTATTCAGCTCGGGACGCCCTGAAGGCGAGCCGAGGGCGTTCAAAAATATTAATAATTCGAGAGAAGATCGAGAGTTTTTATCGCTTGAAATAACGAATAGGAAAAAGGACAAGGACATCCCTCTGGTGGAGGGGCAAAGGAGTCTGGTGGGATTCTTCTCGGAGTATTGAAGATCGTTTCCCCGACATCGGCGGTGCCTGCTACAGGACAACACGGAACGTGCGCGATTTGGATAAGAACATTGAGTGATGATTAGATAACTACCCCCCGAGCCTACAGGTGGAATGTGGGGGGGTGGTGGTGGGGCAGGCGAGCAGCAGCAACATCAACATAGCAATAGCAAGTGAACACTGCATTGCAGCAGCAGCAGCATAGCAAGGCAGAGGCAGGAAGACCTGGCAGCTTAAATAGAGCGCCATGTTTAGGAGAATGTGTTTGATTGGTTGTAAGAGGGACGAGGTGCGTCACGTGTTAATGTATGATTGGTGCTCGAGTTGACTGACTGAACTAGCTCGCAGGCTTCGCCCCATTAATGCCATCCGATCTAGTCTGTTGTTCCTTTTTGATTAAAAACACAGAAGTTGTTGCAAGACTGTTTTCATCATGCGGCTTTTGTGTTTCATTATGCTTATGACTGGAAGAGAATGGTGCCCTCAGTCTAGTTGGGCTTTTAATAAACTCTTTAATAGAAATGAAACAGCTGATGGACTTCTCTGAAGTAAAGAGCAAGACCCAGAGCTGCTTTTAATGGACGCTCGTTCACAGCTGTCAACATTTATTTTTGACCTTGACCCTTACAAGACAGTCTGACCACTAGTGCAACCTGCTGCTAGAGAGAAGGCAAGGACATTACAACTATTCTATTTGAAGACATGATGAGCTCATGTGGCATTTTTGGAAACATTACATTTGACAAGATAGATGTTAAATGTTACTGTGGACATGTGACATGTATAAACTCCAATTCTAATGAGATATTTTCTGTTTTTGTTTTTAGGAAAAAGTCAAAGCAGTTTTTGACAATTTGATCCAGCTGGAGCATCTGAACATTGTGAAGTTTCACAAGTACTGGGCGGACGTCAAGGAGAACAGAGCGAGGGTGGGTTATCATCTGAAATGAGTTGTATTAAATCATATGAAATGAGTGTTATGGGTTTAACGTTGATCTGCTTTCATTCCTTTGACTTGCCTGCAGGTCATTTTCATCACTGAGTACATGTCCTCTGGAAGTCTCAAGCAGTTTTTGAAAAAGACGAAGAAAAACCACAAGACCATGAATGAAAAGGTTTGAAAGCTTTGCTGTGACTCCCCCATACATTTGTAAATGACGTTACTGGGAAACGCTGCGGACAAGTCAGTCTTACACATTTTTCATTCTCTTAAATGTTCTCTGATCTATTTCCTGTCTGTCAGGCCTGGAAGCGCTGGTGCACACAGATACTGTCTGCCCTCAGGTAAGAAGAACAGAAACGTGATTTTCTCTGAGCTACGTAGTTACAAAGAATACATTGTAATACGGGGCATTGGCTGTTGTCCAAATGCCCATATACGGTTTTTACCTTGGCGATGTTCTTTCTTGTGGTAGCAGTTGTTTTGTTGACTTAACGCTCGTTGGCTCGTCTCCAGCTACCTGCACTCCTGTGAACCTCCCATCATCCACGGCAACCTGACCTGTGACACCATCTTCATCCAGCACAACGGCCTCATCAAGATCGGCTCAGGTAGAGATCGTTTCCATCTCTAAGATCAGCACAGTGTAAAGCCAGGGCTACGTCCCTCTTGCCAATTCTTGTTTTTTTACTACAGATGCCCTCACTACTATTATTATAATTAGTACTACTAGGTTTTGTATTAGCTGTCTTGTTATTAAGGCTTTTCTCCACCGTTTCAGTTGCTCCAGACACCATCAACAACCACGTGAAAACGTGTCGGGAAGAGCAGAAGAGCCTCCACTTCTTTGCTCCGGAGTATGGAGGTAAGACGTTTCTCGTGAAGGATCCTGTCTGTGCAGAGTGTCTGGTTACTCCGTGGTTTGCAGCCAGGCGTGGGAAATGTGTTGCACATCTTTCCCATCTCTGTGCTTAAGCAGTACAGACAATTCATAACATCAACAGGTGATTAGTAATGAATATACAATACAGTGCAAAAACCAACATGTGTGCCAACTACAATTTTTAAATAAAGGTAAACGCATGAAATAACAATTCATAACATGGGCAGCTTTCATATTCTCACATATTTGTTCAGTCATTCATTTTCTGCTTAGTGTACGACAACCTGTAACTTAATTTTTAGCTCATGTGGCACATTGACCTTTCTCCTCACAAAGATATGGCCGTTTCTGAGGATCTGTGAAATGGTTAAACTAAAAAAAACATATTATTTTAAGAAACTCTTCTTCAAAATGGTCTTTTTAAAGATATCAGAGAGTGATTTTGATCAGTTTGGTTTTCTGCTTCCAGCTGTTGCCAATGTCACCACAGCCGTGGATATCTATTCCTTTGGGATGTGCGCCTTAGAGGTGAGCTGAAACCAGCTGTTGGTGGCTCATTCTTTGTTTATGGAAAATGTATTTTATTGCTCTGCTGTCGTATGTAACAATTTATTCTTAACAAAAATGTCACCCCAGCTTTCAACAGTTTGCCTTTTACTGTAGTTACGGAAATAGAAATCAGGATTAGGGCTGCAACAAACAACTCATTTGATAATCGATGAATCTATCGATCAATGAAACGATTAATCGACTATTCGGACTATTACTGTATGCCTTGCACAATTTCTCAAACGCTCTGATTTAGCCATCGACTTTTAGATTTAGCTTGAGGTTGTTTTAGGCATGTGGAAACTAACAATGAAGACAATAAAGATGAATACTTGATTCAAAAATACATATATTATTAAATTAGCGAAACACATTTTGAACAAAATTAACATTGCTTTTTATTAATTAAATAAATAATATTTTCACATCAAAAGAAATAGCTGAAACTTTAACAAAATAAATAACTCAGTTACCTCTAATCATTAACCCATGTTTGTATCATTGAGTTAACTCTGTGTGTTGCTGTTAGCATACAGAACACCTGGCGTGGAAACGTTCCTCGTGGACGGGGCTACAGAGCTACTAGAAAGACAGTCGGTGCATTCCTCCGTCTGGATGTAGAGCACTTTTGCTAAATGTTTAGACCAGTTGCTCGTGTTACCGCCCGGCGCCCTTACATGCTAAACTCTTATTGCACTATTGGCAACGAGCATTGTCCACATCGAGACCTTTAACCACACCTTGGAGCGCTTAGTTATCTCCGCCATCCCCGCCGCGTGTGTGTTGCTGCATGTAGCAGCCGCGTGTGTGTTGCTGCATGTAGCAGCCGCGTGTGTGTTGCTGCATGTAGCAGCCGCGTGTGTGTTGCTGCATGTAGCAGCCGCGTGTGTGTTGCTGCATGTAGCAGCCGCGTATGTAAACTGAGAGATCTCTCGTCTGGATTGGAAAGATCGAAAATACATCATAGACGCATTTCCTTTTGTCTTTTTGCATGTTAGAAACGAGTTGGCGACACTAAAATTGCGATATAATGTTTATGTAGCAATAATACATACATTTTTAAAATGTCTCCAGTACCGATAACTTTGGAACTTAACGGCGCGTAAAACACACGTGATGACGTCACCAACGAATCGACGACTGAATTAGTCTGAAATGCTGTTTTGAACCTTTCAGACTTTTAAAAGACACTCTCAGGTCTCCAGGGATGACCATTGGCTGCTGTTGACTTGTTTTTATTTATGAATCAATTCCAATCACCACCCTTCTCTGTCCGGTCACTCCTTCAGATGGCTGTGTTGGAAATCCAGAGTAACGGAGATTCGTCTTATGTGTCCCAAGAAGCCATAAACAATGCCATTCAGATGCTAGAGGACCCTTTGCAGCGGGTGAGTGAGAGATACACAAGTATTAAGAGCCTGTATAGCTGTCTGGATTGTAAATCTATAACTTAAAGATATATTCCCCCGGTGATTTCCCAGGAATTTATCCAGAAGTGTTTGGAGGTGGACCCCAGCAAGCGGCCCACCGCTAAGGAGCTGCTGTTTCACCAGGCCCTGTTCGAGGTGCCATTACTGAAGCTGCTGGCTGCTCACTGCATCGTCAGTCACCAACGTGAGTCACACACACACACACACACACACACACACACACACACACACACACACACACACACACACACACACACACACACACACACACACACACACACACACACACACACACACACACACACACACACACACACACACACACACACACACACACACACACACACACACACACACAACATGTTACAGCTATTGGCATGTTGTTCAAACCAAATACAGAGTTTACAAATAAGAATTGAAGATGATCTGTTTTCTTATAAAGGTCATTCGTTTTCCAAACAATGGTGACTTGATATTTGTTTTCTTTTACTTAGTTAGGACTTAAACCCAGCACAGAAAACCACCGTAATAAAAATACCTTGGGTGAATGCTTCTTCTGATCGCTCTCTTCTCTGTTCGCCTGCAGATATGATTCCAGAAAATGCTTTAGAAGAGATGACAAAGAACATGGACCCCAACCTGGTGATTGTTGAAGTCAAAGATGGAGTTCAGATGAAGTGAGTCTGAGTGAAACCACATAGTGCGGACGTACAGAGATAAACTTATGAACACTTTAAGAGAGAAGAAAGTCTTTAGAAGGGTTCCTGTGTTGTTGCTGTCTTCATCTTATCACACTGAAATCAATAGATTGTTCATATTTACACGTGTATATTTGTTCTCTTGATTTGCTGAGTAACATTTTGTCTTCTGCTTCAGGCTCTCTCAGTTCCCTGCTCTTGAGCTGGACAAGTTCCTGGAGGATGTGAGGTAGGAACAAAGCTTTTCTGCAGAGTCAGGGCCTTTAAGGCACTAATGGCCTCGCTTCTTTTTACTGGCACAGACTCCTTTTTGTTATATGATTCTCCTTGAACACTAAGCTCATCTTTTAGGCTGCTGAAACACCTCAGGAGATCCTACTTTTAACCATTTTAGCCTAAAAACATTATGGAACACTGTCTTTAGAAATCATCTTTGCTGATCTAACAGCATTTCAATCGGGAGAGATGGTTTTGATGAAAGAATACATATTTATTGCCAGGAATACACAAATGAATGTAATGGAGTTTTGGCGATAAGGCCCCATTGTGCAGGAGTATCATTCGGGAGGGGAGAACCGATCCGATGAAACCCCCCTGGACCCTGGTGGTGGTGAATGGATAGTTGGGTTCGGTCTGAAGGGGAGGGGCTTAGCTTGACCCTGGTGGTGGTGAATGGATAGTTGGGTTCGGTCTGAAGGGGAGGGGCTTAGCTTGACCCTGGTGGTGGTGAATGGATAGTTTGGTTCGGTCTGAAGGGGAGGGGCTTAGCTTGACCCTGGTGGTGGTGAATGGATAGTTGGGTTCGGTCTGAAGGGGAGGGGCTTAGCTACCCTGGTGGTAGTGAATGGATAGTTGGGTTCGGTCTGAAGGGGAGGGGCTTAGCTACCCTGGTGGTAGTGAATGGATAGTTGGGTTCGGTCTGAAGGGGAGGGGCTTAGCTTGACCATGGTGGTGGTGAATGGATAGTTGGGTTCCGTCTCAAGGGGAGGGGCTTAGCTTGACCCTGGTGGTGGTGAATGGATAGTTGGGTTTGGTCTGAAGGGGAGGGGCTTAGCTTGACCCTGGTGGTGGTGAATGGATAGTTGGGTTTGGTCTGAAGGGGAGGGGCTTAGCTTGACCCTGGTGGTGATGAATGGATAGCTGGGTTTGGTCTGAAGGGGAGTGGCTTAGCTTGACCCTGGATTCAGAGGGACAGGAGGTGAAAAGAGGTGGAGGAGGGTTGCGTCGAGTCACCTGAAATGACAGCTGTCAGAGGGGAGAGCAGATTTAAAACGTTTAGCGGAGCGCTATGATAGGCTTGTGGGAATAGAGCGAAGTGATTGGTTAAGCTGGAGAGTGACGCTGACCCCGATCAATTATTGAGAGGAGAGAGAGTGTAACATAGACATAGTAAATGAATGAGAAAAGAAGGTCTTCCTGGTTGAACTTGCGCTGAGCTTCATATAAAAACCTAAAGTTATTAGCTTTCTGTTTTCAATCTTTTAAATTCTTCTCCAATTTGTAGATAATGTGTCCCTTCCTCTTTGTGTTAAAAGTGTATTGCTATCTGTAAAGGTCATTGTGCTCAATTCTCTGCATGAAAGGTGATAAGTAAAGTTGATTTGTTCTACTGAACAGAAATAGGACCTTCTTGTAGTTGGATACACAGATATATCCATGTTCAGCAAAGCCTTTACTTATATCCTGCAGCTGGACAGCATGAACTCGTTTTCAGTCGTCCTGAGGTTGTCTCTTATTTTCCTCGATGCAACAGGAATGGGATCTATCCTCTGACGGCGTTTGGGGTACCGAGTCCTCATCAGCCTCAGCAGGAGACGGTGAAATCGCCCATCGTTCCCCCCTCTGTGAAAACCCCGACCCCTGAACCCGCTGAGCTGGAGACCAGGAAGGTAAGATCTGTCATATCATATTTACAAATCCTAACTGTGACCTAAAGGGAAAGAACTAGTACATTTTATTGGATGTAAGCAATGTGTCAGATTTCTGCTCGAATCATATTGCTGATTACTAGAGAAATAACAAAAAGCTTCTCATAGTGTGAATCGTTTTTTGATTTGCATTTCATTCTTAATTTCCACGTATACTTTTTCATAATAATTTGATAGTCTGCACTTCCTGTATTAAAGTGTTCTCCTTCACAGGTCCTCCAGATGCAGTGCAATATTGAGCCTGTTGACGAGGGCAACAAGCACCATGTGAGTTTCAATTCTGATAAATGATAACTGTCTCTGCTTCTTAGTATTTTGTCGTATATGAAAGTGTTTCATGTTTTGATGTCTTCTGTGATGATTCTTTGATTCTCTTTGCAGCTGACCTTGCTGTTGAAACTGGAGGATAAACTGAACAGGCACCTGAGCTGTGATTTGTTACCAAGTGAGTTTCTTTGTTTATTGCTTCGTTCATTAGGGCCGAGTTCTGTCATGTGATAGTTGACGGTACTGGCATCATGCAGTCGTTACAAAAACCATTCTGCCTATCTGTCCAGATGAGAACGTGAACGACCTGTCGGGGGAGCTGGTTCAGCTCGGATTCATCAGCGAGGTGAGAGGTCTCCATGACGACCCTCAGATTGAACACTTCTGCTATAATAACCCCAGCAGCCTCTGACATGTCCCCCCCCCCCCCCCCGCTGCCTCTGTTTCAGGGCGATCAGCCACGACTTGCTTCAGTTCTCGAAGAGGCCTTCTCCAAGTTCTACAGCAGGAACGGTTCCCTCAACCCGGTGACGGTCTCCTCGTAGCGGTGGACTCCTCGTCAACAGGACTAGCTTTTGGCTCCGCCTCTGAGTTGCAGAAGCTTAGCGAGGACCGGAGGACGCCTTGCTCCGGCTGCAGGTCTGCTGTCGGGTCTCCTGGGGGGGAAAAGCTGCCACTGAGTGGTTGTTGCTTTCTATCTTATTTTTCTCTCCTCCCACACCAAACAGCCATCTGCTTCTCTTCTGACAGCGGGAATCCTAGTCGCAGCAACAAGGAAAATACAAATGTTTTCACTTTTTGGCTTATCTCTTTCGGTTCTCAAGTAGCGAAGGAGGTAAGCAACATAAAACTGGATTACTGCAGTATTTTCCTTGAGTCAGTATTAAATTGTATTTTAAATATTTGTACTTAAACTGTTAAATAGTTGTCTGTACAAAGCAAATTCTCTTTCCCGGCATACTGAAGTGTGTGTGTGTATTATGGTGTCGTAAGGTTAAGTCTGGTCTCTTTAAACTTTGAGCCGCGAGTGAGGCGGCGCCCCACCCGTTAGCGGTTTCTGAAGGCTCGAATGCATTGAGCTTGTAATGCAGCAGATGCTACGTCACTTTTCATTTGAAAACATTTGATTATAGGACAAATTCATTAAATGTGCAGCCGCAACCCAATCTGAAGAGCGACAGCTACGATCTGAAAAAGAAGTCTATTTATTTGTTTATTTTGTCTTGAGTGTGTACTGTAATTCACTTCCAGCACTAAGGCCGGTGGTGGTTTGAATGTAAGCTTTACTTTCTCTCATCCTTTGATTCGCGCTATTATTTTCTATTGAAAAAAAAAGAGAGTGTGTGGGGGGGGGGGTTTGTCACCTGACTGTGGTCCAATGTCTACTGTAGCTTCAGTTTTCCAAGTAGCTCATTTCAGACTTAAAGATCGAGTTCAAGTCCATATAAATGTCTCTTTAGGGGACATTCACACAGGAGAATTCATGTGACGATATTTCACATTAAAGCAAATGATCTAAAGGATGTTCGTCATGAGGTTTGGGGAATGCATGTCTGCTGTTCTACGTCTAAAAAGTGATGCATTGGTTCAATTGTCTTTCAGACGTAATAAAGGAGTTTGGTCAGTTCAGGCCTGTCAACATTTAGAGTTCTCTGAATCTTCAGTTCTCTTCATGGCTTCGTTGTTCTGTTGGACAGCTGAGCTATGCTATGGAGATGTTCACTTCTCGGCCCTTAAATGTTAACTGTTCGGGGATCTCTTTGCACTGCTGGACACTTTTATATCCTGTTGGAAATGTCACGTGGCCTCTTCGCAGTAGGAAGCACTTAGATAATGATTGAAGTGTCGGCAGTGATCCGGTCTACTCTCCGCTGTGACTGCCTTCTGGCGGTCTGTAGAGAAACTGGTGTGGAGCTGGCTGGCATGTTAGTAACCATCTTGTACACTTTATGCTGGACACTGTTCTGTTTCTGCAATGCATTTACCCCTTTTTTTCACTTCCTGAAATAAATATTTACACTATCAGCACTTCAGGTCTTTGTTTGGTGTCAACTTATAAGACGAGGACATCTTTCTGATGCAGGAAATGCCGTTTGAAAGACTTTATACTCAACTGTGCGTGTTTTAAATGTGTTTCCTCTTGCAGGAAAAAGTAATATTGATAACATAATGAACACACAGACACACACATTTCAATTGTTTAAATTATTTATACAAAACCTGATGCATCAGGGGTGCGATCTCTACCCTTTAGAGCATCACTATTTGAATTATTTGTTCAAAATGTTAAGAAATTGTAGCCCTTGTACAAGTATATTCATGTACATACTGAAAGTCACAATGTGTGCTCAATTAACAGTTGAATAAAACACATTTCATGCTGACAAAACACATCGCCGTACAAAATGACAGCAGTATAATAAAAGTACAGCAAGACTAAAAAATAGTTTTGATATAAAACACGCTAGAAAGACACTCTAAATAAAAAGCTACCAAAATGGCGACATCCAGATCATGAGTGTTTCCAGCTGCGTGGGTATTTTCAATTCTGTACCTTGTGAGTAGAAAATAAATCAAAGGAACTACAAAAACAGTACATAGCACTTCAATTCAAACACATTACTCTTTCACATTAAATTGTGTTTTACTTTCCTGTTTGAAAGTATATAGGCACAGTAATTAAATTCATGAACCACGTTTGGTCGACACCATTCCTCGTTATTAACAACTCCCCTGTCGCTAAGGGACAAAGTCACTATCACCGTTTCCATTGTTTTACGCCGAGAGCTGCCAAACAAAGAGAAAGGAATCGCCGCAAACTGTGATATCCGTTTCAACAATCAACATCACTGCACAATGTTCTCAAGAAACATCAAGATTTCAACCTGTTCCACAAAAAAGACCCCTGTAAACTGCCACTGATTCCAAAATGTCTACTTATACATACTCTTCTTAAGAATGTAGCATGTGGGAATTGTTCGTAATTATAAATATGCTTTGAGAAAATTCAGATTTAGTTCGGAGCTAATATTTATGTTGTTATCCAATAAAGGTTTATTTTATTCTTTAGATTCAAAGCAAGAACACAATCAAGGACTGACATAAATAGGGTCATGTATCATTTCTATATTCACATTGAGTCTGAGAACATGGCTCAGCAGGGTATCTTAATATTTGAATGAGCTTTTCACAGAAGACATTATGACATGTCACAGCAGGAAAATAATTGAATAATGGCTGAATCCCATGAAGCAGTTTGAGTTTCATGGGTTTGAGCACGCTGACTCACTGTCAGGGCTAGAACATTTTAATAAAGCAGAGCCATTGTTCACGTTGTTAGTAACACCTCTGCTTCTCTTTTGATTCGTCTAAATGCCCGCTGTGAAAACACTTATCGGATGCTTTTATGAACTAATATTCATTTGACTCAAAGGGGTAAACACGTTAAAAAAAATTAGCCCATGTTATTTTGATTGTAGTATCCAGCAGATGTATCATTGTACAAGTGATATTAAAACCTTGTAAGTATTTTAATTTTGATTAATCGAAGTGTGAATCTGTGTTTTAAAGCTACAGTAGGTTTGTGGGTCTGCAGGGCAGCGAGATGTATCTTCTAGTACATTATGAACTTCAATTTCCCAAAAATCATTCCTTTAGATAAATGAACAGGGTCTGAATTTGAAGAAGTGTGCTTTTCTCTGATGCATCCCAACTAGAAAGTGTTAGCTGTATCTCTACATAAAGAGAGATATAGTATTTTGGAGTGAAACACTTGAACCCTTGTAAACAAATAATGTGAACTTGGTACCATCGGTGCAGCAAAAGGCATTCGACTTGTGGAGGTTCTTCCTGTTTCCACCGCTGGCTGGAAGTAGATGACTTCATGGTGTCATGTAGCTCTGTCCTACCAATCTGTGAGCTCTCCCCAGGATCAGACAAAGGTGACGACTTCCTTCATTTCTTCAGGCACTGGTACATGAGGGCTCGTGGGTTCAGCATGTAGCGCTCAGAGCTCAGTAGCTTGGTGAGATACTGCGGCACCGGGGGGCGAGGAGCCATGTAGGAAACCCCCGGGCTGACGGCCATCACCTCGGCGATCTTCTGCTTCATCTCCTTAATCTCCCGGTCCTGCCTCATCACTTTATCTGTTCGGCCAACACAGGAAATACATGAGGCTCAACACTGACGGACAGGTCTTATTTATTGACATTTAAGAGTATGAATTTCTTTTTAACAAACTATAATATGACTTTCTTTTTAAACATACTATAATATGACTTTTTTTAAACAAACTATAATATTAATTTTTTTAAACATACTAGACTATGACTTTTTTTCGACATACCATACTAAGTCACGTATATGGCAGGCATACTATACAATGAACATCTTTTTATAATTTTTTCATAATAAAACAAATATATATATTTTTTATAGTAAATATTTTCGCATAAAAATTATATTATAAAATTAAAAAAACTTTTCTTACGGGATACTATATTATAATTTTTTTTATTTTGTCTATAATATTTATTATTATTTTAATATGCGCACTATACTAAACCTTGTCTTTTTTTATATAATTTTACTATAATATGACAGTTTTCCTGACCTTTTGATGGCATACTATGACTGTTTATCCTAACTAACAGATACTACACTGATTTGTGAATGGCAGCCAAAGGTCATAGTATCTCAATCCTGCCTTCGAAATACTGTTTTTTGATCCAAAGATGAAGTTAAAATTGACGAGGTAAGGGAGAGTGAACCTTGAGCGATCTCCAGCTGCCGGCGAGCGTCTCCCAGAGCCGAGAACAGGTCCAGTTTGATGCGAGTCTCGGCGCTCAGGTTGTACTCCAGATGTTGAGCCTTCTCCTGCATGGCCGACAGAGTGGACAGCAGCATGTCTGTCTCTTTCTCCACACAGCGGTACATTCCCAGAGCCTGAGACCAGAAACACATCGACAGTAAGAAGGTGTTTAAAATATCAAAACATCAATCCACCTTGTGTCATGAAAACGGAGGGATTCGATGCTTTGGTCTCCTAAGTATCTTTGGCTTTTTAAAAGTTTACTATGTGTCTTTTGAACTTAGGAAAGCAATGCACCTCAGAGAGCGAACAAATCCATAATGAATTGGCCATCAATTAGATGGAGATACTCTGACAGATGGTCATTTCTTTGTTGGCACCAGTTTTTAATGAACATTTGGAGGGAAGTGACCTGAAACGTTTATTAAAGCAGTGCAACATTTATATGAAAGACCTGACTTTGGTGTAAGCATGCTTCATGGAGGGAGGAGGGTATGTCACTCAAATGAAATCAAATACAACACAGTACGACAACGTCCACAGCTGAAGTGAAGACGACAAAAACGAACCATTCACATTACTACATACTGACATGATGACAAAGTGCAAAAGGTTGACTGCAGGCCAAAATAAAAAGATGGTCCCGGCGGATAGATTTAACAAACACAAAGAATTACAGACATAAAAAAGGGGATTTAAACAGCAAAACTACATGACCAAACTGAGGACAGGTACTGGACCACTTGAGACTCACAGACACTTAAAGTTCATTCCCAAATAGAGTAGACATATACCTCAACATCACTCTCTAGATCTAGCACACGACTCTCTTTGACTTGACACTCCAGCTGTAGTTGTTTGTACTCTGTCTCTAGATCTTTAACTCTTTTCCTTAACATTTGGGTTTCACAGTGTTCCTGCCTGGTGTAGGAGATGGAGAAAATAACAGTTTTCAGCGGTAAGAGAGGAGTTTCATTGGAAAAACACAAAAAGAAACATATACAATAAATATAGTTACACAAAATGCAAGAACATGTATTAACAGTCTATACAAAATGTCCTGTGTGCATTAAAGCAGTGATTCTCAAATGGGGGTACGCGGACCCCTGGGGGTACGTTGGGGTACTGCAGGGGGTACGTGAGATTTAAAAAGAATTATTAAAAAAAGGTTAATTAAAAAAATACCATGCATGATTACAAAAATAATCTTAGTACAATAAGTTAAATAAAAAACACAATTTTATATAAAATATTCCAAGAACCACCAAGGGAGTCCTCATATAAACATGTCAAATGTGTGTATTGTATTTTATAGTTTTTCACAATATTACTTCAATTGAAAAACTCCTTGGAAAAATCTGTTTTATAAACATGTTGTTATGTTATTTTTTTTCATGCATGAAGATGAAAATATCCTTAGTTTGTTGTAATGTATGCACGAAGGAGTTCATAACTCACACACCGAGGGAACATCACTATATTGTAATTATTTATATACGCTTTTTCGATCAAAAATGTTCGGGGTCGGTCAGGGGGTACTTGGCTGAGAAAATGTTTCAAAGGGGTTACATTACTGAAAAAGGTTTGAGAAGCACTGCATTAAAGGAATAGTTTGATATTTATCAAAACAAGCTTATTCACTTTGCCGAGAAGATTGATACGACTCTCATATCTGGAGCTTCAATATAAGACTAATGTTTAAGTTAGCTTAGCTTAGCACAAAGCCTGAAGCAAGTGGAAACATCTAGCGTAAATCTGTCCTAAGGTTATACAGTTCACCAACTAGCATCATAAAAAATGTCTAAAACGAACAAAAAAAATATTAGGACTATATCTAAGTCAAACACTGAGCTTTCCAAAAAAAAGGTGTGGCATATAGTGTAGCTCCTATCAAACCCCAAGTGGTGTTTTTTCACTTTTCTTTTTCGTGTAAACATGAGAAATGAGACCTAATGTGTTGGCTAGCGGGCTATAGACCTGCTTGTAGGCAGTTTCCTACCTTTAGACAGAGCCTAGCTATTTCTCCTGTTTCAAATATACCATGCTAATATATGCTATGCTGATATACTAAGCTACACAAACATGAGCATTGAATCAATCTCCTCATCTAACTCTTGGCAAGACAGCGAATAAGCATAATTCAAACTATTTCTTCAAAGGTTCGGCCGTACACTCACTGCAGCATTTAGTTACACTCAGGTGCAGATGCAGCTCTCCTCTCCAGGCACAAAGCCACTTCCTTAACGGGGCGTTTTAAGTGTGATGTACCTGTTGTTGAGACTCCGTGCTGTGTTGTTTGCTTCCTCCAGTTTCTGAGCTTGAAGCTCAGCCAACTGTTTCTCCACGAAGAGTCTGGCCTCCGTCTCCGCTCTCGTCTTTTTCTCCAGCATGGCGCTGCTCTGTTTGTCCCTCTGCTTGGTTTTAGACAGGCACAGAACCCTGAAGGAAAAGCGTTAATCGTACTTTGCATAATGTGAAAGACCGAAAAGAAGTGGGTTCGGTTTGAGATGAACTTCACAGTGAAGCAAACTGAATCCCTGTAGCTGCTGGAGAACACCTTGCTTTAAAAACTGTAGCATGTCTTATCAGAAGTGTTGCTGCTGATCAAAGCTTTGCATAAAACGCTCATCTCAGAGCAGATTTCGAGCCTCTGGCTGTGGACGAGGGTTTGATCTGGGAAATGTGTTGATGACTCATCTGTGATTGGATGGACGATGTAACAACGTCATGTTCTCAGGGCATCGAGAAAGCAATGTGTTGTTCCAGATTAAACTGAGACACATTCAGGCTACTGTGTAAAATTGAGAAATGCACTCATTTAAGGGCAAACTAAATAAATAAAACATTTTATATCCTCATGAATTGAATATCTCAAGAAAGACTTCAGTAAAATGTAAGTAGCTATCATTCATTTATGGATGAGAATTATGGATGAGAATTGTGAGCCACAATCCTTCAAAATAAAATATGACTTGATGAGATATGAATTCCATTTGAAAAAGAGAAACATCAATCTGTGTGAGGATTAAAACATCAGCCCACAAACGGTCGGCTAAGATACACACAGTGTGTCTGCATGCATTCATCCCTGTCTTAGGGTTTATTTATAGCCTGATGTCATGTGCTCAGCCGCCCACAGGAGGAGCCAAAGAGCTGAGGATCTGCAGGATGACTCACTTGCTCTGGAGCAGCATGTTGGACTGTCTGAGCAGGGACACCTCTGGCCTCAGGCTGCGCTCACTGTTGGTCAGGTTGCAGACGTGGCTGCGCAGCTCCTGCTCGCTCTGCCGGCTCAGCTGCAGCTCGGCCCGCAGCCTCCTCAGATCCTGCTCCAGCCTGGGAGGAAACACAGGAAGAGTTTCAGGAAAAAGCTACGATGTCACGATCCCATGCTGAAGGTACTGATGGCGTACTTGTTCATCTGCTCAGCGTGGTGATTGCTCTTCTCTGGGACGTCCCGGTTGGGGCTGACCGTCTTCGAGCTGGATCTCTGCTTCTTCTCCGTCCTCCCTGCGGGGGGGGAGGGAGTGTTTGTGCTGCCTCTGCTGGCTTTTGGCGAGGAGCTTTTAGCCGCCCGCGTAGCTTTGCTTCCTGGCTCATCTTGAGGTAGATTTTCCGGGGTTGTGGAGGATTCGGGTCCGGCTGCCCCGCAGGGAAGCAGATCTCTGGACTCACCAGGTTTGGATGGTAATGGCCGCCGGTTTGATTCAGCGGACTTCCCCTCCAGCGCTCCCTTCTCTGGCGCTCTCTCCTCGCTGCGGATCTGGAGGCAGTCCACGGTGTGAGCCTCGTCAGTGGCCAGCACAGCGCCGTTCTGACACTGATACTGAGTGGACTCAGGCTTTGTCTTCCATTTAGAGCCTGCAAATACAGGCAGAAAGAAAAATACATGCCATTTCATGACTCACTGAAATGTGGAAACACAGAGGAGAACGTTCTGATTGTTGGATTAAGATATTACAAATATGAACTGCAAACCAAAGTAAATGTAGTGACATTCCAATTCTGATATGACTCACAATATTTGAGAAAATTTAAATATTTGGGATTTTTTTGCAAGGATCTGTACCAGGGCAGAAATTACATTGGTTATGGTTATTACATTTACTTAACGCCTAACTTTGTGAACAACAGTTACTGGTAGATTTTTCCACACGTTCATTTTGAATATGCAGTATTACTTGGAGTCCCGATCGTCTGATGTCATGAATAAGGAACACCCTGCAGATTGTAAGAGTGGTAGAGACATGTGTGTGGTGAAATGTGTGCAGAAGACTCACTGCTGCTGCCATCTGTTCCCGTCTTTGGGAAGACCTGCAGGCCTGGGGGGAGCGAGTGCTGCAGGAGGTGCATGTGGAAGTCATTCTCACTCTGCACAGCTTTCTGAATGCGCAGCTTGAAGATGTTAGTGAAGTAGCACGTGGCATCAAACCCCAGATACACCACAGGATACCCAATGCTGGAACCAAGGGGGGAAACAACACAGTGGGAATATGAGTACAACATTTAAAAGATACATCACATATTGGCAAGCAGAACACACCCAATGTCTTTCATTCGTTACTTGGCAGCATACATGTGAATCTAGTCTTTTATACTTTCGTGCCCAAACATCCAGCTTGACTCATTATATCACACAGAGAATTAATCAAAGTGGAATACTAATGCAGTTCATTGCAGCTCAATTAATTGAATGTAAGGAATATACATTCTGGATATTCTTATAAGGGCAGAAAGGGAGATTTGTGGGGAGGCATGTGGCGCAGTGGAAAGAGCCTTGGTGTTGGGATCAGGGGGTCAGGTTCAAACCCCACTGCAATTAGCATGGCGTTGTGTCCCTGGGCAAGACACTTCACACCAAATTGCTCCTGTGGGGATTGCCCAAGTTGCTTTGGATAAAAGCGTCTAACAAGTAACATGTAATGTAAAAATGTAATTTGTGTCGAATGAACATACCAGTGTGCAGCAAAAAGATGGGACAGGTTTGCATGAGAGGCTTTAAGGTCTTTTAGTCGGAGTGACGCCTCTGTGTAGACGAGCAGAATCCACAGGGACACCGTGGATATGCAGATGCCTTTCTCTGCAGAGAAATATCAAATAGTCAGATGTGATGGGGGTAAAGGGGTCCTTGTTCAAATAAAAATCAGAGCTAATTCACTCAAATTGGTATTCACACACTATAAAATGCTTTATCAGATACAACAATATGCCTTCTTCAGGATTTGTTCATGGTAAACGCTGCATGTATATTATAAAACAATATATACAACATATAATTAGGTTACATTTTGTGTGGGACATTTAACAACAAAACAAACAATATTTCCACGTGTCCAAATGTCTCACCTGTGTGCCATATGTAATTGAATAACACATAAGTGCTTGCCACAAAGAACAGCCAGTGCAAAGGAACAAAAATTAAACAAAAGATGTCCAGAGTGAAGGCAGCACAAACAAAAACAACACAAATAGCCTGCAGACAAAGAAAGAAGAAAACATATTAATTGCAGTTAAATGCAATGGAAACATTATGTTGGATTATCATTATCTGGGCACACATTATAGAATCCCTCAGGAGGGTGCTCACCAGCCCATGGCAGTGGAACGTGGTGTAGACGCTCCCAAAGAAGAGCCAGCAGGGCCACAGGTACTCCAGTCTGAACTCCAGGATGAAATCTGCCAGCAGCACCAGCATCCACATCATCATAAACTTCACGAAGGTGTACGCACTGCAAATACACAGTCAAAAATGTTTTCATTGTTAATTAGTCTGATGATTACTTTCTTCACTAATTAGTAATTATACTATAACAAATTATAATAAACTTTGATTAGTGTTTCCTAAAGTCCAAGATAACATCCTCAAAAGTCAGAATTCAAAGCTATTTAGTTTGCACACGGTAAATAATGAGTAAAGAAACTTTTTCATTTAGGAGGCTTAATTTCACATTTATTTATTTATTTGTTTATTTTTCAATTATTCACAACCAAGAAATATCAAAAAGGTTGGTAATTAATTTAATAGATCCCAACTAATTGACTAGTAGATCTAGTAAATTGTATACATAAAACATCATTATGGGATGAACATACTCTGGAAGAATGAATAACAAATGTGTATTCTATCTAGACTGAGATATTTCAGACACAGCGAAGCTTCTTCAGCCAAAGCGTTGAAGGCACACAGAATCCAAAACAAAGCAGGAAATGGGATCCTCGTTGCGGAACCTATAATTGAGCAGCTGCGTCTTAAAACTGCAGTCCGTCCTTTTTAAGTAGAGGCACCACAGAACAATGACTGCTCCCTCATTCGTTTCATCGGGCGACCACGAGCACAACAGGAGCTTTGCTTTCCTCCTTTGTTCTGCACATCACATCACCCCCTCTTTGTTTGGTTACCATGGCAATATTTCATCTGGAGGAGAGAAGGAGCACCAGTTTCCTCCTGCACATGAGTTAAAACCCTCCCTTTTATTGTCACTGTTAACAAATGTACTTGAAATTATCTAACATGTATTTTATAATAAAAAGAAAAAGCTAAATATGCAACAAAAGTAATATTTTATCTGAAAGAGTAAAGAGCTTTAATTATTCACACGAGTTCTAATTACCCTTATAGGTTACTTAAAATAGTGTGTTTTAATTTCACCTCAAAAAAGCAATATTTAATTTGTAGGAACTAACTAAACTAAAGAAAGAAATTGAGCGTTACTGCATGTTAAATTCATCAAATAAGTTCAAATATATCTTGTGCTATTAAGAAGAGTATTTTAATTAATTTGTATTTTATCAAAGCTGCCAGATATAACAAAAAATATGTATAAAAACATAAAATTCCCCAATAAAAGAAGCAAAAATTGTAAATGTGATTACAAATTCAATAAAATATAAGCCAGTGTTTATATTTTGAAAATACAGTGTAAGCTATTAAACGGATTATTTTATTTACTGCCTTGCTCATGTGAAACAATGCACACTTAAAACAAGTGGTTTCTTTCTCCTGAGGCAGTCTTTCTTGTCTGTACTCTGTCTAGACGCTTACAAATGATGTGCAAAACGACCTGTGCTTCTTTTAAGCCTAGTAGCAAAATACAGTGAATAAAAACAGAGCATTAATTGTGCAGTAATTCGGCCTAATTGTGTGCGCAAGGAGACAGATAAAGCAGATGTAACATGCCTGAGTGGAAGCAGGCCGATGTTAACTTGCACAGCTGCTGATTTCTGTCTTTCCGTAAACAATGTCGGGTGAAGTAACTCGCGCAACATTTTGTACGCTCGTGTGTGTGTGTGCGCAGTGAAATCCTAACGGAATGTGTTAAAGCTGCACACTGAGACATATAAAATGTGAGACACTGGATAAAGTGATGCGAGGCAGACAGGTGAGCTGGATGACGACGGCTGAAATTTACACAAAGACGACAGAATACCACAACAAAAAGCAGCAGCATCATCATCCGCCAGGCGACGCTACCTTTCAGAAAGCTTCTCCGTTATTTTCAGCTTTTTCATTTTCCGTAGCCTGCTCGCGTCCACGTATCGTTTCTTCATCTTATGGCTTCTACTTCCTCCGTGCTGTAGTTTTCGCTCCGCAGCAGCAGAAGCGGCAGCGGAGGCAGAAAAAAGAAACAGAAAATAGAGGAAGCAGATCCTCGAGGATGTGCAGCTCAACCTGTGATGATGATGATGTCTGGAAACAGATACAGGCTATGCGCATGCGCAGTGGGTGTTGTACCTACAAGTGTTCATCGCAGGAGGGGAGCAGAACAACACACTGTACACTACACACTGTACCCAGCGCCGTATAGATATCATTATATTATATATTATATTATACGGCTCTAAATGTGCCTAATGGGTTAACCCGTTCGTGTCCGAAGACTATATTTAGTATGAAAAGGATAAATGATGCAACCTTTGGACAAGTATCTACAGAACAACTTGGAATTCATTTTTTTAAGTGAAATCGACCTTTTTTCAATTGCAAAAAAGAGAATGTTTAATATCTTTGATATTAAATTTGATATATGTTCATAGATATCACATACTTGATTTTGATCCTTCTAAATTACACCCATTTTTTTAATCATAGCCTACTTTGAGTCTTTTTGCACATTGGACTACTGTTTTTTACGGAGCCCCCTAGGGGACATGGAGAAGAAAAGAAAAAAGAGAAGAAAGAAAAGTTTTGCGAGATATCACAAAACCTTTGCGAGATATCACAAAACCCCTTAACGAGATCTCGCAATACTTTTGCGATATCTCGCAAAACCCCGTTGCAGTTTGTAGACGGTCCCTAAGGACTCCTCTCCCTCCTCAAGCTGCAGATTGTGACCAATTCTTGATGTTTAGCTCGGATGACGGCGCGTATCGAACTGTTCTGATAAAAACGACTCTGTAGCTCGTTGTCTACCTTGCTATGATTGTAAAGTCATGTTGTTTGTATTTTTACAACGTTATGTTCATATAGGCCAGGGGTCGGCAACCCCTGGCACGCGTGCCAGCATTGGCACGCGGCACCGTAACCAGTGGCACACTAGGAATAAGTGGAATAAGTGTGCAAAAATATTTAAATGGTATTTTCGGATCCTGAACGAGACCGCTGCCAGAGCGCGTCCCCCCGTTACCTGCAGAATGAAGCCATGCACGCAACGCAGCCCCGCTCTCTTTAACTCCAGGCGACTTTCTGCCGCTTTCCTCCGTGGTGCAGTGCTGATCGTTTCACCACGGAGGAAAGCACTTCACTAATTGCAGTACCCATAAGGAGCTGTACAAATGCCGCAGTTTTTGCGTCGCTGTGTATTTACTTGAAAGCCCAGTGGCGATCTGCTCATCTCTCATCGAAATAATATGCTACAAAGGGGCGGACTGGCCATCTGTGTGTTGAACTTTCCTGTCGGCTCCCAGACCGTAGTCGAGGAGGGCAGAAGCAATAACCCACTTTAGCTTAAATGACTGGAGAGAGGCGAGCTCTTCTTGGGAGGCCGTTGCATTTATTTAGTTGTTCTTCTGTTTCACAAAATACATCACAGACCTCTGTTTTTCTGCTGCCTCGTTTCACTTCCAGACACATACACACGTTCCCTCGCAGTCGCTCTACCATCCACAAACAAACACACATGCACAAGCCACACCCCTCTCTCTCTCTCTCTCTCTCTCTCTCTCTCTCTCTCTCTCTCTCTCTCTCTCTCTCTCTCTCTCTCTCTCTCTCTCTCTCTCTTAAAGAGACAGCGATCTCATCTCACTCTGCATCACCCTAATATCACAACATGTGTGCTCTGGAGAATCACAGAACGGACGATCGTCCTTATTATTATGCCATTTAAACCAATTATTTAAAGGTGTTTGTTAAATTCGGAATCATGTAAGTAGCGCTGACAGGTCCACACACTGCTTCCCCGAGGCTCCCCCGCCATCCTGCTGATAGTTGACGAGCGTCAAGCTCCTCAACCCCCCCCCCGTTGATAATTCTCGATCGTCGGCACGCTGATAACCATTTTTTTTTTTAAATGGCACTTCATATCAAAAAGGTTGCCGACCCCTGATATAGGCTATATACACTCTATGTGTGAAACCCGTGCCTATTGCCAAGCACTGATGATATATTTTTATATTTAAGGCCAAGCTCAAAATAAAATCGATGAACCAATCCATTGTTGTGGTTTCTGTGTTGCCGTAGCAGCAGAACTGACCAGGAAGTACATTGAGCTAAATGAAAACCTTTGCGAGATCTCGCAAAAGTATTGCTAGATCTCGCAAAGGGGTTTTCACGGCAAGGTGCCGCTACTCAGCCGCCGGCAATATACGTATATATTGTAAACGCAACGCAGCGCAAATGTGGGTCTGACTCTGCCTCACAGAGGGTGACTGGCTGTCTACATGACGTGGCCTGCCGACATTGCCACTTTCATACAGATCATACTAATGCCCTCGATTGGTCTCTGTGTGTCATTCAAGCTCGGGAGGGTGTGTGTTGGTGTATGTGTGGCGCGAGCGAGCGAGAAAGCGTGCGCACCGGTTACGTGTATTGTTGTTAGCATCTGGTGCTAGCTAGCTGCGCTAACGGATATAAGGAGCTGTTTCAACAACAAGGTGGAGGGAGAGTCCTTTGCTGTCAGACTGAGAGGCTGAAAACTACAGCTCTGGTGAGGTAAATTACTCTCTGAGTCTTTAGATAGTTAACTTAGTTTAAGTTATCTCAGTGGGTCTCAAATGGTTCGGTCACCATTTATGTAAACACATATTTCCATTTGAGGGGCTAGTGATTAGTAAAATATGCATGAATAATACAAACAAAATGTTAACTAGGTGAAAAAAGGTAAGATAAACTTGTTGAGAGCTAAAACTAGTCTTTGCTGTTGCCTCAAAGAGGAGCAGGGGGTTTCAATGTTTTTTCATATTGGATATTGTATGTTATTGGTTATGGCCATGTACTTATGATTTTATGATTATTTAAATGTATACATTTTTGTTTCATATGGGTGTAGTCTCTGAATTTCCCCCTCAAAATGCACCAGATTGATGCATTTAAGTCCAACATTTTTAAAAGAATCTTACCGGGGGAGCATGCCCCCGGACCCCCCTATAGGATTTGAGGCCCGGCCCCACTGTTCCCAAATAGATTTGCAATTTTTTTTTAAATAGTAACCCATCTCCATATGTTTCTTTTGGGGTAGTAGATTTAAACTAGAGGGCTATCACTTTGTGCAGCAACGCTATTGACAAATAAATCCAGCAAAATGGCACAAAAAACTGGTAGTGGCCTCAGGGACGAGGAGTCATTTAACCAGCCAGTAGGAGTCAATCTTTACTTTCTTTTATATCCATAAAGAAAAAGTAAATCTTTTTACAGTTGTTTCCTTATGGATGTTGAGAGGTATCCATATATCTCTTCATTTTTCTCTCAAAGTGCACCAGATTGATGCATCTAACTTCAATATTTAAAATAAATGCACCCTGAGTCATTTTGTTTAAGTACAGTGAGCCTTTCTAAAATATACAGTCAAGAGACAAACCCACCAGCATTATAGGATATACTATGACTTTGTGCCAAATACTTGTTGCTGATTTAGAGTACTGGCACCTTTTTTATTCCAATTCAAGCACTGGTTTTGCGAGATCTCGCAAAGGTTTTGCGAGATCTCGAACTGTATATATATATATATTTCAAATAATGTTTTTCCTTCTCCATGTCCCCTAGGGGGCTCCGTCGATAACAGTCAAATAATTGTATGAAAGTACTAAATATATAATTTTCCTGTTATAGGTTGTGGTGTGGACGGAGAAAATGGCATGAAAAGCAAATACTTAGATAAAGTACAAAGTAGTATCAAGTACCTCGATATTGTACTTAAGTAAATAATAGCGTTCTGTCCATCCACCTTGTTAACACACATCTGAGTTTCCATTCCCCATAACACTGTGTTAGGGGACAAGCCCTCAGCTGCCGGGCCCCAGCTAAAAAACTAAACAATATTTCTTTTTTCCTCTCTGAAAACCATATTTGAAGGGGGGTGAGTTTTTGTATTTACTATTAATACATTATTTTAATATGATTTAGTATAATCATACATATCACACTTCACAAAATCTTGTTTTTTTTGTAAGACCCTGCAGGACCGCCCACCAAGTTGTCCACACTCCAAAATAACCCGAGTGACATTGTGAACAAGCACAATGATCTAAGAAGAAATATTCGGCCTACTGCCAGCAACATGTTGGAAATGGTCATATCTGGATGTTGCATTCAAATTATTTCACAAATTCTAAGGCATAGTGTGCTTCATTGATTATTATTCTGAGCATGATTTCTCATTTGATCTAGCCTATTAAAGGTTGATTTGATATTCCACATTGTTCCCTTGTGCAGAATATCAGTAGAAGATAAAATGATTTCCAGACAAGCACACAGCACCTGTGGATTTTCTGGTGTTTTACTGGTGGTCTGCGTGTGCTGATGTGTCCTCTGCCCCCCTCACAGACCTTGAGCAGCGAGGCTGCAGCCAACGCTCAGAAATGGGCCAACACCTGCTCCATGAACCACAGCCCTGTAAGTTCATTATATAAGTCCCCATGTTTTAAAAAATAAAACAAAAAAACGTATTTTACTAAAAAGTCAGACACACCGTCATTTCACAAACAGATAGGTAGATGAGAACTACAGTGTTACTCAACCAGGTTGTATCATAAGCTGTAGAAGAAATATGATTATATTGGCGATGATCGGACTAGTCCTTAGTGAATAATTACGTTAAATATGCCACCGTTGTGAAACTTAGAAGGTCCTGCGAGATATTGCTTGTAAAAATTACAGTTTTTGAACATGAAGTACATTCATTTTAGATCTGAGGGGAACAAACATAAGTCTTTTTTATTATTGGTTTTATGAAGTTGTGATTTTTGTATAATGGAACCATTTTTGTAATGTATTGTATAAATTTTTTATCAAAAAAGTTGTATTCCGCATAATGTCAAACCAGATGTGGACAAAATGAGTGGCTAATATTAAATAAGAGTATATAATTATAGATGAGATTAATTAAAAAGCCACAGCGTTGGCTCTCAACCCAATCATGTAATATTTGAACTACTCCAAATATGATATTTCGCTATCAAAGAACGACATTAACAATAGAGGAGGGGGTAATAGATGAGACAGAGCAGCACATAAAGCGGCCATATGTCCTTAGAATGAGAGAAAGGGTTGGTGAGGGTTCAACTCAATTTCCTGACTTTAAACGACGATTCCCTTTTAATGTGCGATCAAGAGTTGAGCGTACATTTATGATGGTTTTAGACTAAAGTGTCTCTCTCCTCCTCTTCAACCTTTAGCTAGCGGCTGTGGAGAGAACCTGTACATATCCAGTTCCCAGGACCCCTGGAGCAACGCTATCCAGGACTGGTACGACGAGGTGCAGAACTGGCGCTACTGAGTGGGATCTAATGGACGAGTGGTCGGACATTACACACAGGTACAATTATATCTCAGTTTGTGGAGCACTCTGACTAACTTGCAAACAAAGAAGCCAACACTTTTGAAAATATGTAAAGGTCACATATTACAAAAGGTGAGATTTCCAAGTCTTTTATGATTTTCAAACATACTCAGAATCCCAAAGAGACTATGAAAACAGTATCAATCATTATGATGACTGTTATAGTGGAATGTTTAATACAGCGTATTTCTGATATTTATTAGAGATCACATGCTAAGCTATATGATGTGTGTTACTGAGTTGGGTCACACACAGTTAGAGACAATGGTCGTTCTGAATTATCAATAGATGTATTCATTTTAAGTGAGCTGACACCGAGGGTAGAGAAAGTTCAGAGAAGGCCTCAGGTTATAAACACAGTTAACCTTTGTTCGTTAACTAATCCTAAGGATGTATAGCTTTCTGAGAGATAAACATGTGACATTTGTGTGGCAGGCTGCATGATAAAATGTGTGTGCGTTAAACATGCTTAGGGAAAATGTGTGTGTGCTCATTGCAGTGGCTATATATGCTGAATGATTGTTGCTACTGTTGGGGGGCATGTCCGCAATTAAATAATAATAACTGATCAGCTATATCTGTGTTTGTGTTTTATTGATTCCTCTCTGTTTCATTCTTTCCTGTTGTGTGAGTGCTGGATCGCCACAACAATGACCTCCTGGTGATTTGATTTTACTCTTATTCTCTGCACAGGTTGTTTGGTACAGGTCCAACAAGGTTGGCTGTGATGTGGCGTACTGTCCCAACTCTCAGTACAAGTACTTCTACGTCTGCCAATGCTGCCCACCGTGAGTAAAACATGTCTTCCCCTACTTTTGAAATGAAAAGTCCAGCATACTTTCTCACTTAAAAATAACATTTATATGAATATTGATGTATGAGTCCATTGAGTTAAAAGGAACCAAGATCAAGTCCCATGATGTATTATTAAATATATTTGGAAGTTAAGTAAGAAAAAAGAAAAGAAAAAGCTTTCAAAAAAGTATATCAATCTTTAACATTATTCTTTTTTTGCCTGCTCAGATCATGTTCGTGACATGTTTGGGCTGAGTGTGAGTGTCTATTGCTGTAAAGTTTAATATTTGATGCTCTGGCCTACATTACAGCGAAAACTTCCAGTACGCTCGCCCTTACAAATCAGGACCCTCCTGTGGTGACTGCCCCAATGCCTGCAACAACCAACTCTGCAGTAAGTGGCTGCACTGCGAGACTTCACCTTATCAACAACTTTTAAATAATGATGGATGATTAGAGTACACTTAACTACACAAATTATGTTCTAAACTTTTTTGTACTGCTTATATATACACTAAATGGGGAATAAAAAAACTGTTCAATTAATAACGTTTTTTTTACATTTATTTAAGTTGTGTTCCTTTTAATTATATGCAGGACAATTAACCGCAAAGAAATGTCAAAGGTGACACAATGAAATCCAAAACTTTCCATTGCCGTCATTGTAGAGTAATGCTGCAGGACTAGATTTAGTACATTTGAATGCACACTTGTTCAAGGGAAATGCATCTTCCCTGGCTTTCTCATGGCTTAGAAAACTCTAATTAAAACCAAAATGATCACAAGTAAAATCGCAACAAGTCAAAAGGTAAAATAAAATAAATACATGTATCAATAGATTTGTTTAAATTCAGTGAGTGGAGCCCAAAAAGGTTTATTTAAGCACAGACGGAATGAAAATGTACTTCTTTCAGTATAACCTTGTTTACTTCCCGGATCTCAATGTAATGATGTAGATTTACTTTGACGTCAAACAGTGAGATCATTTCTGCTTTAGGAACATATTTGAGAAAAAGTTGGAAAAACTCCAATCTTAATATTGAGCTCTCACATTATATATTTGCATTTATGCATTCATTGTCCTTTCTCTTATCTCCTGCAGCCAACCCCTGTCCCTACGCTGATAAGAACAGCAACTGTCCTGATCTGAAGCAGCAGGCGACCAGTAGTAACGCAGACGTGGCCTCTTGGTGTCCCGCCTCCTGCAAGTGCACCTCTCAGATCATTTAAATGTCCTCATGGGCTCTGACATATCAGTCAGATTCAATAAAAGATACTTCTCTTTAAGGCGTGTGTCCCTTTGCTGATTAATAAAACCTGGAAATAGTTGAGCGTATTAAACCAAAGAATAGAAAGGAAGTGTCCTCTGGCACGGGAACCTGACTAGGCAAACAAAATGTTCAGGAGCAGGCGTCCTTTGACTGTACGTGAGGAGTAGACTCACCAAGAGGAAGGAGAACACTTTGAGAGGGTGGATTTGGCACGAGTGGGGAGGAAAATTAATTTCAAATGGATATCCTATGGCTGTGCCAAGAAATTAACACAGTTTGTGACCACACCTGGTTGCTGTGGCTGATAAGAAAAACAGATATTTAAAATGCATACTCATGTTTTCCTAAATCTTATATGTCACAGCATCAAGCTGAGTAGTTATTTACTATTTAAAATATGTAATTGACTGTTGTTTTAAGATCACTGAAATCCCCGTGTGTTTTATTATGATACACTGATAAGACCCAGGTAGATTTTGGGAGGGCTTCCTGTGGAATCCATGCTGCAATAATTCCAGAGGAGGGCGAAAAGGAGACTTCCTGTTAGTTAGGATGACATCCTGTCTTTAAAACACATTCCTTCTCATTTAAAAAGAAAGTGTTTAGCATCTGTATGTTACGCATTCCAAACGGTGGTATCTAATTTAGTAAATTGAGTTTGTGCACAGTATTTCCAATTAGACCTATTTTGTACTTTTATCCTACTACTTACTCCTTTTGAATCCTAGTTGGTAAGGACAATCATTAATATGAGATTCAGAACACAGCTAGTGTCGTTGCATGTGATATTTCCCGGGAATATTGCCACATATCCAGGTTGATAATAAAAAGAAATGCAGGGACTTTCATCCGTGGGCCATAGGCTCAATCAGCTCTTACCTCAGTACCTCATTCACTGATAGATGCTGCTATAAATAAAACAGGTTGTGATTATTAACTGAGGAAAATATGCTGCTGACACTTGTTCATAAGTTAGAACTTTGAATCCAGGACTCTAACTTGTAATGGAGTACTAAGTTATACTTTGGTTCACACACTTCAGGATCATTATTAAGTATAAGGGTTTTTATAAACTATATATACACCAGGATGAATATGTAATTACAGTACAGGAAAAGAAGGCTAGAGGTTCCTAAATGTACGACATATTTACAAAAACTTCTTTAACTGTGGAGTTTGGAGTGTGTGTGAATGGGGCGAAGCCTACGAGCTAGTTCAGGCAGTCAACTCGAGCACCAATGATACATTAACACGTCTCTTAAAACCAACCAAACACAATCTCCTTAACTTGCTGCTCTATTTAAGCTGCCAGGTCTGCCTGCCTCTGCCTCGCTAATGCTGTGGCTCCATCACATTGCTGATGCGTTCACGTGCTGCTTGCCTGCCCCACCACCACCCCAGCTTCCACCTGTAGGCTCGGGGGATACAGTAGTTACAGTATCTAATCATCACTCAATGTTCTATGTAAATCTGTGGAGTGATAAGGCCCGAGCCTCGACGCCAAACTCAACTATATGCTGCTCTAATAAACATATTAAGAACACGTGAGTTGTCTGACTGAACTATTAATAATGCAGGTTGTTATTGTGGCTGAGGAGCAAAACATGAGGCTGTCTGAAGTTGTCATGACGGGCGGCAGAATGAGCCCTCCATGGCCAGTAGGACGCCCTTTAGTGAAGTCAGGCTGCTGCGTTTCTTTCAAAATGCATGCTTTTACTTTGGCAGCTCATTTGAAAAAAAGATGCTCCTACTTCCCCACATCTGAGGCAGACACAGTGTGAGTCTCCTCGGGGGTCAGAGGCACATGTTCCTCACAGCAGGCTCCGGTTTAAATAAGGCTGTGTTTGTATGAGTAAGGCAGATGCAGTCTGAGGAGCACAGGCTCTGCTGGTTGGAACTCATCCAGACTGGCTTGTGTTCTTCCTTTTTTCAGCACTTACACAAGAGGTTGTTTTCATTCCTGCTCATTAAATAATCCACTAACTTCAACATTGGATTTCCTATTGCCACCTCGTCACACGCACTGCTATTGTCTTGAAATGAGCTGCCTTTCAAGTGATGGCAAGCTTTATGCATTCAAAATAAACACTTCATTTCTCCAATATTGTCTGCATGCCAAACACCTCAGCATGTAGGAGTCATAGAAAGGTTTGAGCCTTTTAATCTTGCTCCGTCACTGCAACCCCCCTTGTGGTCAACTAAGGAGAAAGTAGAGCGCCACCTGAAGCGGAAGGAGGGTTATTGCCCCAGCAGAGGGGAGATAAGGGGATGAGTTTTTCCTCTGCCAGTGCGCCCAGCGATAGCAGAGGCTTTCGGTTTGGCCGCGCTTGATAAGCCCAGCTGTGCCATCCTGTGGGGCTTATCAACTCCAGCAGCGAGCCACAACAGTTGGTCCCAGGGCCAGAGATGTTTACGACTTTGGCGTCAAGTTGTCTTCCTGAACGGAAGATTATCTAATATGGGCCCAATAACGAGTATGCTCATGTTCTGCATTGTTGTAGATTTACCATCAATTTAAAAACATATCAATATAAGTTGAATCAACACTGTAAACTGGTGAATGCTGCTTGTTTCTGCAGCAAAGATGGACTTTGCAGTTACCTCGTCTAACCTCACTGTTTAAATCCGATATGGTGACACAGACTACTGCAGCTCTGCCAGATAGCCCTGTGCATGACCTGTGACAGAGAAAGTAATTTAGTGCGGAGGATACATTTCCCTTGCTATTTCTTTAATTAACCTGTGTATGAAAAAGAATGATAGGTGTGGAAACACGACTGTAACGTTGGTGGAAACACAAAAAGACTTCAGTTCATAGACAGGAAGACACTGAGAGATCAGTTACATCAGACTGTCCAGACTGAAGACAGTTCATTTAGTCTGAGCTGCTATCTCCACACGTCACAGTCCCTCTGGATTGGAAACAGGATGCTGGAAAAATAATAGCTCAGTCCATTTGAATCGGACCACAGATCTCAGCACAGCAAACTATATTTGATTTACTGTTTTCAACAGACTCTAAAACCAAGATGAAACACTCAATGATGCTGGACCAGCGAGTCTTTGAAAACAATCCTGAGTTTAGGGGCAAGTTAAGGGCTGCTGCCAACATTAATTTGTGCATTGATTAATAATTGTGTCTATAAAAAGTCAGAAAACTGTAAAAAAATGTCCATCCAAGTCTCACAGTCCAAGGTTGTGTTTTTAAACGTCATGTTTTTTCATAAAACAATCCGGAAAAGCAGGATCATCACATTCAAGTGGCTTAAAAAGCACTTTCTGCATTAAAAACAAATAAGCGATCATTTTAACGATGATCAACTAAATCAAAGCAAATCGATTATTTGAATAATTGTTGGAGCTATTTTGGAGTTTGCTTTAACGTCAAAATTGACCTTGAAATTTCATAATATTATATCAAATCTAGGCAGTTGTTTTAATGAAAACCACTTAATTTTTGAAAAGCCCTGTAGAAATAAATTGACATTGTCTTAGGGCTGCCCGATTATGGCAAAAATCATAATCTCGATTACTTGGGTCAATAATTGTAATTGCGATTATTAAATGCGATTATTCATTGACTTTGAAAACATCCATTTATTGGAGAAAAAACATTTGAACAGTATGTTTTTAACAGTTGATTACCCTGAACTTTATGTATAATTCAACTGAAAAACCCCCCAAAAAAGATTATTTAAAAAAAAAAAAAAATTGATAATAATAATAAAGAAATTATCGTTTTATTTCGATTACGTTGTTTTCGTAATCGTTGCAAGCCATAATCGTAATCGCGATTAAAATACGATGAATTGAGCAGCCCTACATTGTCTGTAATCCAGGGTTTTAGTCTTCCAATGTTGATGTTTTTGTCTGGTGTTACGGCTGGATTTAAAATGTATATCCCAATGCCAGCACAACACACAGTAGCCTGTCTATTATTCAACATGCATCTTTAATGGAGTGAACCATATTCGATTAAGTGTCAGGTCAGATTTGTTCACCCACCTGTTGTCGATATTTTAAACGTTATCAGTTTCTAACAAGACCGCCTACTATCAGATACGTTTGAACTGTCAACACTCCCCTTCCAAGAGATTGTTTTAATGCCTGAGTGACTGAAACATTGCTCTCTGGGATCTTAATGCCCTGCAGTCCGAAATCAGGGCTAAAGGCCCCATAATCCTCCCTGTATTAAAGTGTCACCTGTGGGAAGTGAGCTCCTGCCCACTGAGAGCCACAAAAAACATTCAGCCCTCCCTCTGATGAAAGCAGAGTGCTCTATTTGTGCCGCTTCCTTCCTTTCTTTCCTTGAGTGCTTTAAGATGCAACACAATAAACATTTGCCAACAGGCTCGTCAGCTCGCCTCTTGAGCTTTCATCAGAAAAAGACAGAAAACATGTGTCCTTAGCCACATGCCAAAACACTGACGGATCACTTTCATCGATAAAGGCCTGAAGGAAGGAGCATCGTAGCCATGGCAAACACTTCATATCTATACTTCCCTATATTGTCCTGAGAAGCTATAGACTGGGTGCACATGGGCTTTTGTGCGCTCTGTGCTTCCTCTGGTTGGTGTGGTTATTGTTTCATGAACTAGCGTGATGGCTACGAGGTCAACCATTGGCCAAAGACAGAGCTCTCCCAGCACTCCCAGCTAAATCAAACAGGTCTGGTTCACGTCAGCCATCAGCAGACGGGTGTTGTTCTTTCTCTAAGTTGCTGCCTGTCTGATAGCTACACTCACTCAATAGTTCTCCAGAAAATGTACATTAAACAAACATTGGGAGAGGGGTCCCAAGGCAGCAGTAAAGGAAATGGTTAAAGTGTAGGCGTATCCCAAAGACAATGTAGCGCAACAAATACATGCACTAACAACCACGAAAAAAATCAAAACAGCGGAGTTAGAAGTAGATGTAACTGTCTGTTTTGATTTGACTTGAATTCATTAATGTAATCCTATTTATGTGTTTGTTTAGCAGTCTGTTAGTTGGTCAACTTTAAACTTTCTGGTCTCTGTAACATGATTATGGTTCAAGAACTTTTGAAATAAACCCGTACTATATGTCCAAGAAAGAAAAAAAGTCCATTATTCTTTTTAACTGGCTTTTAATAGGATATCTTTGAACCATTTTTATTGGAAAATAGAGACATATCAGACCTCAAGAATATGATTAATATGTTCATAATACATTGAATTTGGTCAAGATTCTCTGCAGCACAAGAGAAAAGATCATAAAGAATTATGAGATTTTCGTCTTAAGTCCATTCAAAAACCAGAGCTTATAACTTATAAAGCTGCTTTAATGGGTATGTTATTAGGAAGAGGTGATAAAAGCAGCTTTACAAACCTGCATCTATCCTTATCTACACAAACTAAACTGAAGATAAACATGTCCAAACAAGACTACCTTCATGAAGATAAAGAGCAAATACAAACTTGGCTGGAGTTACATGATTCAAACGATCAAGACTGAATTCCAGGAACGCTGGAGTAGTAACATGTATGTACTAACCAAAGACAAATTGCAACTGGGATGAAAACTAAGTCAATTTAATCTAAAACACCTTGAAACTACTGACAAAGTGTTGAAGGAGGACATTTAACTTCTCCCTCAGATTTGGGTTACATTTCATTACATGTTTCAGCACCAGAATGTAAGCCATATTTATTCATTGATTTATTAACTTTATTGTCCCAACAAACTAAATGTATTTGTGGTGGAAAACAGCACAGCAGCAAACAGATGCAAAATGAATGGCAGGAAATATGCTTATAAGAGTCTAAACGATTCCACATGCGATATTGCATGTAGTCCGAAATGCATTCTGGCACCTGTTGGCAGCATGTAACTGATGTGTGTGTGATAATAAGTGAAGCACCAGATGGAGGGAAATAGTTCCTGGCTATGAAATGTCTGAAGCCGGGGGCCCCAAAGACATCCTGATGGAAACTCCTAAACCTCTGTGAGCTTGATCTATAGATGTGACTAAAGCCATATGCACATTTTTTTGTTAATACAGCTTATGCATTCACCTCGTCCATTACGTTTTTTGTAATGTGTTTCAAGGTTACCGTGCCAATGGTCATATTTGTCGAGATTTGACCCAAACGTGATCATATTGAGACTTTTCTGAAAGCGATTTCCCGGCCACATATCGGCCTTAGATTCTGCAACCATGTTCGTTAAATAAAAACAATGTTTGAGTCTGTATAGTAGTTACTCCTGACAACATTATTGAAGCCTGTACTTGAACAAAAATAACTTCGCCTACTGTAGTAACAAAATCAAAACTGATGAGGACAACATGAAGCACTTGCTTATATATATGAAGTTTGAAACAAGCCTTCAGTTATAGCAAAAGGCTGTTTGACAAAATGTTAGCCTTATATAAAACCTATTGGAGTAATTGGAAATGTTGGGATCCCATTGATCTGATGTTACACCCCGAGCATAGGCTGCATGTCATTCTTCAACATACTGCAACTTCAAGGAAACCACATCTTTCACCACTACAGTCAAACACTTTTTTGTCTGAGAAACTCAATACATTCTCACATATTCTTAGAGCCACCTTGGCTTTTCAAAAGTTGGCTCCTGCAAATAATTGAACTTCACTGTCAGCTTTCATATTCATCATTTTTGTATGACTTTCTTGAAAATAACTGTCTGGGAAAAATTGAATTAACAATGTATCCGTCCTGCTGTATTATCAAAAGAAGGAGGCCCAACGTCCTGTCAAATATTGCATGAGAGCGTGTCATTTTCTCCAGAGCGCTGTTCTCACTGCAGTGCTCTGGCTATTTTTCTCACTCTCTGCCTTAATAATAAACAAGCCCCACGGGTCTTTACATCTGCTTATCGCTGCTGCCACAGTAATCTGACACAGCCGTTTGCCGGGCCTGACATTTACGCAGAAGACGGCGAGCACATTCCTTTTTCTCATCCTGGTAAATCTGTTAGCCATTAGCCGTGTCAGACAGATGCAGGGACCAAATCCATAAGCTTCACTCAGGAATGGCTTGGTCATGCAAGGGTCAATGGCTCACCGTTCCTTATTTCAGTGGCAGCCAATGTATTCGTGCTACAGCAGTTATGATACGTGAGAGAAGATAGTTTGAAAGGTCAAAGTTCAGGATTACCAACTATTTGGTAATCCTTCACTTAGTTTGTGTTTAAGTCCTTATTAAGTTCTTAACGACCATACGAGTAATAGTGCTAGCTTCAAACTAGTGATTCGCTAAATCGGCATGCACCAGTTAAAATGTGGAGGTAGTCAAATAATTAAGTTGCTATGAAGCCTCTTTAGCTCCGTCAATTATAAGCTATCAGTAAACAGGAATTCACTGTAGCTGTACCGAGCTTTCATACAAACTACAAAAAATCCTTTTTAGGTAGAAAAATCACTTTAAAAAAAAATTAACTGCTGAGAGAGTATTTTGAAATGTCAGGTCAGATATGATTGACCTAATTCCCACCCCGTCTAAAGGGGTTGTAGCATGCTAACACTCAGTTAGCTAATTGTGTTAACTAACAGTATGTTATAGTTACACATGGCAGATATTATGTGTAAATATTTTAGCGATATCTCATCTCCAAGTAGTTTCATCTTTATTATTCTAGTGCGCATTGTATCACAGTTGCTCCAGAATAATAAAAAATGCATTTTTTTTTCCCTATGAATTCCTCGTATTTTTTCTATTATGTTCTCTAGGGAAACGCATCTGCATCTGGTTGAGGGAGACAATATAATATATTTGCTCACAGTGACAGGTCAAACTTTCTTAGGGAATATAAACGACAGAGCTGGAGATTCATAGATGTTAGAAAGTTGCATAAACAAAGGACTCAAAATGATTTACATGAATAAACAACATGAGTACTAGTAAACAGTTTGTCATTTAATGACATGATAATCCTCTAATTTACACTTCTGTCATAAGCAAGTACAGCTGTTGCTACATATTGCACTGCAGACAGTATTGTTGTTGTTCCCTAAATATTAATGGGTTTAATTTTAAAGGATTGGCTCAGAATAAAAAAGAAACCAACATTTTTTCTTTCTCAATGGCCCCTTACAATTTATAATGACGAAGACAATTTCGGTTTAAATATTCCACCAATCGTATTGCTAGACAAGAACGTAAGTGCTGAACGATGCTTCAAATTTCACATGTTCCACAATATACAAGATTATGTTATGAATATTCTACACTTGATGTTCACAGGGCAGCATTAACTTAATTTGCTTATTCAATAGCTTTTGACCATATCTCACAGCCTATTTTTTGTCTAAGGAAGCGGCTTAATCTACATCTTGTGACTTTAATACAGACTTTTGGTGACAGCTTTGACTGGGATGGCGTTGATATTTGTTCATTCATGAAACTTCATGCTCAAAGATTTAGTTTAATTAAAACAAAATAAGTAACTTGTGCTATTTTCATTATAATAGGGGACTGTTTGTGTAGTCAACGTTGATTTCCCCCCAAACAGCCAAGGTACCCATGAGACATCAGCCAGTCTGGCTCTGACTGAACTCAGAGCTCACCAGGACTTTAAATGTATCTTTTTATTCTGTAATTTCCCTCCAGTCTCCCTACCGTTTTACACTTGTGTCTAATGATTATGAAACAGATTCATAAAGCTCCAGGACAATTGTTCGCTTAACTGAAGACATGTTCTACTCGCGTTATCGTCAATTAGTGCCACCCCGGGCAAATGTGTGTCTTGTCGGGTCTTTCCCTTGGCAATTTCTGTCTGAACGCCTGATAAACCCAGCCATAACATTATGCAATAACAAACACATGAGTATTCATTCTGTGTTTTGTTGTTTTGTTTATTGATGTATTTGTGTTGTTACATTACCCAACAAGTAGATTTTAAAGGCATTTCAGCACCAAAAGAAAAGCATTACTCAAAAACAAAAATAGAGATTAAAAAAGGACGATTCAAAAGGGGTTTTAGCATGCCAACACTCAGTTAGAAAATACTGTTGTATAATATCGTTTCAATTTTCATTCCTGTGACTTTTACAGTGAACCTGAACCAACATTGCTTGCTCACACACATAAACAAACGCATACCTTCTTAGAAACTTGCAAATATTATCACATCAAGCTGTTTGTATAACCTAAACATGGCCTGTTACATTGGAACACATGCCTCCCATGTACAATAAATGGAGCTATACTGTACATCTGTGTAGCCCTTATGTAATTAGCATGCCTCCCGTAATAGCTCACATGTGTGAACACATTCAAACAGCTGGATCATCAGACAAAATACATAATTAAAATATATTCTGTTTCATGTGGCTGTGGGAAATTCTTTGATATAATCAGTGAACTGCTTTGAATCAATAGTTTCAAGAGGGATTGCATTACTCAGCTGAAACTTGCATGACTCCTCTGTGTTTCTGCTGCATGCCAAGCTATTTTTTCAATGTGTAAATGTTTGAAATACTGTAGTCATTAATTGTATCATATATACACAAAGCTCCTCCCAGCTGTGTGGTCTGCTCTGGAGTTCGCGTGACAAGTCATTTTACATTTCTTCCTCCCTTTTCTACTTCACCGACATGCCTCAAACCAGCAATCTCTCTACATCCTGTGCATTGAAAGCCCAGTCTCCATTAAGTCAGGATGTTTTTTTTCGATTGCTCCCTCACTCCTTCCTCCGTTTTCCTAATTCTATGGGAAGTCCTGGGTTGTGGTCCAATCATTTTAGTTTTTATTAAGATGTGGGGATAGCGTAGTAGGTTGATTGCCGCGTGGAGCCACATGAGGAAAGGGTGCGGTGAAGGCCCTCAATTAAGCGTCATTTAAAGAAGCCTGTGCTAGATAAAGCAATTACAACATCACTGCAGGCGGGCTCTGTGTCTAAAAGGCAGCATGACATCAGGATTCACTACTGAGGAAGCTCCAGCACTGACAACCAAAGGCTTTCATCCACAAATAATGTGGCAGGCAATTCCTTTCAGGCTTGGTGGATTTAAAAGTCTTAAGATAAAGACTGTGGGAAATCAGAAGGGGAAAAAAGACAGAGGTGCTATTACGTGTCCTTTAACCATTCACGCTGTTACTTTGCAGCGTACACACTTGACATTTATAACGAAAACGAAAATGTGGCTTTAAAATGACATTATGAGTTCAAGTCAATCTCTTGACCCATCTCATGTTGCTCTTGTTTGAGTGCATTTTCTGTCACTTTCTCACCAGAAGAAATGCAACAATTTAAATTGTATTGGGTTATCATGCATTTTATACTTGCAGTGGCCTGGGACCACAACATGCTTGTCTTATCTTTATAATTGAGGAAACTAGAAAGTAAAGCAAAGATTTCTCTTTATGGAAGAAGTCCCACGGCACTACAAAGTAACCAAAGTAACCCCTCCCCCCAGCAAATAGGCGGCATACTGTTTCTGTAAACAGTAAGCATGGTTTGAAATGTATTTGTAGACCTCATAGGTTTTTATGGAACCAAACTTACACACGAAACCAGCCTTCAAGTAATTCCCGTTGAATCTTTTCCTTTAAAATCGTTAATTTGAAATGTGAAACCAAATTGCTTAAATAATACTTAAATGTGTATCCTTCCAGAATCGAGTACCATAACCACGCTCATAAAAGAGCCTTAGCGTGCTTCTGAGGGTCAGTTACTGCACATATCCCTGCTGTCACAGAATAACACATAGCTGCAATTTCTCTGTATCACGTTCTGCACATGTGATTTTGGTCCCACAGCGTTCATACTGTACTCACGCTCCTCTGTCGGCACGCAGCTTTGACTGATGCCTGTTGCATATCCCACTGAAACTTGATAGGCATGGCGTAAAATCCTGCACACACCTGTTAAACATTCGAGTTCTCCCAGTCTTCTTCAAACAGCGCTGCCTATCTGCATCCTGTGTACAAAGCCTTTAAAAGTGCTGATGTAAGAGGAAATATTCATGTTATATTGAAGAAATGTTTGATTGACAGAAAGAAATTCTCCTATTAAAAACGTTATCTGAGGTTTTAGTCAAGGCTCAAATGTGTGCTGCTTAGGTGTTGCCGTAGTTTATTTTCATCTCACCTGTCATTGACAAATTCTACCAGATGGATGCCCTCTTAAAACTATAGGATGCCAAACAATTGCAGTTCACTTAAATAGCATGCAAGAGCCACCGCAACATAAACATGATGAATGCTTGTGATTGTTCTTGATTGCTAGCATCTAACATGCTGATTACCCGCCTGCATAGGCTTCCCTCCGAGCGGCTTATCAGGGTGTGCAACTGTTCCCCTCAGCGGCAGGAAGCGAAGGTGGGGGGGCGTTCAGGGGGGCTGTGGGGAGAGAGGAGGAGTGTCTTTGAGTTATCATTCTCTCCATTCCAGTTCACTCCCCCAAGATGCATCAGGGGTTTGTGGAATTAAATGGCCAAAATAAATCATGTGGTACTTGTAATTAGAATTGTTTTCAATGTGGTGATGGTTTCTTAAGTCCACCCACCACAAAATCATGTGCGAAACTCAGTCAACCTTCAATTTCGCCATTAAGCAACAAACTACCTCGCCTTTGTTATAGCATCACCATCACAATAAATACCAACATCTAATAGCAGGTTAGCATGAAACTTACTGAGGACATCATGCCCGTCAGAGGATTACTGATTTCCATGTATTTCATTTCATCTTCAAAAGATGCCACATCTGCGATTAAGTTGTCACATAATCAAATTTGCAGGTTAACCTGAGAGTTGTTGAACAGATTTGAGCCCCCAGGGGAGCGAAGCTTTGACGCACAATACTTGTTTTGTTCTTTAAAAAGTGAAAATGCCAATGCCATGAGGTTAATTAAATATCAGAAAACAATGATCGGTTGCTTTGAAAGATATTTTTCTTTGTAAACAAGGACGAAAAAAATCATACCCATGGCAGACTTTCTCACTTATTAAAAAAAAAAAATACAGATGAAATACTAATTACTTGTTTTGGGGACAGACATACAATCTGATCTGTCGTGCACACTCTGGTTCTGGTTTCGTCTCAGGAACAAGAGAGACAATCCTTTCTCCTAGCAGCCATGCAACTTATCATTAGCTTCACCAGCAGTCACCCACTGAGCCTCTGAAATGAACTACTTCTTTGACCCCCGTAAGCAAACTGATCCATGCTTCTGCTGTCACATTACACCTATTTTAACCGGCTGCAGTTGTTGATTAGGAACAAAGAAGACTTGATCTCAAAGCAAACAGCCCAAATCTTTTCGCAGAAAATAAGCAGCACACGTTTCTTGAGAATATTAGCTCCTCAACACCCTTCAGTAAAACATCTGCTGACTCAACGACTTCTGCAGCTGGAAATGTGAAAAATGTCCCACACATATGAATTCGATCCCTTTCGTGACTAATCTTAACATAAGTGTCATTTTCCAAGAGATTCCTTGCTCGTTTCTCAGACGAAATACTGCTACACTACATCAGAGAGACTGTCGACTCACTACAGAGGGGAGATTCATGTTTCATAACTTCCATAACTCGAATGTCTGTTGGATCCCAGTGACATATCCACACCTGTCGTCAAAGTGTCCTTGAGTGAAACACTGAACTCTGCCTGAACCGCGATCCAACCTGGCCATGACCTCTGTGGTGACATGCTGTATGTATGTTCAACCGTGTCACAGACGGATGTAAAGAAATGACAACTCATTTATTCCTCTGTGCAGAAGATATTATTGATCAAGGCTGTGTTCTTCATAACCTGCATTACGTATGTATGTATTTATGCATGTATGTATGCATGTATGTATTCTCACCCAGCTCATTTAGTTATTTAAAAGCAGTTTGAGGAATTATATGTTAAGAGTAAGCTTTTCCCCTTGGTTTGATTGTCAAGTTAGCAGGATAAGAGAAAAACGACTGGCCCGGTTTTCACTAAATTGGTTAAACAAAGGGTGTAGCATGGGCCAAAGAAGAACCCATTACATTTTAGCGTAGATCAAAAGAGTGGATCCACAAATGATTTTTCACTTTTGTTAACTTTGCAAGAACATGCGGCAGTTGTTCTGGATTCAAGCGGTGTCCGAAATTCTGACACTTTCCTGATTATTCTGACTCAGAATAATCCTGAAATTAGTTCTAGACTGGAAATAAATCCTTCAAATGCCCTCTCAGTTTAAAGCAGGGGTCTCAAACTCAAGGCCTGGGGGCAAAATCCGGCCCGCGACTTCATTTTATGTTGCCCCTCAAGAGCTTGCAAAGAATATAATATGTTTATTATACGGTTACATGCCACTTTACAGAAGCATGTTGCCCATAAACTACATGTCCCACAATGCATCTCGTTGTGTGACATGCGCACTGAAGAGACTTGCAATTATTTGCCCTGGACTTCTGCTTTCAGACGTAGTTCCAATCCAATCCAATCCATTTTATCTATATAGCACATTTAAAAACAACAGAGTTGAACAAAGTGCTGTACATCAACAACTGTATAAAAACATAGCATAAATTAGACCCTCCAGAAAATCGCGATCCTGCAGAATTTACCGCATAATCAGCAAAATGGCGCAGATTTTTAAAAGGCCGCATATTTATGAAAAGGCCGCATAATCCCCGCATTTTTCCACACAAAGTTGAGAAGAAAAAAAAGTTAACTCGTCTTGACGTGAAGTAGTGATACCGACGAACATTTCTGCTAAAGACCGGGCAAAGCAGTACCCCGATGTCTTTCACGAAAGTGGAGGGAAACTATTCTGCACCCTGTGCAACTGTGTGTTGGAGCCGTCTATGGTTGGAGCATAAGAGAAAGTCGACGGTGACGACCCACTTTGATTCATTCAAACATTCGAAAATGCTTTCTGCTGCTGCGGACAAGAAAGCCAAACAACTCAGGTTCACCGAGGCATCAAACTCCTGAGTAGCCTTCAAGATTGAAGCTGGTCAGATAACGAACGAGTAAATGAAAAAAGAATGAGGCGGAGAAGTGTGTGTGTGTGTGTGTGTGTGTGTGTGTGTGTGTGTGTGCGCGTGCGTGCGCGCGCGTGTGTGTGTGTGTGTGTGTGTGTGTGTGTGATTAAAATAGCCCAATTGCTTTTACAATAAATAAACATTGAATGTGTTTAATTGAATAAGAAAGGGGTTTAACGTTAGTGGCAGGTTGTGTGTGAGAGAGAATAAATAAGACAGCCCAATATTTAAAAAAAAAGATATTATTTTTCTCAACTTTCCGCATATTTCGCAACTTCCCGCAATTTCACCGCATAAAATCACATAAAACCCCGCATGTTTAATCGCATAATCAAGGATTTTTGCCCGCGTTTTTCTGGAGGGTCTAATAAATACATAAAAAACAGACAGGACATGAAACAAATGTAAAACACAAGACAATGAAACCAGATCAGAAGCCACAGACTGAAAAACTCTCCTACATGACGTAAAAACAATACAAAACACTAATAAGATAAAAAACCCAAATTTAAAAGCACAAGTGTCACCTGGTCTGTAAAAGCCAGGGAAAATAAGTGGGTTTTTAAACAAGATTTAAAAACAGGCAGAGTTGGAGAAAGTCTAACCTGGAGGGGCAAGTCGTTCCATAACTTTGGAGCTGCAACAGCAAAGGCTCTGTCTCCTCGCTGCTTTAGCCTCGATTTTGGGACTTCCAGAAGGAGTCTGTCAGCAGACCTCAGTGACCGTGTGGGTGTGTATGGTTTTTAATAATTAGTAGTTATTAGTAAGTTATTATCCTATCCGATAATAATCCAATTCAGAGGCAATAATGTAATATAATACATTATTTTATATTTATATAGTTACAACCGGCCCTTTGAGTGCAACCTTTATACGAATGTGGCCTGCGATGAAATTGAGTTTGACACCCCTGGTTTAAAGTAACAACTCTTAAACAGCTATTAACATTTACAGATGCATGCCATCTTACTCGAACACACAGTATTTTTAGCTTCCAGCGTGTGGCATTCTGAGCCCTGCAGGCAGGACGAACCTGCAGCGCTGCACTGAACCTGCATCAGATTAGAAAGAGAAACACTATCACAAATGTTTCCCATTGGATGCACAAGCTGCATAGAAGACTTCAAAGAATCTCCACTGCCTCACTTTTAGGCGAGGTCAAAATTCACTTGAGGAACTCTCCTGCTTTCTTTCTTATATCGGGCCTCATAAATCAGGCTGGAGTGCTGAACAAATTCCTCATGCAAAGCTCTCCAGATCTCACGCACATTTATGTAAAAAGCTTTATGGGATGTTACCCCACCTAACAAAAGACTGATTGCTTTACAGTTTTGATTCATGAGGAGAAAAGACCTGCGGTTTGTCTGTCACACCAACTGGCCTCTGTTTCCAATCAGCCACAAACATATCTCTATATGGAAGAATCCTCCAAACTGAGGAATGTGGTGTTGATCCCTTGGGTATCCAACAAGAGGCATATACGTTGCTTCACACGAGTGCAGAGGTTTGTGTCCTGCAGTGTTGGGAGGACTCCTTGTGAGGATGTACTGGTCCTCATTACAAGTGATAAGAAGTAAATACTTTAGGGGCGGGGGCATCCAATAATGATGCATGTGGAGTTGACATTTGCAGGAGAAAGAGCTGAACAAACACAACCAGAATGTTCGTACGAAAATATCAGCTGCTAGGCGGTGCCCCCCGCACGAGACCAGCCACAACACTGGGGAACGTATTGAGAAAATGGTTATTTGATAGATTGAAATGGATTAAAGGTAAAAAATGTTAATCCGCTCAACCTTCTAAAAATGAAACTGAACTTCTTCATCATAAATGTCAAATAAATCTACGACATCTGCTCTAAATGCTCAGATAAAAGTTGTCCTGGGTGTTTCATCAAAAATAGTATAGTATAACAATATATGAGGCAATGAAGCTCTAAACCTCTGTTTGACCTTAACATGTGGCAGATTAAAGCCTGTCCAGGATAGTCGTGATGTTGAAAAGTAAAGCGGACTAAAGTAGACTCCCATCAAGCAGCTCCTCCGCCCTTTGATCCCTTACACCCACCGAATCATCTTGTCGTTACAGCGTGACTCTTATTTGATAGACGGACCAAGGAGGAGTATCAACTGTACGGTCAGTGTGGTTTCAAAGCAGCGCAGGACAACAGAGCGGTGAAGTCATGTATGTTGCATAACGGCACGTGGAGATCCAGGACAAAGGATGGAGGACATTTTAGGCTTGATGGCTTGTTTATTTTCCACAGATCTGCGCTTTACGGTGGGGTTGTTAGAGAGCAGAGATAAATCGCCTAATGGCTTTCCTGGAATGTTCATGTAAGTTCACAGGGAGGCTAGATTAAAACTGATGTGAGCTGATAAATGAATTGGCTGTTTAGCTAAGCTGTTTTTCTTTCTACTTTGATGCTTTAATGTTCAAAGTTTCTCATATTCTATGAACGTAAACAAGCCAACACATTTCTTTCCAGCAACAATAATAGGGTTTGTTTGATGAATTCTTGAATTGTTCTACATAAGATTGTAAGGGCAACACGGGCTCTCATCTTGAAACTCTCTAAACTACAACAACCCTCACAAAGAGAGACAAACTAAAAGTCAAACAAAGCGGACGAGCTTTCAGACTAGCTAACTCGCATGGCTAGCTCCTATAGAACTTTAGCGAGGAAGCTAACCATTAACATGCAGTTTCCCCTGCTTCAGTCTTTATGCTAAGATAATTGTTTCCTTCCTGTAGTTACATACTTAAAGGGCGCATGTCATGATCATTTCTACTGATCATAATTCCATTGTTGAGGTCTACTAGAATAGATTTACATTGTTCAATGTTCCAAAATCACATTGGTTTCTCATACAGCATCTCTGTATAGTATGTGTGTTCACTTTCTGTCCTAAACGGCTTGTTGGAGCTCCTGCCCGCCCCCCCTCCCTGTGAGCCCTGTGTGCTCTGATTGGTCAGCTCGCCCACTCTGTTCTGATGAGTCCACCACCGTTACAGCGGAACATCAGTGTTTATGTGTTACAATGGCGTTTGCTAGCAACCAGAAAATGACACCAGTAATGACAAACAGATGAGAATGCTGCGTGGGGTCTGGGTGCCTTGTTGGCGGGACGTTGCGCGGCTCGCTGCTGTGAGGAGCGAACAGTGTGAGCTGGGTTACTGGTGTCATTTCCTGGTTGCTGCGTGGGGTCTGCGAGACAGTGAGACATCGCGAATGGACGCGGGGGGGGGGGGGGGTCGATTCTGAAACTCAACCAAACATGACACAGACAGTATGTGGTTTGTACTTGTTTAACTTTTTTCTAGTTTCTGAACAGATATGAGGAGCTGTGAGCTCTGAGGGCTAACAGCTAACGGCTGGTTTTGTGTTTCGCATTGAAGATGACGTCACGGCTCCGCCTACACTGCATTACTATAGTTATTACCCCAGTTCCTAAAATGTAATGGAAACGCAGCATAAAGTGAGCCTGGCCTACCAAGGCCTAACGAGGCCTAACCATACCATACTAAGCCGAGCGAGGCCCTGCAGTGGAAAAGCGCCATAAGAGCCTTGGTTCCTCGGGGGAAACCCTGCTGAGAAATGTGAGAGTTTCAGAGTGTTTCTTTATAGAAAGTCTTCATTATATAAACAGTTTTGTAATGCTCTCAGTCAAATTACTGACAGATTAAAGCTGATGGCAAAACTACAGACCTAATATTTGGCTAAATTATTGCAGATTGCAGTTTCACCTTTATACAAACATTTGTCAGGGTTAGAGCTTCTCTGGAGGGAAAAATATTCAGTGAAACAGAGGCATCAAACAGACAGTTTGCTTTGTAATGAATACACTAAAACGCAATTAAAAAGAGCTAAAAGAAGAGAAAGCTAATGTGAGGGAGTATCTGTGAACGTCATGAATGAATGACTGTGGCAGTTGGACCACAAATCCTCCCATGCTGTTCAAGTTAGCTCACTTGTCTGTGAAAAAACAAACATGGCCCCGCCCATTGTAAAAGCCTCCACTATCTGCCAAATATTAGAAGGAAACGATGTAAAGCACATGCTCAACACGAGCACATGAGTTTTAGAAGTGCTGCAGAGTTTTTTTATATTTATCAACATTTGGAAGCAATTTTCCAAAGGGTCTGGGAAAACCCTCACTCTGCTCAGCTTCAAGACAAACAGAAATGTGTTGCTGGCAGTGATTAAGTACTCCGCTCATTCATAAAGATCTCGGACCCAAATGACGGACCTCTGGCCTGGGGTAATTTGGTGAGAGGCCTCAGATTGTCACCACACTCGCTGTGGGACCCACTTACAGGTTCAGAACCTGCAGGTCAATCAGAGGATCTGTTTGGATGGCTTCCAGTGGGAAAGGAAACACATGCATGTACTCTATGTATGTGTTGATGGCGAAGGAATTGAACTATGAACTAACCATAGCACAGTTACACACTGTCTGTAGGGGTCAAGGGTGGACAATGTGCTGCATTTGTTAAATCAACATGAGACAACTGACTCTAGGCAACGTCTTCCTCGCATCGACTCAATGGTGGATCGATGGAATAACTAGAATTCTTTACATACTGTAGGTACAATTTAGAAATACTTTTACTATTGCTTTAATGTTGCTTTTATTATCTTTTCTTTTTAATGACTGTTTTTAAATGCCTTTGTCTGAATGTCTTTCATTTTTGTAAAGCACCTTGAATTGCCTTGTGTTGAAAGGTGCTATATAAATAAACTTGCCTTGCCTTGCCTTGCCTACTAGTGTTTTAATTAAATGCTACATTAACTACAATTTGGGAGGAAGTAATGTACTTTTTTAATCCACTACAAAAGACACATTCTTAGCCTTGAGACTTTTACACGTTTTGGTTTTTTTCAAATTTGTTTTCAAATGTATTAGCTGTCTATCCCTAGATAATCTTTCAGATTTATCAAGGGTTAGGTTTAGGGTTAGGTAGTAGTAAACAAACGGTAACAAGGAGCATGGTGAATGGTAACAATATTAATCCAAATCAAATGTCTTCATAAAGGAGAATGAACACTGGAAAACATTACTAACTATAGGCAGTGGTGGCGAAGTCCATAGGGACTTGGCTTGGCAACTGGAAGGTCACCAGTTCAAGTCCCGGAAAGACCAAGTGCTACCGAGGTGTCTCTGAGCAAGGCACTGCTCGCCGTACACAATGGCATCCCACTGCTCTTAACACTAGGATGGGTCAAATGCAGAGAAATTGTTTCGTTACATAGTACCTGTACTACGTAACGACAATAAGTTTAATCTTAACTAAATCAAATCAATTTCTAGATATAAAACATCTGAAACTATATAGAAAACCTCAAAACGAAGTCATTTAATATGTACTTTAGTATTATTTATGGGGTTGCATTGCTACTTTCCACTTGAGTAACGTGTTTGATATCAAGGGTCTCAAGTCTTTTGCACAAAGAAAGAGGAACTGTGTTCAGTAGAGCGGATAAAAGACGAATACAAAAAAAGAAAAAGAGTTAGGGTTGCTATTGTTTTTAGAGATGTTTTACATGTTTTAAAGACTTTTATGTTACCAATAGAGAAATGCTCCAGCCCTAACATTTAAGTTAAAGTAAATATATCAACAAACCAAACGTTGACAGTGAGAAATGAGTAGGAAGGAGCAGTCATTAAGTATTTTTGCTCATGTCCGCTCTCTGGCAGAGTGTCATTATATTTGTGTTTTGTTTCGTCCCCTCTGACGTCCACAGAGGAAACCCATCCCCTTGTGCAAAGTGCACGAGGGGGGTGTTCACCACCCAGGCCCCAGGCTTCTGCCCTGTCATTGGTCACTACAAAACCTACATCAGTTTAAAACCAGACACCACTTTCATCCCTCCCTTCACACAGCACAACCCCTAAAAAAGGCAGATAGTGAGGGACAGTCAGGCAGAGTGAGGGACTGCGTGAGACACCAGAGTTGGTCTCAGGATGCCTGCGTACGCCACCAACATGAGGATGAAGTTCCCCATCGTTGCCTTGGTTTTGGAGATTATCACCATCATCCTGTTTGCAGTGTTTGTGGACTATGATGATGGGAAAAGTGATGACCACCATGACAAAGCCTCCAACAAGAGTGACCATAAGGAGCCAATGCCCATGGATCTCTACCCCAGTAAGTTTACCTGGGGGCGCTGAGGGATGCTCTGCTACTGATGCCTCAATGTTTGGTCACTAGCTTCTTTTAAGGAGGTTAAAAATAATAGATTATGATGTTTTATCTAATGGTTTTGGCTTTGTTGCAGTTTTGATGTTAACAGAGAAACAATCCCCTCAACAATGAGGGCTCATCCTGGGTGATTTTCCTTTGCATATGGAAAAAAAGTCAGATTAAGAAGCATTAAGGGAAATCCTGAAACAAATTTTATTTCAATTTTTTCATTTAGAAATAAATAAATCTACAAATGGTCCACATTTCACAGCTTTGCTAACCTAGTGTTGAACTTTGAAGTGTTGAATGCACTGAACTCTTTCATGGGATTTCAGTTTCAAAGATGTAATTTTCCAATTACCTGCAAACAGAAATAGAAGAATTTAGAGGCTGTTTGCAGGTCTGCTGAATGCAATAAGAGGAATCATGGGGTCACATTCTCATCCCTCACAATGTCTATTCATACCCTTGCAGCTGAGGAGTCAAAGAGGGTCCCGCGGGGAGACGTGTCAGGTCTCAAGCAGTGGGACCACATGTGATTTAAATCAACATGTCTTGCAGATAATAAAGAACAAAGGCAGATGGTCAAGAGGGCAGAAAAAAGATCTGTATTCGATTAAACGTATTGAATGCTCTCTGCAGTTCAGTAGTTTTCTTTGCATATTGACCACGTATCTGCATTAAGATAACTGCAATAACTGCTGTGCCGCATGAAAGTCTGCTCAAGATAGGGCGGGGCAGGTGTGACCCAGAGATTAGCTGGACATATATTCTTATTCAGATAGGATAGGCTCGAATATGTCTAGCAATATACTCTTCTCCAGAATTTCATTATAATTTCTTCGGTTTCTTTTTTGACCCTTCATCACACTTAGCAGAGTTGAAATTTAAGGAACTCCTCCAGGCATGTTTTAAGACATGTAAAAGGCACACTGCTTTGAATAAGACTGTGTTTCTGATAAGGTTTTTCAATAGAAAGGTTGATTTTGTTCTTAGAAACACATCCTTTACCCTCATTGAATCATCCATCCCTGAAAGTGCAAATGTGTTTTAGTGAGGTTTAAGTCTCATTAGTAATGCAACTTATTCCACATTACACTTGTTGAGTTACAAATTTGACCAGGAATTACCTCCAAGTTGTCATATAACAATCTAATGAGTTCATGTGTAAAAAAAACCTAAAAAAACATAGTTTCATAGTCACTCTGCACAGACATATAGAACCAAAACAAAAATGTGTATCTACATGTGCCAACAATCCAAAACTGCCACCTTTAGATATGATAAATCTACAACCGGATTTACAATCAAGTACTGCCATTATGTTATGTGAGCCATGACCATTTGAAACGGATTGGATAACATAAATGCTTGCGGTTGCGTGCAGAGATCCACTATCCAACGCATGCCAGACCTCTGCAGTTAAAGGATCAAAGGAAGGCGAATGAGCAGAGGAATTTAACAAGGGAAAGCTACCATGGATCAAAATCAATCCACTTTTATAATAATGTTAAGACCATTTCTGGTTGTACTGTTCATGAAACACTGCATATGTTTCTAATTAAGACCCTAAAAAAGCAATTGTATTTTAATCAGGAGCTAGCTTTAAGAAGGACAACATCAGAGAAGAGGAAATGGGTTGCTTTTGGCATAAAATAATAATTATAAGAACTTAATAATAATAACTTATATTGCACTGTTTGCATCACTGCTCTACAGTCTGCACTACAGTACGTCCTTAGGGGATCTTGGCTCAGAAGATTACTAAGCGTTACCGAACATCTGGGCGTGGTGCCAGTCAATATGGCTGCTTTCCAACTTGACCTCCGCCCCACCCTCAAGATTCTGTTCAATAGAAGCCCCTACTACAAAAAACAAGTCTGTGTCACCCAGCTTGGAGGGAGGGGGGGCAAAGTGCAAGTTGGAGGGGCAAACAGCTCAGTGAGCCAAATCAATATTTACACTTTTATAAGCTCAGTGTTCAAAATGCTGACCATGTGTTTTGCGGCACTAAACACACAAGAGGATTTTTCAAGCTGATCATTTACACACATTTCACGATTGTTTGGTTAAATATGACAAACTCTTCAGAGATGATACGACACTTAAAACCACAACATTTTGCCCAACATGAAATGAGCAGAATGGCTTTTTAAAATAATGTGTATCCACTGTTTGTGATTGATCCAACTTGAGTCAATTGGATTCATTATTTACTGAGCAGTGGAGAATGTAAATGATAGCTTGACAAGATGAGATGTATCTTTAATCGAATACAGATAATAAGATGGTAGTAAATTAGGGTGCTCAATGTATTAATACAAATAGTTATGTTTAAACTACTCATTCATTAAAATGTGCATGTCGAGCAGGAAGGCAACCGCTCTGACTGAGTAGATTAGTTTGTATCAGATAAGTTAATAATTAAAGCAGCCGTCACTATAACATCTGTTTTAGTATTCTGTGTTTTGAACATGTCTAGAAAAAACCCAGTTAAACACTTCACAGTTGCACCCTCAGATACTGCCTCACTAAGTAGATGAAGGGGGTTTTCACCTGTTATCAAAGGACATGTTTAAATGTGCTGGAATACTCCAATTGTCTTTTTCAACAGTTGCAAAATATAATGTTTTAATATAAATCTACAGCCAGCTGCTGGTTGGCTTAGCACAAAAGCTACAGCTAGCTTTTCTCTGCCCCCACGTAGAAAAAAGATCTTGTTTTTGAAACGATACAATTGTTTTTATAGTCGTGTTGTGGTTTTTCAGGGGTTTTGTACCATTCTATTCGTTTACTAGGGTCCATGTCTTCATTGTCCCTGCTGGTTGCCTTAAAACACAATAGTGACTACAAGATTGGTTGGTGATGCTTTCTAGTCAGCTCGCTCTCATTGGCTATTGCAAGTAATTGCTCAATATTTAATTGCAGTCCCTTTTGCAAAACAGGATCTGAAGTTGTAAATATCATTAAAAGAGAGCTCTACCGGTGTTTATGAGAAGGGTCAACCACGTAGACAATGTAAACACTCACACTACAGGACTTCAGGACAGCCTCATTTCGAAACTCGTCTCAATTCTTGGGAAGGGCGGATCGGACCGAGGAATCCACCCAATTATCCTCTGGAGGGGCAATCATTAGTCGAGACAATAGTGGCCACCTTTACATTAATCACTGAGGAAATGAAGCACATTGTTCCTCAGCGTGCGCTCACCTCCACCTTGATGAATTTTCCATACGGGGGGGCTCACCATATCAAACTCAAAGGCTTTTTGGAAACAGGAATCCCCCTGTTTGGATAAAGACTCCCGGGGGTCCTTCACAAATCTGCCCGAAATGACATGGCCTTAAAGATTTATTGAGTATCTCCTCGTGGCGTTTTGTTTGTCCTCATTGCTGAGAGTATAGTGAAAACAACATGCACTGCTAATAAAATATGGGATGTGATTCCAAACCCAGCCGTCTTTGTCCGACTATCAACTGAGAGTAATGGATAAGCGTGTGCTGAACATTTAAGATCATATGCACTTAATATAAACAGTACAAGGCCACAAACACAACATTTAACAGCAGGAGCGTTTCCCAGAATCCCATTCACTGTCTTATTGAATTTATTTCCTAACGGGTCACGGCCAACAATACAGCCTGTGTTAAAGGAAATGACTCCCGTGAAGTCCAGCAACTGCTCAATTAATCATTTGAACTACAAAGTCGAAAGAACACCAGAAAGCAAATTCTTGGGTAATTTGAAAGTGTAGGCATTGACGATAAAAGCGTTGATTGAATTTCAAGGCTGACTCTTGAACAACGCAGGGTCCTGTCATTCAATCAGCAGCACTGACCTCTCTTCTCATGTCTCCAGTGTTTCAGGATGTCCACGTCATGATCTTCATCGGCTTCGGGTTCCTGATGACATTCCTGAAGAGATACGGCTTCAGCAGCGTGGGCATCAACCTCCTGCTGGCTGCCTTCGGCCTGCAGTGGGGCCTCCTCATGCAGGGCTTCTGGCACATGACCGACGGCAAGATCAAAATCAGCATCTTCAAGTACGAAAGGCTTTTGCTGCACCCTAATGGACACCAGTTAACCCCATTATTAACATTTGATGCAGATTATATAGATCACAAACTAATTAGCTGCTAAATAGATCATTACGCAAGTGATTATGATTCTGTAAATGATAAAGGTTTAACTTTGTTGGTCTGTGGATATTTATCGTATATAAGCAGTTTTATAAAGTATATAATGATCCTGCAGAGATGTATGGCCTTCAGTATGTATGAACAGACTAAAAGGCAATTTATTTGATTGGTAAAGATTCTCGTAAAAGAAACAATAATGACTTTATCATCAAAAATGTACTTTTCAGAAGAAATTTGAATAATGATTCAAATTGATCTCACACCCCAACATGAAAATGACACTATAAGCCAAAATAACCCCAATTAATCACTTTTCCAACAAGTTAATCTTGACTAAAGACTTGTTGTGTTCTCCACTCTGCAGAATAATCAACGCAGACTTCAGCACAGCTACAGTTCTGATCTCTTTTGGAGCCGTTCTGGGTAAAACCAGCCCTGTGCAGCTCCTCATCATGACCATCCTGGAGATCACCATCTTCTCCATCAATGAGCATTTAGTGGCAGAAATCCTCGGAGTAAGTACACAATGACACAATGACACATACATGTGTGTTTGAACTACATGAGCAAACCATAGCACTCATTCCTACATTATAACAACAAGCAACATTCACTGTGTGAACTGGATTGGATTTAACTTTATCAACCTTTCTTCCATAGGCTAATGATGTTGGAGCATCCATGATCATCCACGCTTATGGAGCCTACTTTGGCCTGGCAGTGGCTCGCGTACTGTACCGACCTGGTCTTAGAAACGGACATGACAACGAGGGATCCGTTTATCACTCTGATATGTTTGCTATGATTGGTAAGAGCCACTTACACTTTGCATCTTGCGCATTACACAAACTAATTTAATAGAGTCGTTTGTTTACGAGAGTGATGTGTTTTATCTGGCTCTAATTTTCTCTCACTGCTTCATCACTGGCCTCCTGCACATAAATTACGTATGCCACCTAGTGGACACAAATAGCATTGCAGCAAAAACTGATGACTGAAAGCTGACCTCAGATGTGTATCAAACGCAGAGAAGAATTCATTTGAAAGTTCCTTAATTGAAGTGTGAATTGATAATAATAAGAATTGTAAGAGTACCTGATATAAATGCAGTTTCTTTATCCCACTCGTCTACAGGAACCGTCTTCCTGTGGATGTTCTGGCCCAGTTTTAACTCGGCCATCGCTGACCCGGGCTACTCTCAGCTCACAGCCGTGATCAACACGTACCTCTCCCTGGCCGCCTGTGTGCTCTCTGCGTACGCCGTCTCCAGCCTGGTGGAGCACAAAGGAAAACTGGACATGGTCAGATAACTCTGATTTCTACAATATTACAATTCAAGAAGTCAAAATAAATGTAGTTATAAACTTGTTTTTATGTCTTTCTGTACTACAGGTGCACATTCAGAACGCCACTTTGGCTGGTGGCGTTGCCGTGGGAACATGTGCGGACATGAACATCGGGCCATTTGGGGCCATGCTGATTGGATTTGTGGCTGGCATCGTCTCTACCCTGGGCTTCAAGTACCTCACTGTGAGTGGAGAGTAAAAGCCAAGCAAGAAAAAAATGCAGATTTTGAATTGATGGTGTAAACCAAAGATATGTTTGTTGTGCTGTGATGGGCTTTTTATTTAATGTATTGTTATTGAGTTAGTCCAGAAAAATTCAGAAACTAATAGCTAGACTGAAGCACTTGATATTGAACAAAACAATACAAATATTCATTTGATTGTCAAGATTTATCGATTTCTTGATGGAATCCTATATGTTTTTCTATATGATGAAAGCTCATGCCCTTTCATTTAAATCCGAATACTTCACCTTCCAAAAACACACTCCTTTGAATTCAACAAGAGATCTGTTCCCCTCTGCAGCCCATCCTGTCGTCCCACCTGGGCATCCAGGACACCTGCGGGGTCCACAATCTGCACGGCATGCCCGGCATCCTGGGCGGGTTGGCTGGCATCGTGGCTGTGGCTCTGGGGAAGAAAGAGGGGTAAGGACCATTTCACTCACCACTAATCCTTCATATACCAATAAGAATATATATATTATTAACATGTGACTATATTGTAGTTTTGAAGTAATGTTATGATTCAGTTAAATGTCAGCTGTCTCCCCTCCTCCTCTTCTTCAGAGGTAATGCTGCCATGCAAGCTGCTGCCTTGGCTTCGTCCCTAGGGTTCGCTTTGGTTGGAGGTACAATTACAGGTAGGTGGAGGAGATGAAACGTGAGATGTGACAGAACACTTTCCTTCATGAGGGCAAGGTTGTTATGATCTAGCAAAAAGCCTGATTGATCAAACCATTCATTTTCTTTTTCAAGGTTTAATAATGAAGCTGCCATTCTGGGGCCAGCCTCCGGACCAGAACTGCTACGATGACTCTCTTTACTGGGAGGTAAGGAATCCCACTCCTCATACATAATATCTGTAGTGTCTAAGTGTCACGCATCACAAGTAAAGGTGGCAGTATCCTAATATTTGTTTAAATTATTAAATTAGATGGATTGTATCATCATAATGTGTTTATCGGACCGACATGTTTTGATTCATGGAAAACAGTTCTTCCTGTATTAATTCCATCCATCTGGTCAGTGGCGTTTCTATAAGTATAAAAGTGGTGGGGCACAGAAAACATAGATGTCTATATGTAAGCTTCTGCAGTGAGGTTCATGGCTGGTGAGGCACTGACTCTTCAGGTTTACAAATATTATATTTTGACCTAAATCAAAATATAATATTATTTTGAAAAGCTTTTTTTGTCTGATGCTTCGATTAATTTTAAACAGACAGTTCAACAAAAGGATACCCAAAAAATTTTATTTTATCATTTAAATATTGAATTGTTCTCTCTTAGTGAGATCCCATTTTCAATAAAATCATCATAAATCTAATCAATAGATTTATGATTCGAAAATTATAAAAGTAGGGTAGACGTGTGGATATTATCCGACTGAACAAAACGTGCATTTATCTAACAGGTACGTTTCCCACAGATCTTATTTTGAGCTATTTTCTAAAATCCTATGGAGAAATCTCATTGCTATTTGTGGAGGGAACCCATGTGCAGCTTACTTCCTGGTTTTGGGACGCGTCTCTCTCTTCCTCTTCACACACCACACTTTTCGCGGAACACGTACTTACAGCCAATCAGCTCTGAATTATGTGAGATGCCCCTATGGTCATTGTTTTTTTGCCACACACATTAAATAGGACAATACTCTGAGCATGCGCAGTGTAGTTTTTACAGTCACCGTTCACTTAGACAGTGAGAGGGAGGGCATGATCGGGTTTTGTCCCACATGGCTCTAAACAGCTCAATAGGCACACACTGTAGACACTAATTAGAAGAACACAGACTAAAACAGCAATGTACAGACGAATCAGATGATTAAACATGATCTTAAAATATATTTTATATATATATATTATAATTTTTTTGCATTTTTTGGTAATCATTATTTTTAATACTTTCTGCTGACACTAGGTGGGGCTGTGTATACGACACCCAGGTGGTAAAGCATATAAGACAATAGTTAGGTTTCTTTCAATATGCTCCATAAAAATGATTTGGACTTGATGTTTTCCAGGTTCCTGCTGAGGAGGAGGAGAACGAGGAGAGCTTGGCTCACGCCGATCACTCGAAGAACAAAGCAGAGGTTTAAAAATCTGCTTTCTGTCCCCTGAGCTAGAAACTAAGAAGGATCAATAATCAGCTACACCATGTCAACAGACGTCAATTTGCCAATTATATGAATGTGATTACATGCATTCAAGAAATTTGACGATATGCTCTACGAACCGACACAAGTCAAATTGAAACTGTTTTACGAGCAACGATATTTCCAGTAGTGTGAGTTCAAAATTGTAATAAGATTAAGCAGTGAACTTTTTACACAATATTTTGAACTTTCAAAAAATTGTTGACATAAATATTTGGTTAATCCCATTGACACTAAGACAACACATTTCAATAATTTGAAACAGGGAACTTCAGGGATTTCTTTTACACTGATTTTAAAACCTCAGTGGACCACCTCATTCACTGCTGATACACTTCCATAAGCTCTTTGTTTATTTCATTTTTATATTATCAAAAGCATGTTTTTTTAAGATATTAGTATAGTGTGTATTTCTTTTCATACATTATTTTATTTTTCCAAACACTTGGCGCATGTGTTTCTGCTGAGGCTGAGGTCAGAGAGAGGAGTTAGCTCTTCTGACCTGCTGCCTCACGTCACCTCACTGGAGCCCGGCCCTTCTGCAGGAGTCAGTCAATCTGCGTGAACCAGCAGCTCTGACACGGGCAGGGATAGTCGCATTATATGTTGTAACTAATGAACTTATCTCCCGCTGCGTACGATCATTTTCTATCTATGTGTTGGGAGCTGTACAATTTCTTTAATGCATAGAGTATGAATGTATTTAGCATTAAATTGGTTGTTACTGGGCAAGCTAAAGTTCCTTTTTTGTCTGCTTTCTATTTACATCCAATGTATTCTTCTTACATGTACATACTTTTAGACGGATTGACATGGTCAGTTTTATCAAAGTCCTGCATTGTTGTAAAAGACCAACTGGTACTGAATTATTTTTCAGATGCCTTTAAAATAACTCAACAGGAACTTACACATTAAAAAATAAAAAAGTCTGACATTAAAACAAGGTGCAAATGTGAAGATGAATACACTTTTTTACAATGTCGGGTGTTCAGCTGTATTCTTTTCTTCTGTTTTTCTTGCGGTGAGTTACTGTTGGAATCATTTTAAATAAATAACTGCAGGGCTAGATAAAACTGACTACACATACAGCAGTGTTAATCAATATTTTGGTTTGTCAAACGATGTATGATGCCCAGAACACTGAAACACATCACATTTTGTATTTTTATACAGTGGGCATGTGCTCTTATTTGTATAATATACTAATACTGTCATAATAAATATGTTTTTGTACAATACCAGTGTTTACGTGTTTTTGTGGAAGTAAACTTGCAAATATTTATGGATATGAAATCCATAACGTAAGGTATTTGCATAAATTAAAAAGTGGACTATATTCCTAGAAGTGTGTCCTACTTGTCCCGTGTAGTCAATAATACAATGCTGCATTGATTTGAAGTCAGTGGGTCACACAACATGGAAGATAATACAAATTACTGAAATAATGTTCCACTAAAATATTTTTGTAAAATCAATTCATGACATATCAGTAACAAGATAATGTGTTTCATACAAGACACATTTATTATATTTTTGAATGCTTAATGTTTACTAATATTAGCAAGTTACCCTGGATTTATTGAAAATTACATTGGTTTCGTGCATAGACTTTGTGCCATTCAAAAGGTCATTTATAATCCGTGTATCTACCGTCCAATTGTTTTTCTTTATCAAACACGTAAACGGAAGACCGTCAGAGAGGCCTTTTTGATTTTTACCTTACTAAATAGGAGCGAGGGGCGGGGCGAAACTCACGGAAGTGATTTCAAAACAAAAGCACTCGTTTGCTAAAATCACACTTTGAATCACTACAGTATCCTGCTGAAGGATCGGTGATTATTATAAACAAGGGGAATTTAGCCATCACAACGAAAACGGCCAAGACACATATTGAGCCCAGAAAATGGATGTTATTAAGGGCTGTAAATATAATAAGCCTCTGTCTAAAATGGACAACATTATTAGGAGATTTAAACTAGGCCTATACAGCGGTTCTGCACTGCGGTCAACTCAGCCGCCTCTCGAGTTTGTTTTTTCAAATCAGCTGCTCTTGATCTTCATTGTTCCTGCTATCTTCAATGAGTGATACAAATATTTGTTACCACAAGTTCTTAAGGAAACTGACCCTGTTGGACTCGGTTCTAGTTTGACTTCTACCAGAAATAAAATGAAGTACTTACTGTGTACTTTTTGAGTAATCTAGCTGTCAATGTTCCCTCCTGAGAACAAGAATGCATGTTTCTCTGCTATTTTTAATAAGCGTTAAAAAAAACTTTCTTCATGAGACTGATATTGTTGGACAGTGGCGGCGCTAAGGGTGGCTACTTGGGCTCAAGCCCCGGATGTTTTCTGAAAAGCCCCGGATGTTTCAAATATATATATATATATTTAAACGTCTCGGAAGTAATGTGCAGTACCGGAGTCCACCAGAGAGGCAGCCTCTGCGGGACAGTAGCCTGCGTACTTTGTAGCCTTCCCTGAAGAAGAAGTGATCCTTCCTAGTGCCCAGCGCCATTATGGCTCTGCTAGTGCCTGACGAGTTTTAAGCTAATAGCCTATAAAGTTATGGGTATTAGAAAGTTATTTTCATTGAAAAAGGCGCCACAAGCTGCAGCAGCAGCAGCAGCAGTAGTATCAGCAGCTGACAACAATGTCATCACCAGCAGTGAAGAAATTGATGATGTTTCAGGTTTGTGAATCTAATGGTGATATCTGCAGTCTGGCTGACTGAGTAAGAAGTGAAAAAGAGTGATGTAATGTTAATGTTATAGCTAGTAAACATGGAGTAACCACACTAAGTATACCCGAATATGTTAGTATGTATACAGAACATGACTGAAAATTATCCTAAGATGTAACGTTAACCCTTCATACCTCATTCTACCTTTAAGACACTAAAATAACGTATTCCAATTTTTATATTGTTTTGGAATTATACCGGCTCTCGTTTCAGTACACTTAACAACGGAATCATAGCAATGGAACTGACAGGCAACGGAACTGACAGGCAACCCTCTGAATCAGACTCCGATTGGCTGTGACTGAATCCACTCAGAGTGTCCGATTCAGAAACGTGACTCTTACACTCTTTACGTCACAAACAAAGATGGTGGATGAGAATAGATCTATAAAACGATAAGCAATGCGCCAGAATCAAGGTGAGACGATCCGCATCCTTTAAAACTCTACGCACATTCTTTTCACCGAAATAAGTAAACGACTGTATTTGAGTGAGTTAAGGCACTAGTTTGCTTCATTAAAGGATGTTAATGAATAAGTGTTCTCCAGTGCCTTTTGTCCGCTTTAAGGTATTATTAAGGTAGGGTTAATGTTGCTCTCAAAGTGCACCAGATTGATGCTTTTAACTTCAATATTTAAAAGAAAATCTTCCCGGGGGAGCTTGCCCCCGGACCCCCCTAAAGGAGGTGATGACCCCCCTAAAGGATGTTCGGTCCACCCCCCACTTGTAAATAAATCTCCTACAATCCTAAATCCGCTACTGGGACGGGGTATTTTTAAGAGGATGGTAGACTTGATATCAGCAATACTTCCAGTCAGTACTCCGGCAGCAGCAGTGGCGGTCGGCCCATAGGGGCGCTAGGGGCGCCCTCTTCCCACATGTTTGATTGTCATTAAAAAAATATATATATATATTTCAAAAAAATATTTTATTTTTATTTTTAAAGAACAAGGTAAATATTATATAGTTGGCATCAGTAAAATGTATAAACTACAATAAAATCTCGTTTAAAATTGTTTTACGATGTCTAAAGTTACTGATAAGTCACATGTTTCCTGGCTGGTCGCAGCGTGTATCATTACATTACCCACTCTCGTCCGGGCGGTAGAAAGGAGCCCTGAGCCAGAGCAGCAGCAGCCAACAAGCTGACTGTTGCTATCTGTAAACTATCGTCGTCAGATCTGATGCTCAAAGGGCGCCCTGTCAGCGCCCTGGCCTGTGTATCTGTGAGTTGTTTGGACTCGTATCCAAGGTGACGCTACAGTAGTTGTCTGCAGGTGGAGAATTCGGTGTTAGTGGATCGCCGGAGCTGTAGATTGACATTTACATGCTTATTGTAGTTGTAAGGGCAATGCCCGTAGCACCATGGAGCATATGTGTCGGCTCGACCTGTATTTTACAGGAAAGGAGTGATCTGATCAGAGGGTCGAGTTGTCAATTCTTGTTCAGTTTTCATCTTCCTCACCCTCTCAGACTTTGAGTTGCGCGCGCTGCTAAAGAGACGCGCTACCATGGAAACCAAACAATGGTCTCTAGCTGTATTAAAGTCCGAGTGGAAACAGTCGTGAGTAAATCTGATTTTGTCAGAAATCGGGAGAAATGCGGGAGTCTCCCGCGAAAATCGGGAGGGTTGGCAAGTATGACACACACACACACACACACACACACACACACACACACACACACACACACACACACACACACACACACACACACACACACACACAATGCTCGTATTTAGTCTCCTGATTTTAAATGGGAATTAAATCATTTGAGTCTTCCCAAAGCACCAGTGTTCTGCATGCAGTTTGTGTGGGCCTACTGTACTGTTGCACAGGAAGATTCATAGCTAACCACACTGAAGATTATGGATTATCTCATATTTTTAAGCCTCAATTTTTATGCGGAAGTGAAAATGTCTTACTAAAACGACGCCAGATGTCACTATAGTGTATATTTCTGTATACTTTTTGAAAATCTAGTGTATTCATCATTTTCCTACACATTTATTCACTGGTGTCTCTAACCTGCAAGTTGCTCTTTAAGGAAACAGACACTGTTGGACTTGGTTCTAGTTTGACTTCTACCAGAAATAAAATGTACTTTTACTGTGTACTTTGTGAGTAATCCTCTGTCAAAGTCCCCTCCATAATGCATGTTTTTCTGCTATCTTTGATAAATGATAAAAAAATACAATTTTACCATTAGTTCTTAATGAAATTGATACTGTTTGACTTTGTATTAGCCCAGGGGTTCCCAACCCCCGGTCCGCGGACCGGTACCGGGCCGCAGAGGTGTTACTGCCGGGCCGCGAAGTAGTTGTGGGTTTACCGTAATATTTGCAGAATTCTAAATATTAAAAAATATTTTATCAAATGGCTGCAGCATCAGGAGGCAGCCTCTGATAAGTGCAGCACCAGCGCATACAGTACACACCGCCTTCACTGTGTTCCCCACTGCAGGCTGCTACGTTTCACACACACACATCGAAGGGCCCGATTATTCCCCCTATTACTCGTTGTATGAAGGAAATGTCCGGTCACAAAGGCGCATGATGTGTGTGTGTATGTGCTCTGCTCAGCTCCGCTGTGTGTGTGTGTATGTTCGGTGTGTTTGTGTGTGTCCAACAACGGCATTTGTTTTCAAATTACCATGAACAGTAATTTACACACATCTGGCCAACTCCATAGGTATGTGGGTGTTCCCAAAATAAATTAGTTTAATCTTAATCTCGATGTAGTGCTAAATGCTGTCGGAGTGCACCGGAACGAGCGCCCCGGTATGACGTTATTATGGCTGGCAAACAAGCCCAGGGGTCTCCCTGATATTTCAGTTATATCAATATGTGTACAGTGGTCCTAATTTGTTTTAATTGTATCCTGGTTTTAAACGTTGTTAATATGTTTTGGATGCATATTGTTCTATTATTTGTTCAGGCTGTTACATACAATTAGCAACTGTTGCCACCTATATTAGGCTATATTATATTATATATTATATTAATATTTGTAAAGCGGTCCTAATTTTTTTTTTTTAATTGTGTCCTGGTTTTAAACGTTATTAATATGTTTTGGATGCATATTGGTATTTCTTCAGGCTGTTAAATACAATTAGCCTCTGTTGCCACCTGCTGGTGAGTAAATATTAAAATCAGCTAAAATTGACAACCGGTCCGCAGATTTTTTTTAATGTATCTGCCAGTCCTTGGCACAATAAAGGTTGGGAACCCCTGCCTAATACTTACAATACATTGAAATACTTTTACTGTGTATTTTTGGAGAAATCCTCTGTCCAAGTCCCCTGCTGAGAACAAAATCAAGCCACTTCTGCTCAGTTTGATGAGGGTTGATGATTACTAAGTAATGACAATAAGTTGAATCTTAATCTTAACTAAATTAAATCAATTTCTAGATATAAAACATCTGAAACTATATAGAAAACCTCAAAACAATGTCATTTAATATGCACTTTAGTATTATTTATGGGGTTGTATTGCTACTTTCCACTTGAGTAACGTGTTTGATATCAAGGGTCTCAAGTCTTTTGCACAAAGAAAGAGGAACTGTGTTCAGTAAAGCGGATAAAAGACGAATACAAAAAAAGAAAAAGAAAGATGTGTTAGGGATGCTATTATTTTAAGAGATGTTTTACATGTTTTAAAGACTTTTATGTTGCCAATAGAGAAATGCTCCAGTCCTAACATTTAAGTTAAAGTAAATATATCAACAAACCAAACGTTGACAGTGAGAAATGAGTAGGAAGGAACAGTCATTAAAGAGCAACTTCCAGGTTAAAGACACCTGTGAATAAATGTGTAGGAAAATTATGAATACACTAGATTTTCCGAAAGATACACAGAAATATACACTACAGTGACATATGGCGTCGTTTTTGTAAGAAATGTTCACTTCCGCATAAAAAAGCCTCGGCACGTGACCTCCCGCATGTGACGTAACACGGGGGACACAAGGGGGAGAGCGGCCGGTGTAACGTATTAATAAACATGGATCCCAATGCTAGTTTCGACGCAGAAGACACAGAAGAAGTTGAACATGAATATTCGAATGCATATGACGGACCACAACCTTATAATTATGAGCCTGCTAGGCGTCCAAGAGACCAGGAGCAGCCAAGGATTAGAAGAAATAACGGCCATCGGAGAGAAATTGAGCTGTGGTGTGAGGAGAACCAGTGGAGAACTGGGCAGCTATCTTGGTGAGTGACCGGCGTTAGCTACAGAATGTTAGCTAACTTCACATCACAACATTGTAAAGTTAGCTATCGTATATCAGGCTATAACTAAAGTAGCATTGATAATATAGTAACATTACTGGCAGGACTGTTGATACTGATCCATAACAGAAACTAATGCGCAAGTATCAGCCGTATCTCGTGTTACCTAATGCAACTCCACACTACGGTGCTGTGTACCGGAGGAGAGATGCGAGATACGGCTGATACTTGACGATATGGCGGAGAAAGGTTGTGGAGCCTCCGTTGATATGTCGTTGTAAATGGCTTGATGGAAAGCAGGTGTGTAGTCGGGGAGGGTGCACAGCTGATTGCAGCAGGTGAGTGGAGGTTGAGCCGGGAGCCAGGAGTGACAGACACCACGCAAACACAAACAACACAGAGAGGGGGAAACAAACAAACCCAAAGGAGATGGCTGGAGCAGTACAGCCACCACAGCGTTACCTAATGCAACTCCACACTATGTTTTACGGTGCCGTGTACCGGAGGGGAAAGAGAGAGAGCAGCGAAGGTGGGGGGGAGAGAAGTAATACGGTTTCCTGATAAAGCTGTGGAGAGTATGTGCTGCAGGGAGGTGGATGCACAACGCACCCAGGAACGAACGCTAGCTCCGGTCCTTTTTACTGTGGACTCGATGTCCTGACAGGCTGGTATTTGTGCAACCTGCACAAACACAATACTGCACCATGATTACAAATGGCGAAATACAATGTAAAACTACCGGAAAATACCAGCTCCTTAAAACACAACCGCTCTACTCAACGTAACTCTACTATATCCACGGTCAGAGAGCGGAGATGTGTCCCCTGCGTGATGTAATATGACACGTTTGACGTATGACCTTAAAAAAAAGCCGTTTTTAAGAGCAGAGCTCCAAATTGCTCCTTTCCCTCTGAATTCCTGCCCTTATGTCTCGTAAAACATATCAAATCCTGCATTCACTTTTTTAATTGTAATTTTCAAGCAAGTTTAAGCATAAATGTAGAAAAAATAAAAACCTGCAAGATGCTCTTTAAGTATTTTTGCTCATGTCTGCTCACTGGCAGTTTCATTATATTTGTGTTTTGTTTCGTACCCTCTGACGTCCACAGAGGAAACCCATCCCCTTGTGCAAAGTGCACGAGGGGTGTTCACCACCCAGGCCCCAGGCTTCTGCCCTGTCATTGGTCACTACAAAACCTACATCAGTTTAAAACCAGACACCACTTTCATCCCTCCCTTCACACAACACAACCCCTAGAAAAGGCAGATAGTGAGGGACAGTCAGGCAGAGTGAGGGACTGCGAGAGACACCAGAGTTGGTCTCAGGATGCCTGCGTACGCCACCAACATGAGGATGAAGTTCCCCATCGTTGCCTTGGTTTTGGAGATTATCACCATCATCCTGTTTGCAGTGTTTGTGGACTATGATGATGGGAAAAGTGATGACCAACATGACAAAGCCTCCAACAAGAGTGACCATAAGGAGCCAATGCCCATGGATCTCTACCCCAGTAAGTTTACCTGGGGGCGCTGAGGGATGCTCTGCTACTGATGCCTCAATGTTTGGTCACTAGCTTCTTTTAAGGAGGTTAAAAATAATAGATGATGATGTTTTATCTAATGGTTTTGGCTTTGTTGCAGTTTTGATGTTAACAGAGAAACAATCCCCTCAACAATGAGGGCTCATCCTGGGTGATTTTCCTTTGCATATGGCAAAAAAGTCAGATTAAGAAGCATTAGGGGAAATCCTGAAACAAATTTTATTTCAATTTTTTCATTTAGAAATAAATAAATCTACAAATCCTCCACATTTCACAGCTTTGCTAACCTAGTGTTGAACTTTGAAGTGTTGAATGCACTGAACTCTTTCATGGGATTTCAGTTTCAAAGATGTAATTTTCCAATTACCTGCAAACAGAAATAGAAGAATTTGGGGGCTGTTTGCAGGTCTGCTGAATGCAATAAGAGGAATCATGGGGTCACATTCTCATCCCTCACAACGTCTATTCATACCCTTGCAGCTGAGGAGTCAAAGAAGGTTCCGCAGGGAGACGTGTCAGGTCTCAAGCAGTGGGACCACATGTGATTTAAATCAACATGTCTTGCAGATAATAAAGAACAAAGGCAGATGGTCAAGAGGGCAGAAAAAAGATCTGTATTCGATTAAACGTATTGAGTGCTCTCTGCAGTTCAGTAGTTTTCTTTGCATATTGACAACGTATCTGCATTAAGATAACTGCAATTACAAAACTGCTGTGCCGCATGAAAGTCTGCTCAAGATAGGACGGGGCAGGTGTGACCCAGAGATTAGCTGGACATATATTCTTATTCAGATAGGATAGGCTCGAATATGTCTAGCAATATACTCTTCTCCAGAATTTCATTATAATTTCTTCGGTTTCTTTTTTGACCCTTCATCACACTTAGCAGAGTTGAAATTTAAGGAACTCCTCCAGGCATTGAGCCAAATCAATATTTACACTTTTATCAGCTCAGTGTTCAAAATGCTGACCATGTGTTTTGCGGCACAAAACTGGATAATTTGGATTCATTATTTACTGAGCAGTGGAGAATCTAAATGATAGATTGACAAGATGAGATGTATCTTTAATCGAATACAGATAATAAGATGGTAGTAAATTAGGGTGCTCAATGTATTAATACAAATAGTTATGTTTAAACTACTCATTAATTAAAATGTGCATGTCGAGCAGGAAGGCAACCGCTCTGACTGAGTAGATTAGTTTGTATCAGATAAGTTAATGATTAAAGCAGCCGTCACTATAACATCTGTTTTAGTATTCTGTGTTTTGAACATGTCTAGAAAAAACCCAGTTAAACACTTCACAGTTGCACCCTCAGATACTGCCTCACTAAGTAGATGAAGGGGGTTTTCACCTGTTATCAAAGGACATGTTTAAATATGCTGGAATACTCCAATTGTCTTTTTCAACAGTTGCAAAATATAATGTTTTAAATCTACAGCCAGCTGCTGGTTGGCTTAGCACAAAAGCTACAGCTAGCTTTTCTCTGCCCCCACGTAGAAAAAAGATCTTGTTTTTGAAACGATACAATTGTTTTTATAGTCGTGTTGTGGTTTTTCAGGGGTTTTGTACCATTCTATTCGTTTACTAGGGTCCATGTCTTCATTGTCCCTGCTGGTTGCCTTAAAACACAATAGTGACTACAAGATTGGTTGGTGATGCTTTCTAGTCAGCTCGCTGTCATTGGCTATTGCAAGTAATTGCTCAATATTTAATTGCAGTCCCTTTTGCAAAACAGGATCTGAAGTTGTAAATATCATTAAAAGAGAGCTCAACTGGTGCTTATGAGAAGGGTCAACCACGTAGAAAATGTAAACACTCACACTACAGGACTTCAGGACAGCCTCATTTCGGAACCCATCTCAATTCTTGGGAAGGGTGGATCGGACCGAGGAATCCACCCAATTATCCTCTGGAGGGGCAATCATTAGTCGAGACAATAGTGGCCACCTTTACATTACTCACTGAGGAAATGAAGCACATTGTTCCTCAGCGTGCACTCACCTCCACCTTGATGAATTTTCCATACGGAAACTCAAACTCAAAGGCTTTTTGGAAACAGGAATCTCCCTGTTTGTATAAAGACTCCTGGGGGTCCTTCACAAATCTGCCCGAAATGACATGGCCTTAAAGATTTATTGAGTATCTCCTCTTGGCCTTTTGTTTGTTTTCATATGCACTTAATATAAACAGTACAAGGCCACAAACACAACATTTAACAGCAGGAGCGTTTCCCAGAATCCCATTCACTGTCTTATTGAATTTATTTCCTAACGGGTCACGGCCAACAATACAGCCTGTGTTAAAGGAAATGACTCCCGTGAAGTCCAGTAACTGCTCAATTAATCATTTGAACTACAAAGTTGAAAGAACACCAGAAAGCGAATTCTTGGGTAATTTGAAAGTGTAGGCATTGACGATAAAAGCGTTGATTGAATTTCAAGGCTGACTCTTGAACAACGCAGGGTCCTGTCATTCAATCAGCAGCACTGACCTCTCTTCTCATGTCTCCAGTGTTTCAGGATGTCCACGTCATGATCTTCATCGGCTTCGGGTTCCTGATGACATTCCTGAAGAGATACGGCTTCAGCAGCGTGGGCATCAACCTCCTGCTGGCTGCCTTCGGCCTGCAGTGGGGCCTCCTCATGCAGGGCTTCTGGCACATGACCGACGGCAAGATCAAAATCAGCATCTTCAAGTACGAAAGGCTTTTGCTGCACCCTAATGGACACCAGTTAACAGAGCCGGCCCGACCCATTAAGCGACATAAGCGGCAGCTTAGGGCCCCGCAGCCACTAAGGGGCCCCCTAGCAAAAAAATTATTAATTAAAAAAAATGTTTTGTTTATTTAAAAAAAAAAAAATACTCAGTACACCGTCGCCGTGATAAGTATGTTTAATTAATTGTGTTAATATGCCTAGATTGCCTACTCTCAAAGGCATGTATTATATTATTGAGTCAATAATATAATACATTAACCGTGCTTTAACTGAACCTCATCATGACACAAGAGAGGACGACAGGATTGTAATTTCCCGTGTTCAGTGAATGCAACAGAGGCAAGACACCAGGGGGGTATATTACGAAGCTGGTTCAACCTAACCTGGATATGTTTGAGTTAGCCGGTTGGCCTAATCCAAAACATACGCACTCTCGCTAAACTGTACTACGACGCGGGTTATCAAGTGGATCGCTCAAGCCAGCCGTGTCCTATCTAGTTAGGTGCGCGTTCACATGAAAGGGGTGGTATTTGGAGCATTCGACCAATCACAAACATGGAGAAGTGTACTGACAGCCCAGCGTCATACTTCCTGAATGAAAAGTCAACTATAATATTAGACATATGAAGAAGTTAAACTTTAAACATCCATGACTTAAACACTTTATCCAGGATCAAAGCCACATAGCTGCACCTGCAAGGTGAATACAGCTGGTAAAAGAAAAAGTGTTTGAATGCGTACATTAACAGGTTTATGATATCACTGCCCCGTCTAAGACACGATCTGACTTTCATTACATTTGTCTCGAGTGTTTCATCAACTTAATGTGTTGCTTAAAATAATACTTCTGCATACAGTATGTGACACTGAGTGTTGCACGGCCAGATACGGCTCAGCTGACTCAGATAAGGAAATATGATATGTTACTTATCTTGTGGCAGATATTTAAGTAAGCTTTCTTAACGCTAATGTTATAATAGTCAGATTGCTCTGAAGATGGGAGGTGATATTCTATTAATGTTCACGTTCATACAGTCGGTGATTTTTGCCGGCCGTCTTTCCTGCAACGGCAGCTTTTCTGTATTTCCTTTCTCCTGTAATATGACTTGATCGCTTTAAACTCCGCACACTGAGCTCTGATTGGTCAGCAGACAGTGCTTTCACTGAGTTGATCTCTTAGCCTGCAACCTAACCTGGTCCCGACCAGGTTAGCCGCACAGCATTAGTTACCATGGAGATCTAGCCCGCTAAAAAGAGAACCAGCTTCGTAGGACCGGAAACCCAGAGTTTTCCCTGAAGTTAGCCGGCTAAGCGAAAATCCTGCTTCGTAGTATACCCACCAGACCAACCAGAGAGTTGAATGGAAATAAACATCTGTCTTATTGGCTGACAGGTACCTATCCTGTGAGCTGTGACAATGTTTAAAATAAACTGTCAGTCAGACTCAGAGTTTTTGAAGATGGACATAAGAAAACATTTTCTTAAAAAATACGACAATTCTCAAGTGGTGGCTCACACAACAACCCCAGAGCCACCACTTGAGCCAGGTAAACAAGGTATGTGTTATGCACCGACAGAAATGTTGAGATTTATGTTGTTTTTTGGTTGTATTGTCTTCCACTTCCTGTTCTGTTTTGTCACTCACTGGCCGTTTCTCAATCGCGAGGATACTGGCTTGGTAGTCGCATACTTCCAAGACACTTCCTTCAGAAACGAAGCAAGTATACTTCCAAGCCACGGCTTCGGAAAACAAAGAAGAATAGAACAGGCTAACAAGTGTGCCACTCTCTCTAACGGTTTCAACATAAACTGTACCGAAAATAAATACCTCACGATGTCTATCTAATTATGAACTTGCTTTACTTTCACGGAACACATTTTTGGTGATAACAAATGCAACAAAGTAACATATTTAACAACACATGTTCTACGCCACTATTTACTTACATTTAAATGTGTGCTGCACTGCGTCGGTTCAGCCACTCTCCGCAAGGGTTTTTGAAATTGGTCCGTGCGCAAAGCATTGTGGGGATTTGAAGGACGCGAAGTCTACCCATGTGCATCCTCGAAATTACCCCCAAACCAAGGACGTGGCCTCGGTGGAATTCCAAGTATGCTGGAGATTGGAACAGTCCTGCGGCGGCACTCGATGACGTAGTATCCTTGAAATATTGGCTTGGAAGCCAGTTTCCTCGCGATTGAGAAACGGCCAGTGACTTCCAATGTATAGTCTAATGTTAGTGTAATTTCATCATAATAATTTAAACCTAGACACTTGACATACTGTTCATTAAGACACATTCATGTTGAACCCTGATTGTTTTCACCTGTCACCCCTTCTGTGTCTCCTGTGCTCATCAGCGTCAGCTGTCAGTTCGTTTTTGTCTAGTGCCATGGTCAGATCTTTGCTCTTGTCTTTTGCCAGTCAGGTCTATGCTCTCTAAGTGCTCTTGTGAAAGTTTTGATCCTCACTACGTGAGCGTTTTCATTTTGTTCTCCATTTTTGTAGGGACCATTTTTTGTTGATCATTTTTGCTGTTCTTGAAAAAATAAAGTATCTTACAAATACTTTACCTCTGTCTCCCGGGTCGTGCAATTGGGTCCTACCTCCTAAGTGTCTGAGTTCGTAACAGTATGTACATTTCAGTAAACTTCCAAGTTATGCGAACATGTAAGGAAAGCATAAATTACAGCTACGTTGACGTTACTTTGAATCGCGGGGGTAAGCTAAACCGTTAGCAAGTAGCTATAGCTAGCCAGATATATTAAATAAACACTTTGTAATACAATCTAAATGTTATGTTTTTTAGCGTTACCTGGTAATTTCAAAGAAAGCTCTCCGTTGACTTACTGTTCGACATGAAGCTAGAAGCTACCTTACAGTACACAGTTGATACGGAGTCCTGTCAGTTAGTGTTTCATAGTTAGCTTAGCCAAGCATCAACCTAGCACTGAAATATATGGATGTTATGGGACAGTATTTCTGAGAAAAGTCAGGATGAAATGGTGGCATAGTTGCCACTGCTTTACGTGTCAACAGCATGTTTGAACGTATTTGCAGCAGTAAATGTGGCTGTTTGCCCACTGACGTTGCCATAACAACACCTGAATTTAAATGTGCAACCTCTTTTTGTGACAGATTTTTGCAAGAAATTATCATTCTTCTGAATGATATTCCTATTGACAGCTAGTTTCTATGTGAACATTATGAGTTGGACAGCCAGAGAGAATAAATGATAAACAGTTATGAAATACTATATGACAAAACAAGAATACAGTTTAAGTGATTTGTAAAATATCCATAAAGAAAAATCTGTTTACAGTTCTGTTTCATATGGGTGTTGAGAGATGTACCCATAGATCTCTTAATTTTGCTCTCAAAGTGCACCGGATTGATGCTTTTAACTTCAATATTTAAAAAATAAAATCTTCCCGGGGGAGCATGCCCCCGGACCACCCTAGAGAAGGTGAGGACCCCCCTAGAGTAGGTTAGGTCCACGGTGTTTACATGCTTATTTATACAATATGTGTGCTTATGCTAAGACAAAAGTTGGTTCTGTGTTGTGTGTAGTGTGAACGCGCTAGAGTGAGGGGGGCCTCCAAGCCAAAGCTCGCTTAGGGCCCCCAAAAGTCTAGGGCCGGTCCTGCCAGTTAACCCCATTATTAACATTTGATGCAGATTATATAGATCACAAACTAATTAGCTGCTAAATAGATCATTACGCAAGCGATTATGATTCTGTAACTGATAAAGGTTTAACTTTGTTGGTCTGTGGATATTTATCGTATATAAGCAGTTTTATAAAGTATATAATGATCCTGCAGAGATGTATGGCCTTCAGTATGTATGAACAGACTAAAAAGCAAAACATTTTGATTGGTAAAGATTGACAAAAACAATAATGACTTTATCATTAAAAATGTATTTTTCAGAAGAAATTTGAATAATGATTCAAATTGATCTCACACCCCAACATGAAAATGACACTATAAGCCAAAATAACCCCAACTAATCACTTTTCCAACAAGTTAATCTTGACTAAAGACTTGTTGTGTTGTCCATTCTGCAGAATAATCAACGCAGACTTCAGCACAGCTACAGTTCTGATCTCTTTTGGAGCCGTTCTGGGTAAAACCAGCCCTGTGCAGCTCCTCATCATGACCATTCTGGAGATCACCATCTTCTCCATCAATGAGCATCTAGTGGCAGAAGTCCTCGGAGTAAGTACACAATGACACAATGACACATACATGTGTGTTTGAACTACATGAGCAAACCATAGCACTCATTCCTACATTATAACAACAAGCAACATTCACTGTGTGAACTGGATTGTGTTTAACTTTATCAACCTTTCTTCCACAGGCTAATGATGTTGGAGCATCCATGATCATCCACACTTATGGAGCCTACTTTGGCCTGGCAGTGGCTCGCGTACTGTACCGACCTGGTCTTAGAAACGGACATGACAACGAGGGATCTGTTTATCACTCTGATATGTTTGCTATGATTGGTAAGAGCCACTTACACTTTGCATCTTGCGCTTTACACAAACTAATTTAATAGAGTCGTTTGTTTACGATAGTGATGTGTTTTATGTGGCTCTAATTTTCTCTCACTGCTTCATCACTGGCCTCCTGCACATAAATGACGTATGCCACCTAGTGGACACAAATAACATTGCAGCAAAAACTGATGAATGAAAGCTGACCTCAGATGTGTATCAAACGCAGAGAATAATTCATTTGAAAGTTCCTTACGTTCCTACGAAAGTTCCTTCCTCCTTGTAAGAGTACCTGATATAAATGCAGTTTCTTTATCCCACTCGTCTACAGGAACCGTCTTCCTTTGGATGTTCTGGCCCAGTATTAACTCGGCCATCGCTGACCCGGGCTACGCTCAGCTCACAGCCGTGATCAACACGTACCTCTCCCTGGCCGCCTGTGTGCTCTCTGCGTACGCCGTCTCCAGCCTGGTTGAGCACAAAGGAAAACTGGACATGGTCAGATAACTCTGATTTCTACAATATTACAATTCAAGAAGTCAAAATAAATGTAGTTATAAACTTGTTTTTACATCTTTCTGTACTACAGGTGCACATTCAGAACGCCACTTTGGCTGGTGGCGTTGCCGTGGGAACATGTGCGGACATGAACATCGGGCCATTTGTGGCCATGCTGATTGGATTTGTGGCTGGCATCGTCTCTACCCTGGGCTTCAAGTACCTCACTGTGAGTGGAGAGTAAAAGCCAAGCAAGAAAAAAATGCAGATTTTGAATTGATGGTGTAAACCAAAGATATGTTTGTTGTGCTGTGATGGGCTTTTTATTTAATGTATTGTTATTGAGTTAGTCCAGAAAAATTAAGAAACTAATAGCTAGACTAAAAGATAATAAATATACTCATTGCAAAGCACTTGATATTTAACAAAACAATACAATTTTTCTTTGATTGTCAAGATTTATCGATTTCTTGATGGAATCCTATATTTTTTTCTATATGATGAAAGCTCATGCCCTTTCATTTAAATCAGAATACTTCACCTTCCAAAAACACACTCCTTTGTATTCAACAAGAGATCTGTTCCCCTCTGCAGCCCATCCTGTCGTCCCACCTGGGCATCCAGGACACCTGCGGGGTCCACAATCTGCACGGCATGCCCGGCATCCTGGGCGGGTTGGCTGGCATCGTGGCTGTGGCTCTGGGGAAGAAAGAGGGGTAAGGACCATTTCACTCACCACTAATCCTTCATATACCAATAAGAATATATATATTATTAACATGTGACTATATTGTAGTTTTGAAGTAATGTTATGATCCAGTTAAATGGCAGCTGTCTCCCTTCCTCCTCCTCTTCAGAGGTAATGCTGCCATGCAAGCTGCAGCCTTGGCTTCGTCCCTAGGGTTCGCTTTGGTTGGAGGTGCATTTACAGGTAGGTGGAGGAGATGAAACGTGAGATGTGACAGAACACTTTCATTCATGAGGGCAAGGTTGTTATGATCTAGCAAAAAGCCTGAGTGATCAAACCATTCATTTTCTTTTTCAAGGTTTAATAATGAAGCTGCCATTCTGGGGCCAGCCTCCGGACCAGAACTGCTACGATGACTCTCTTTACTGGGAGGTAAGGAATCCCACTCCTCATACATAATATCTGTTGTGTCTGAATGTCAAGCATCACAAGTAAAGGTGGCAGTATCCTAATATTTGTTTAAGTTATTAAATTAGATGCATTGTATCCTCATAATGTGTTTATCGGACCGACATGTTTTGATTCATGGAAAACAGTTCTTCCTGTATTAATTCCATCCATCTGGTACTGCTTGCTTTAGCCTCTGCTAGTATATGACACCCAGGTGGTAAAGTATATAAGACAATAGTTAGGTTTCTTTCAATATGCTCCATAAAAATAATTTGGACTTGATGTTTTCCAGGTTCCTGCTGAGGAGGAGAGCTTGGCTCACGCCGATCACTCGAAGAACAAAGCAGAGGTTTAAAAATCTGCTTTCTGTCCCCTGAGCTAGAAACTAAGAAGGATCAATACACTATGTCAACAGACGTCAATTTGCCAATTATATGAATGTGATTACATGCATTCAAGAAATTTGACGATATGCTCTACGAACCGACACAAGTCAATTTGAAACTGTTTTATGAGCAAAGATATTTCCAGTAGTGTGAGTTCAAAATTGTAATGAGATTAAGCAGTGAACCTTTTACACAATATTTTGAACTTTCAAAATTTTTTTGACATAAATATTTGGTTAATCCCATTGACACTAAGACAACACATTTCAATAATTTGAAACAGGGAACTTCAGGGATTTCTTTCACACTGATTTTAAAACCACAGTGGACCACCTCATTCACTGCTGATACACTTCCATAAGCTCTTTGTTGATTTCATTTTATATCATCAAAAGCATGTTTTTTTTAAAGATATTAGTATAGTGCAGTGTTTCCCCTATATACAAATAGTGGCGGCGCAGCGCCGCTGCTGAAATATGAGCGCCGCTGCTAGGGGGAGCCAGCCAGGTACCCAAAAAATAAAAAATAAAAAACGTTTTCTTTTAAAACTTTTTTTTTTTAAATAATAATAAATGGCAACCCTTTTTCATTTTTGATTGTTTGTTATGTAGATTTTTAGTATTTGTGTTACTGGCATAGGCCACACAGGCGGTCGCCTAGGGCGCCAGATCTGGGGGGCGCTGCGCTGGTAGCTCTGGGAGGGACAAAACATTTTTGACCGTTGGTGCTCATCCAAATGTTCGGCCTTGATGTAACAACATTCATAATTAAGTAAATGTAACACCCTTTTCACCCCGGTTACACATTTAATTTGCCCTGTACGGTGGGCGCTAGGTTAACTAGGTAAAATAAGATATGAATGAACAACAAAAATAAAATAAGCTACATTTATTTGTTATTGGCTATGGTAGGTTATTGGTTATGTTCACATACTTATTTGATTATTAAAATGTAAACCGATCTTTTTCATATGGGCGTTTTAGAGTTGTACCCCCTAGATCAGGTCTCTAGTAATTGTGTGCTCAAAGTGCACCAGATTGAAGCATTTTACTGTAAAATGTTCCAAAAAAAATCTTCCCGGGGGTGCATACCTCCGGACCCCCCGAGAGGATGTGATGTCCACCCCCCAATTCAAACATGTTCATACAATACTGAATACATTTGAAGCCATTTTGACGTCTATTACCTATGTCAATACGTTTCTGTTTTTGCAGTGTATTTGTATTTTGTAGAGATTTTTCATTTATTCTTTACACATAAAATGTCGCCTAAAATCTCACCTAGGGCAGCAAATTGTCTAGAACCGGCCCTGGTACTAGGCCTCAAGAGCCTTTCTTGTGCTGACACATAGAAACAAATTGGCGGGGCGCACTTCGCACGCGCACACACTAAAAAATTCCACGCGCTCCGCGCTCACATTATGCTGGGCCCACGTGCCTTAGCACCGCTGCTATGACTCCATCCTAGGGGAAACACTGTAGTGTGTATTTATTTTCATACATTATTGCTGGTACTGAATATTTTTCAGATGCCTTTAAAATAATTCAACAGGAACTTACACATTAAAAATAAAAAAGTCTGACATTAAAACAAGGTGCAAATGTGAAGATGAATACACTTTTTTACAATGTCGGGTGTTCAGCTATATTCTTTTCTTCTGTTTTTCTTGCGGTGAGTTACTGTTGGAATCATTTTAAATAAATAACTGCAGGGCTAGATAAAACTGACTACACATACAGCAGTGTTAATCAATATTTTGGTTTGTCAAACTATGTATGATGCCCAGAACACTGAAAGACATCACATTTTGTATTTGTATAAAGTGAGCATGTGCTCTTATTTGTATAATATACTAATACTGTCATAATAAATATGGTTTTGTACAATACCAGTGTTTTTGTGGAAGTAAACTTGCAAATATTTATGGATATGACATTTTCATTAAGGTATTTGCATAAATTAAAAAGTGGACTATAATCCATAGAAGTGAGTCCTACTTCTCCCGTGTAGTCAATAATACAATGCTGCATTGATTTGAAATCAGTGGGTCACACGAAAATAATCTATGAATCAAATAATCTTCCATTAAAATATTTATAGTAAAATAAATTCATGACACACATATCAGTAATCAGATGTTTTTCACACTAGACACATTTATTATATTTTTGAAATGCCTAATGCTTACTAATATTTGCAAATTAGACTGGATATTGAAAATTATATTGGTTTTGTGCATAGACTTAAAGTGTTGTGTCATTCAAAAGGTCATTTATTTATCCGTTGGACACCATGATAAACTTAGGCTACTTTAAGCGTTAGCAGGATTTTAGCTTTTAGCCCACCATATGTATATCAATTAGGGTAGACACTGAAAACACACATACCATGAATTTGAAACTCAAAAACAAATTCCGAACATTTCGAATATATATTGTAATTTTACAAGATGCTTTGTTTGATATTGCGCAACTTTCTATTCAGCTAAGCTAAGCTAGATGTAACGTTAAAGTTAGCATAATAAAGAAACAGCTGTAATGTAAATCATTATAATACGTTACTATATAAAGTGAAGAAGCATGGTATTTGAATTTCGTCATCTGTAGTTCTTAGTTTATATGTAAGCAGCTACAAATTGAAAGTCCTAATTAGAAATACGTTATGTTAGTTAAATTACAACTCACCTGTTTTTCAGGAAGACAGTAATACTAAAACAGTTACCAGTTACGTGCTGGTGCTGTTCCTCTCCTCGCCACTGGGGGGCGCTGTTCTGCTCTCGGGCGTTTACGCTCCCATGTTTTGAACGTACGAGCAGCGGTGCATTATGGGTTACAAAATGTCTCCTAAGAGTGCTGGCTAATGCTAAATTACGAAAGGTTCTGGCAACTAAATGTATATTTCTACCCTTTTTTACAGCGGTTATAGTGGCAGTACATATATCCCTGATATAGTAACTGTATTCTGCTTCCGCCATGGTGAGTATAGAACCTCATTTCTCCCCAACATTAGATTATTAAATAGCTCAAAGCGCATTTTAGCTTTAGCATAGTAGCCCGGTTTAGCACAACAGAAAGGACATTAAATAACTAAACATGTGTTGAGTCCGTGAACAGAAGTGTCTTACCTAGTTTTATTTTTCAGGGTTGTATATTCTAGACGGTTAGTTAGAACTCTGCATTGTGTTACTTAGTAAGTTAGAGCCTTCTTCCGGAAACGCTGATCGGAGTTCAATATGATAAATCTGTCTCCTGTCACATCATGACCTCAATCACAATGAAATACACTTTTCATAAGTATTTGTCTTTTTTTTCCAGTCAACGAGAACGGAGTCCAGGGTGTCCAGCTCGAGCTCCAGAACAGATGAACGGAGGAGATCAAGGAGCACAGGCATGACCGCTTAATAATAATAATTATATTCAAAATCATTAGGGTCCTGTACTCTGGGATTCTCTTTTACATGAACCAAGCTTAACAACCTGTATTTTAAAGAAGCCTAATTTCCTTCACAAGCATTATTTAGGATTGAAATATCTATTGACTTTTATTTGAAAATCTGTGTAGTTAGTATTATGATTAATCATCTTAATAATCTCATTGGTGCATCATGTCACAGTTGGTTGATCATCCACAAAGTATTTGGGTTACTAGTTTTTCAATCTTTCTGTCTTTTTTATTCAGGTCGGGAAAAAACTAAGCGTAAACGCAGCCGCAGTAGATCGTCCTCCTCATCTTCTTCCAGTTCATCATCCTCATCTTCATCCTCATCATCCTCTTCTTCATCAGGTTCATCACACTCATCCAGCAACAGTCGGAGTAGCTCTAGCAGCAGCGGTAAGATTTCATCTTCAAAGTCTGCAACACATGCAGGAATCTGTGTCTGTTTTTTTTGTGTTGAATTGTTTTTATGAACTGTGTGCTTTGTTAATTTACATGTTAAATCTATGTTATCATAATAACTGTACTAATATTCATTTATCATTTCAATGTGTTTTGTTGATTTTAGACTCCCGTAGTAAATCCAGAAAGCAGACTAAGAAAAGGAAAAAGGAGAAAAAACCCAAAAAAGTAATCTTTGACATTTGATCTCATTTATAAAACTGACAACCGGTTTAATTGAAAAGTGACTGAGGTGTTTTATAACTGACCATGACTCTGACTTAAATCCAACGTATTGTCTATCCTGCAGCAGAAAGCAAAGAAAGAGAAGCGACACAAACGTAAAAAAGACAAGAAAATAAAAGAAGAAGAAAGCGCGGGACCTGTTCAAATATCCAAGGTAACTGCCCGTAAAGGTCCCATCATTTTCTTCCTGTGTCCCCAAAAAATATGTATGGCTTTGCACATTATTTTAGATGGTAAGGAAGTTGCACCATTTTCAATTGGACATCCTCTAATTTAAAATAAACTCAAATCAAGTCCACCTAGACAAGTTTTTTTCCCAAACATGCTCCAAATCTCACCAAACCCCATAAGATCTTATTCTATTTTCTGTATACCTGAAAAAAAATTAATTGGACAGTGTTTTTTTTTCTTGTTTTGCAAGTTTTTCTAACTCTAACCTATGATCTTCTTATACAGGGTGTCCGCGGGGTCTTAAAAAGTATTAAAAGTCGATAAATCTATTTAGCGAAAATGAAGGCTATTAAAAAGTATTAAACGGTATTTTCCAAGGTATTACATTTTGTAGCTTGTTTTCAATAAGTATATAAATTGTCCAAAGAGGTTGTATTCTACAGTGTGCCTGAATGTAATCATTGCGTAGGTGTGTAGTGTGATTCTGTGGAGTTTATTTATGGCATCCCGTTGGATCGCACGCCGGTTGTTAAACAACATCGTTATGGGGAAATGTAAGTTTGCGTCCAAATGGTTGGAAGATAAGGAGGAAGGACAATCAATACTGTATATAGTGAATGTGAGGTAAAGTGTGTCGCCAAGGTAACCGGTTGAAACTCGAAGTGGCGATGAGGTCTTAAAAAAGGTCTTAACAGGTATTACATTTGACTTCAGGATTCCTGCTTATACCCTGTTATAGCTAGTGACATTTGCTCTCACAGGCTACGTAGTTTTGTCATTACTTTTGCAATCTAATACCCTTAAACTTACATTTCTTTTCCTTTCAGTACTTGAAAGACAAAAAAAAGGGCAAGTACAGCATGATTTCAGGGAAGAAGATCAAGATGAAAGTAAAGAAGACAAAGAAAGACAAACAGGTAATCTCTACTTTTCACTGTCAAGTAAGTGATCGAGTGTTTCTTGATAGTTTGTGAACTGATTTTAAACTTTTTTGTTGTTGAAATGAAGCAAGATAAAAATCGAGCTGAACTTCTGGACTTCTTGAACTCGACCGTGTGATGGCCCTATGGACGGTAGTCGTGGTGCTCGGGCTCGGAAACCTCTGCAGAACTCAGGAAACGGCAATTTGGAGAACAACAATGAAGAGTTCTCTGAGAAAGAAACGATGAGTACGACTTGCAGCAGCGAGCCTGACAGGGCGAATGTGAAGACCCCTTAGCTTCCTTTTTCACAGGGCACTTCCCAGGTGGCCAATCCTTCAGCTTAGTCTGATAGCTTTTTGTGATATGAAAAGTGTTTTATGTTTAGCAGTGTCATCCAAAATGGTGTCTGTAACCAAGCTTTGGTCACCTCCGATTTAGCATTACCTTTCCGAAAACATGGTCGCTCTCTTAATGGACCAGAGATATTGTCTTTTTTATTTCTCGCATTTCTCTTCCTTGTCTAAATAGACACCTACATTACCCACAATGCAACTCTCCTGCCGACAGTTTGGCTGGAAATTGTGGAATGCTATGCTAGTGATGAGGAGTAGGCTACACAGGTCTGGTAAGCTCACTTTTCAACTCTGCACCCCGGATTATAAACGTTTCAACTTCCCCTTTTAAAAGGTTTGTTTTAACTTCCTGACTCATGTCCACATTACCACATGTAGGATTGCCCACACATATATTAATTTCTGTAGATATTAAAACCGTTATGTTTCCAAATAAATGTTGGCTGTGTGAGCCAAAGTGTTATCAGTGTTCACTGATATTTCATATGTACATTTTGTTTAAAAATGATTGGAGAATTGATCCTGTGGTTTGATGGTAACTGTTTTAGTATTACTGTCTTCCTCATTACCCCCATATTCTGTCATGAATATTTTTCAGACATTTATTAAATTGAAATATAAAATACTACGACCCCTCTGCTAGTCCTCCTGTATCAATACAGGTGGAAGCTTTGATTGGAAGATGGAGTAAACCTATTGTGTACTGTTGAATTTTGATGCGTGACAAACAGAAAAGAAACGGCAATAAACGGCTGGAAAGATTTCACTTTTTAGTAACACTTAGTGATCATTTATTTGAGTCTTTTTATTTGAAGCCCTGTTGCAGGTGAAGAACAGAAGAAAAGCTTTCAGTTTGCTGACCTTGAATGATGAATGATTGTGCCGAGTCTTTGAGTGCTGTTGGGGAAGAAACCAGTGAGCAGTCTGTAAAGGGAGAGCATGACTCAGCCTCTGAATGACGTTAATGATGAGCATTGACTTTTAGCATTCATTTGTTATGTACATTCAATTCATACAGAAATCTCAAGCAACATACATTCGGACAGAACGGACCATTCACCTCTGCAGCCATTTAGTGTCGTGTGGCATAAAACAACATTTTGAATAAGCTCCTGAAACATGTATGAGACAAGAAAGCCTTTAAATGACATTGAAATTGAATACATATAGGCCTGCACGAAATAGCTCTCAATTTATACTAAATATAAAACGCATCACTGTAGGAGCTGATTATTTTACACTGAGTTAAAACGGTTTCAAGTGAAATGCAGAGAATCTGAGAAAAACACCTGCTCTTTAATGTGTGAGTTGGTGAAATGGTGATTGGTGTCATACTGCAAAGACAGGGAGCATTGTGGGAATTATCCTGCATCGCTTGGTGCAAAGTGAACATCTGTCCCACTGAAGCGTCCCACCTCCACCACTGTCCTGTGAGCGCCTCAGACGACCTTACTGCTGCTGCTGCCTCCTTTGTGTCTGAAGTCAGGCATGCTCCACGTCCTCTGCGCTCGCTCCACGTCCTCGGACACCGTCTTCAGGTCGCTCAGCCCCGTCCCGTCGGTCACGGAGGTGGTCAGGCCCATGGTGCTGCCGAACGGGTTGATCTTGATGCGGGACCTGAAGTTCATGAGGGACATGCTCACGGCGCGCTTGTTGTTCCACTGGTTGGAGAGCCGCTGCGCCTCCTGCTCCTCCTTCAGTTCGTCCAGAGTCTCCAGGAGGACGGAGCGAAACAGGCCGGACACCTCCTGCACGTCGGGCTCATTGGCCTGCATGGCCTCCCTGAACCTGGGCAGGACAAAAACACACGCTGCTGGTTGATGGAGGGTCAAATTGTCAGTTTAATGTTACCTATAATAGACTGTTGTGTGTAAAACTAGAACTCAACAGCACCTGAACATCGAGTTTTTTCCCTGACCTTTCTACAGTGAAGTACTATTCAAGATGTTGCACATTACTGTTTGTGTTAAAAGGTGCAACCAAACACAATTTGAATCGCACTCGCAGATATACATCAGTATGATCAGAGTTGAAACAAAGAGTAAACTATCATTGTTCAGCCTTGTTAAGTTAACCTTGCTAAATCTTTTTTTCTCAACTGATTGGCAGACGACAAAAGCTGTAAATTATTTGATCAGAAGTAGAGAAAGTATAAAAAGCACAAATCCATCTAATAAAAATCAGTCCCTCTCAATCCATATCCACATGAACTAACTGACACGGCCGTGGGTAGCTGCAATCAACAATGGATGCAAACTGAAAAACGTTTTGGTGCATTTCATCGAGCAGAGGCCTAAAAGCAGGACTAAAGCCCTGTTACAACATCTCTGGACAGGTGATAATCAGGGTTAAGTAATCCCATTTAATTAATTTAGGAACCCCATATACATTCAATCTGGTTTTACTCTCCACCCTCTCGCTTCCTGGAAAGTAAAACTAATAGAAGCCTATACCGAATGATAAAAGTCCAGGGTTGAAAATGTTAGAATAGAAAAGTGAAGCAGTATCAGCACAATGTAGTCTTCTTATATGTTCTGTTAAAAGGATAGAACATCAACATGAAGACAATACACGACAACAAGGTCTTGAATATCAATATATTTTAAAGATCTGTTTCATTTCTAGCAGAATAAACCACTGCAGGTGAATTGAAGAAAGAACCTCAAGATGATTCAAATGATGGCAAATGTTGTAAAAGGCAACCTGGATCCCAGTCATCACCCCCACCTGAGTGACCAGCACACTCACCCAATTACTCCTCCCCCTCTTCTCCTGAGCCATAACAAGCCTTTAAATAGACGGCTGTCTTTGGACTTGCTGTCCAGAAAGTGCTTCAGGTTAACTGATGATTGGCCTGCTGTACTGTGTACTAATGTTAGCTCTGAAGACGCTTTCAGAGTTATTATACTTTAAAGTGAATCATTACAATGCTACCAATGGCAGGTAAACATTGCACAAAGGTATGATTTAATTGATTATATTTAATGTCAACATAGAAGACACAGGACTAAAACCTGCTGTCAGTCTCTGGATAATAGACCGTTTGACCTTAAGTAGAGGATTAACTTTAGAATAGACTAGATCGAACGTATTGATTGACCATGAAAGGTCATCAGCAAACAACGATGAGCCTACAAATCTTTGTTGCAATTTTTTAATCTTTTTAATATATTACTCAAAGTTGCATTCCTGCTTTTACTTGGAAATATAAGCCATCTCTACAGCATCAGGCACATCAGTATAGCTGAGTTCAAGCTGTATTTAAGGTCCAATTACTAGCTTTTCCTGGAGCTTTTAACTTAATTCCTACGAATAGTTTTTGACCATTATTTATTTTCTGCAGAAGAAGAGCACAATAAAAACTTCTCAGAATAAGAGAAAGCTTTCAGCCAAAATCCCTATAACCCTCCCACTTTGTTCTTAATTGATCCTCTCCCATTCTTAATCTCTCATTTCTTATTATTTAAAATACTATCATCAACTTATGTGTGTACTTTGTGGAAGTTGATTCCAGATACAGAGTGAGAGGTTTTAAGGACAGGATAGCATTTGGGAAAACCCTGTAACTCATGTAGTGTCAGAGAAAGCGTTTGGTTAATTACTTTAACAGAGGACTCCCCTGTGCAGTAATTAAAATCACACGCACACGTTCACTGGGTGTGGGTGTGGGTGGGTGTGTGTGTGTGTGTGTGTGTTGGTGTGTGTGTGTGTGTGTGTGTGTGTGTGTGTGTGTGTGTGTGTGTGTGTGTGTGTGTGTGTGTGTGTGTGTGTGACACTTCCACTCAGCGTTTAGCACCTCGCTGCTCACTCACAGTAAATCTGCTTCCCAAAAACCTGCCGACCTCTAACAAGACACCTGGGACTCGGCAGCTTTCTGTGAACAGATGCTCCTACAAGCTCAGGACATCTTTGTTGCAAATTATAGAACAGAGATATAAAAAAATAAATGACTCATTTGAGGGACCACAGAGAAGTTTCATATATTTTAGTGGACGGTTTGGATTCAAGCCACAAGAAAACCCTTAAGAAACGCTCTGATGTAATAATAGTGGACAAAAATGTATGTGTCAAAAAAACTGACATAAAAGTTAAATAATATATTGACGTTATGTTATGTTATAAAAAATCTTTATGACATCATAAAGTGGCCAAAATCTGATCAGCTCCTTTTCAGACAGGTTATATAAATGGATCAGGACAAAAAGAGAGAATCTTTTTTCCTGAAACTTTCAGAATCTCTTTACACAGAGGAGACACATGTTGATGTAGAAGAGACATGGAAAAGTGGATTTTGCATAATAGGTGACCTTTAAACTGTATTCAAGTAACTTTGGATGACAGCTTCAGCTAAAATGAATCCTGATATTTCTTAGTTATTTTTCTTAGTTATGAGTTGGCCACCCTGTTATAATAATGAAGCTACAGTTGTGCCTCCTTACTTGAGTATGACCAGGCCGCAGTAGGGGGGGGGCACCCTGCAGCAGAGCTCCTCCAGGCCGAAGCTCTCCCCAGGGCTGACGTTGAAGGAGCAGCGGGGCGTGTTGGCCAGCCAGCTGTAGTCCACGCCACTCTGCAGCCGCCGGTACTCGTTGTCCCGCTCCCTCTGATGCCTCTCCGCCTCCTTCAGCTGCCAGTTGAACTCCAGCATCAGGGTGTCGCTGACCACCTCCTCCATGTCCCGCCGGGGGGTCCGGCTGTACGGCTCGTTCCAGCTGAACCAGGAGCTCATGGCCCTCCTGCTGCACAGACCCCTAATGGGAGGGACACAACCACAAATTATGAGATTTGACCTCAAATCAAATGACAGAAACAACCTTTTGTCTGTTTACATCTTACAATGTATTTATTTTTCATCTGCATTACTTGCACATTGGTCTTGCAAGCCAATCTTGCACTATTCTATTTCCTCTTTCTTTTTGCACTATCATTGTTTTTATACAATATATTTATTTTTGCATTGTTGGAGGAGCAATTTAGGATTTTCAATGCCACATCTACACTGTATTGTGCACATGACAATAACGTTTTTGAATCTTGAATCTAAAGAGAACGTTCTAATTTTCCGTTTCATATGCGTATTGTGTGTCTCTACTGTGACATGTTTACATTCTTTAATGTTAAAAAAAAAAAAACGTATTTTTCCTCATACTGCAGCTCAGCTCCTGATACCTCATTACTTTAAAGCTTCTTTCACTATTTTGAAAGTAAGTAAGTATTTTTTATTAGTGTGTGTTTGCCTCTACTTTATTCAATGTTGCCTTTTGTCTGCACTGTCTCTTGTAACATTGTACATGTTCCCGCTATGAGATGAATAAAAGACTTCTGACTGATTAAATTCAAGGCTGTGTGACAGGAAATTGAAGAAAAGAAAGCAGACTGAATCTGTGTGTTTAAAAAAAAATATGTAGGCCTACATAAGAAGATTGGCTGTTTGTTTTTAACGTATTGAGTTGACAATTATACCTATTGAAAAAGGTTGCACGGTAATTGAACTCTTTGTAACCAATAAGACAAACAATATTAAGTTTCAGCTCTTGCAGTAAAGTTGAACTGTTAGAATTAAAGTCATGTTTGAATTATTTGGCATCATTTATATAACGACATCTCAATACTAATTCAGCACCTAGACAAAATTCCCAAAAGACAACATCCCCTGTCTACCAGCTCTTTGTTCTGCAGGTGTCTTATCCTCCCCCGCACAGACGCTTGTCAATTCAATTTAATAAGCAGTCTTTTGTGTGCATTTCTTTTGAACAAAAGTACAAACACACAACAAGAGAGGCCTCTGATGCAGGTGTTGTGAGGCATTTATTCAGAGTAAAAAGAGGTTTCAATAAGGAATCTAAATGTAGACATGACTATAATAAGCACTATAATGATAACCAATTGAAAGAAAACCCATCAGCAAACATTATTCAAACAATCAATTGAATCTATATTCATATCATATGTAAGTAGGCTAGATGAGTGTGCTGCACTGTAGTGGGTGTTTTGGTGCTGATTACCATGTGAAGAGCCACAGAGCGAGATTAGTCACAGCCTTCACCTCTGAGCTGACTAACCCTTCAAAATGGAGTCACACATGCAGCCAATACAGCCTTTCAAATAGGTAACACGTCAATTAGACTATCGACTGCTTATTTAAATAATACAATAAATAAACATGATCAATATGTGTCACTCTGTTTTATTGATTGATCTGCCAATTCAATTTTTTCTATTAAACATTCAAGAAAAAAAAGAACATCCAACTTCCCCGAGAACAAAACAGTTCAAAAACCTTGCAAAAATATTTGTCTAAAAGCAAAAATATCTATGAAGTATGAAGGAAAGATACTTAATGATCTGTTTATTGATTTAATCCTTGCAACTCTTTTTCTGAGATATATTTCTCTCTTATGATAACCAGCCTCATTCAAATCAGACATATTTCCTTAATATTATTTTTATTTATTTTGTTATTATTAATAACAAATAAATCACAAGATTTTCATTTATGTTTAACTTTCTTCCAAATAATATCCCTTTACTGTTCAGCTTCACAACTGATTGTATTCTTACATGCGTAGTTGTAAAAGATAAAAGCATATGAATATGTCTAAACATCACAGAATCTGGTTTTAATGTGTTGCTGTTTACTCTGAATGAACACTTTTCTTACCTCTTCTTCTTCTGCTGAAGTTTTTCTCGTGACTCCACAGGAACCAGAATCACTGAAAGACAGAAAAAGAAAAGTCCTCAGACATCAGATGTGTGGCCGGATGCCGAGGAAACAAGAAAGAAAAGCAGAGAGACGAGAAGAGGAATTGTTTATCCTGTCTTCTCTCAGTCCCACAGCATTATCTCTCTCTCCCTTCCTCCCTTCCTACCCCCTCCTCCTCCCATGAGCCTCTCTGGCCTGCCTTTACTTGTTGCAGGAGGTTTAGGGCACCATCTCCAACGGGAGCCTTTGGATCAGTGCCCGTGATGAAGTGCTTATGTAGCTTTTTTACGATTGGACGTTGCCATAGTGATGCTCCTAAGCCTGTTTGTCCACAATAAGCTCCATCAGCTGAGAGGGAGCCTGAGAGCGATGAAGAGGCAGATAAAGAGGACACAGTGGGTACAGAGCGCAGGGATGGAAATAAGGGAGATAAATCAAAGTGTGTTGTTTGTTGTGGGCAGCGTAGCTAAGTGGAGAACGTGCAAAATGTGCGAGAGGTCAGCTTGTGTGAATTAACAAAGATAATGAGCCCCACTGGCCCAGAACGGGCGTGCATGAATTATAGGAGGAAATGTGCTAATTGCAGGAGGAAGTGGAAGTGTGTGTGTGTGTGTGTGTGTGTGTGTGTGTGTGTGTGTGTGTGTGTGTGTGTGTGTGTGTGCGTGCGTGCGTGCGTGCGTGCGTGTGTGTGTGTGAGATGGAGAAGATTGTGCAGTGGTTGTGTAGGAGGATTTCATGGTTTGTTGGCTTATTCTGTGTGTGTAGGTGTGAGCAGAGCTTTCCATCTGCTCACATTCACTGTAACCTTGAAATCCTCGTCACACATCCACCACAACACCACCTTCTTCCTCCTCCTCCTCCTCCTCCTCCTCCTCAGTGTTGTACAGTTAAATAAAATGCTGTCTGAACTATGAACTCTATTAAGTCAGTGCAGAAACACCAACAGCAGTCTACACAGAGAAACAGAGAGGTTTATGAAGAGCTGCAACTGATTGTTTGTGTTCTTGAGTAAAAGACTGTAGCACTGTTGATATAATGCATTATAAACAGAAGTATAATGCATTAGAATCTGCTCATAGCACCGAATAATTATAGCTATAAGCATCCATAGATGTGGATATATCTTATCTATGGAAAAATAATCATAATACATCTTTCAGTTATTAACCTTCAAAATGTTGTCAATATCAGTAGTAAACTAATTAATGAATTGTTTCGTGTTGTTTTTATTGTTTCAATTATATTTTTTCACTGTACTTAAAATCAAACAATGTGCCTCTGAGTGACTAGTAATCATATTATTATTGCACTATTGCACTAATCGTAATGCATGTTACCTAAAGCAAATAAATACCATTTAAAATGACTTATAAATCACATTATAATGCATTATAAAAACGATAATATAAAAGCACTATGCCATTTATAATATATTGTGATTCTTGCAAGGAAGAATACTACTTAATTAATCATTTGTTTAAATGCGTTATCAATCAATCAATCAATCAATCAATCAATCAATCAATCAATCAATCAATCAATCAATGTTTATTTATATAGCCCAATATCACAAATGTTACATTTGTCTCAGTGGACTTCACAGTTTGTACAGAATATCAGTATGACAAACAATACGACACCCTCTGTCCTTAGCAGGGTCGTTTCTTCCTATAGGCGGACTATGCGGGGGCATAGGGCCCCCGCGGCCACTCGGGGGCCCCCAAGCTGAAAGTATTTATTTATTTTTTATTCATCCAAAAAACAAAAAAAGTTTAATTCATACACACAAAGATGAACACAATTAGTAGAAGTGGGAGGGCTGAAGCATAGCTTGTGGAAAGTAGCCATCCCGTGCATCATCCTAATACAGCGGCATTATTGCGTCAAACACATATAGAAATAAAGGAGTACAAAGAAATAAAGAAAACAGGAGAAAAAATTAAATAAAAGTTAGGGCAGGAAAACAAAAAATGCATATATATATATACATATATATATATATATATATGTATATATATATATATATATACATATATATATATATATATATATATATATACATACACAGGGGTGCACATAACTGGTACGCAGGTACGCATGCCCGGCAACAATCTGAAATGCGTACCGTCACTTGTGTCACGAAGCGCATTTGCGTACCGACGTACTTGTGAAGCTTTTCCAGAAGGCGGTTAGATCACCGGACGACAGAGTTGGTCTCTGTGTGCACAGACAGGGCAGCTGTTAACGTCGGTCTGTACAACGGAATTGTGCCGAAACTACGCCAACCGGCTGCGGAGGGAGACTCCCCCCCTTCACTGGAGAACCGCGCTAAAACAGCAGATCACAGCGTTCAAGCTCTGTGGTCACGAAGTACTCCTCTAGCCCACCCCCCACCCGTTGACGTTCGCGATACAGAGGGCTCCATCAAATAACTGAGTGGAGCCAGAAGTTGGAGTACCAAACACTGACTCCAGGTACTCATCTGAGTACCTCACTGAGAAAGTTATGTGCACCCCTGTATGTATATATATTGACAGCCAATGAGTGACGTCTGAGGAAGATGAAAAATGTAAATTAAACATTGTTGAGAAAATGCTGCACCTCTTGCATTTATTGACATAGAGGAGCCTTATTTTTTACCTTTTAAATATGATTTTTTGTAATTTTCAATTGGTTGGTTTTCGTGAAATTAGCCTGTTTTCCTATTAAAGTGTAGCAGATTGATGCATCTCCACAGATCATCTTAAAGGGCTTCGGAATCCCCCCCATTGTACTTAAAAAACTGTCAAAACTAGGGCCCCCAAACAGCATCTTGCATAGGGCCCCCAAAAAGCTAGAAACGGCCCTGTTCCTGGGACCCTCACATCGTACAAGGAAAAACTTCCGGAGAAAACCCCACAGTTTAAAGGGAAAAATGGGAGAAACCTCAGGGAGAGCAACAGAGGAGGGATCCCTCTCCCAGGACGGACAGACGTGCAATAGATGCCGTGTGTAAATCGAAGAGATAATACATTTTACAGCGTAGGTAGACCAAATGTTTGGAAATGCATGTGTCTATATAATTTGTTATAACTATTGTTGAAAAGGCATTTTAGAAACTATAATTGTATAGATATAGGCGGATTTGAATGCCTAATGAGGGTGTCATAGTGTTACCAAATTACATGAAAGTAAAATATTAAACAAACAAATATTAAAATATTAAAGAAAGAAGCACATTATAGTTCAGACAGTACTTACATTAAGTACATGGAATAAACTAGCACAAGCACAGTAACACTGCTTTTGTTCTGGGTCATAGTGTCATGCTTATAATCTGAATTAATGAATGAATAACCACAGAGAGCGACAGTGAGGCCTGCGGCATGTAAAGGCAGAGTGTCTCGTTCATTTGAAGGTGACACATGGGAAGGTAAACTCTCCCTATAATCCAGACGGATGACAGCGTTAATCCTCTAAAGTGATTCCCTCCATTAAACACATTTTAACCCTCCCGGGCTCTGCTGCTTGTCTGGGAGGTTGGGGGAGTTCAGCAGTACTGTGAATGGTGGAGAGACACCTGTGTGTGTGACGTATGACGAGAGCTCTGCATGAGTCACACACACACACCAAGTGTGAGTCACACCAGGTGTTGGTGTTGACGAGACGGAGATTGCTGCATTAGTGGGTTTTCGGTTTGTCATTTAAAGAAAAATGACAAACTCTTTCGTTGATAGCCTTAACATGATTGAATCATTGTTTCATAAGATGTTAGAAAAGGTTATGCGTCAAAAGCATTCAAACCAATCAGAAATTGCATAGTTGTATTGGCAAATATGCTAATTTATTTTAAATGATGAAGCTGTTTAGCTTAGCACAAAGAGGGGGTATACAGTCAGTGCAGTTTGGATAATACCATAACCCTAACCCACATGTTGCATTGTTTATGATAAGGTAACCTGCAGACTGGAGCTTCAAACTTATCCAACATACGTTATCGATCCCACATCTACAGAGCAAATGCCTAGAATGCTAGTATTTCTTCAAAATGTAATTTGAAGTATGAAATGTTTTATCTAACATTGCTATGATATCGCCCTTCCTACCTTTCTTGCCAGATATTTGTTCTGATTAAATTGACTGCTAAACTGTTAAATAGACTGATTTTAGTAAAGCTGTTGTTTCTGTTATCAAAGGTCAAGTTGTTCATTTGATAACTGCACTAACAGGTTACTTTATTGCACCTATGATATGTTTTATGCACAGACAACTCAGAAGCTGGTAAGCTGGTAATCTTCAAGTGGAGATCATGACTCGTGGTATATAGACAGTGAGTCAGCAGGGCTCAGGGGGAAGAACAGATTGTTCACATGATCCTAAATGACACCACTAATACTGATGCTAATAACAAACTACATCATGCTCATGGTATGTGGCTGATGATATTTGAGAACAAATTATGCTAAATATTACTTTTAAAATGTAACAATTACAATGTGGCCTAATAGCTTAAAAATTAGATAATTTGCAGATAATTTAAGTCATTTCAAGTCAATGTATTTACTTTATAAGATAACACCAAATAATGCTTTATGTTCCCATCTGTCGCTGGTAAAGAAAAAAATAAAAATGTGTCCCAGCTTTTATTTTGAAGTATAACACTTTCAGGGCATTCATTCATTTTTTTTATTCACTCACTTCTAATCCCTTCTAGACTCTGTGTCTGTATACATACATAATACTGAATAATAAATAAACAATACATATTTCTATGCGCTGGCCTTCATTTTTGTATTTTATGATGGATTGTAGTCCCAAATGAAATGTTTGACATAGCTAAAAGTAGGTTGTCAGCACTCAAATACACCACTAGAGGGAAGCTTCTCACCATCTGAGCTGCAGAGAGGCTTCATTTGAGCTTTCCCTCTCATTGTTATTTTGTATCTCTGCTGTAACATCTCAGTTTGTTGGGATAGCATATCATCACAGGTGGTGTTGTACAGTTTTGGGGTGGAGAAAAAGGGAGCTCCTAAGAGTGAACCTTTTTGTTTCAAGAAGTCATACTTGACTTTCTCCAGATGTAAAAGGTTTGCCACCACACCTCGTGAACAAATATTAATCCACGAACATGAACACATTCCTCACCGAGCTACCATAACAACAAGGAGCAGAGGGCAGGGGGCTTCAGGAGACTACCTGCCAGAGAAAGTTAGACAAACATGTGCAGTAAAGTGTGGGCTGAATCAGGGATACGCTTCACCTCACATAAACTGTTAGTGCTTGTTGTGCCGGACATTAAAAGACAATTGAGCCATTTGACTCCTTCAGGGAAGAAACCAGCAGTCAAGTGTCAGGACGGACGCACACTCCGCTGAATGTGAGCTTTGTTTGAGAGTCAGGCTGCTTCACTGAGAGCCACAAACACACACAAAGACATACATCTGTCAGGCTTTTTGCACTCCTCACTAAAGTGAACTTAGCAACACTCACATGATGTTACTGTTAAGCACAAAAAACACACAAAGACAGTGGTGGAGGATCAGTGTGCATTTCAAGATCATTAGATTGAACAAACAACAGGAAATCCCTTGAAACAAGTGTTGGAAAATTGGATTTAAGTAGTGTACTTGAGAGTTGTACTGTAGTATTTTATGCTACTCCACATATT
>NC_136906.1:71597498-71855124 GCF_949606895.1 Notothenia rossii
ATGCTTTTAGGGGTTTACCCATTCCTGTATTGTGTTAAATACGTTTTCTTTTATGTAAATGGTCTGCAAAGGCTAAAATCCCAAAGTTCCCTCCAGAGGGAGTTTCTCTCCCACACACTCCCCCCTGCCTAAAACAGCTCCATTGGACTTCCTGTTTACTTATGCGACAAAGGGAAATCACTACGTTACACTGTGGCTTCTATTGGCTGGTGCCTAAACACATTGTACCTAATAGGCTAAGGGGCGGGACATCTCTAAGTGGTTGACAAATCACAAATAAAACACTTTGTGAACATAAAAGCATACATGTCACAGTAGAGGCACAAAAACGCATATGAAAATGAGCATTATAGGGCCCCTTTAAATTGACAAAAGAGGCTAAAAAATCCTGATAACATTTAATCAAACTTAAATATTCAACAATGCTGATGATATGTATGTTCCCTGAGTCTTATGGTTGGGACGTGCCGAGCTGCTGCAGTCCTCACATTCAAGTATCTGATAACGGCTGTTAAGACTAATTCATCTTAACTGTATGCATTGTTTGCATAATCAAAGGGAGAGAGTGAGTTCACCTTGCCGTTGATCTTCTTCTCTTTCTTGTCAGCAATCTTTTTATCAGTGGGAATTGTTTATTGCTGGTTGAACCAACTGTACTCCGTGATCAAAGTCTGAGATGTTGTCGAGGTACAGTACAGTACGGTGAAACATTAACCCCCAAGTCTTTTCCCCTCAAACTCCTTCACTCATTCACAGCTCTGAGGAAACAAAAGGTTTGACTTGTCACATGGTTTTAATCACACATGAAGGAAACTAAACGTGGTGGAGGAAGACACCTTATACCTACGTTTCACTGTGTGTTTTCTTGTCTCTATCATTCAAGTTGCAATACAGTACCTAAGTGCCAAAGTACTCCAGCTTCTGAACAAACAGTTATGGGTACAGAGGTTTTCTGAAGTAAAAATACACATGTATTGCCATTCAAATATACTTAAAGTACAAAAAGGGAAAATACTCCTATTTCAGAATAATGTTATGCAGTTTTTCATTATATATTATATTTCTATTTTGGGTGAATTTTTATTTTTATCCCACATTCTCATATATTTTCTATGCTTCACATTACAATTATAATTTATTTAAACAGCATAGTGGCATTTCACCCCCAGTCAAACTCCAAATGAACACAACATCTTCATTTATGAGCTTTAGTTGTGCTGATTATTAGGTTTTTCAAAATCTATTACAAACTGATACTCGAGCACATTTTGCAGTCATTATTGATCATATTTTATTGATCCCAAGGGGACATATTCCCATAGCAACAATGCTACACACAGCTGCAATCTATTTAAAACAATACAAAGCCATTCAGACAAAACAGTTATACACTCAGGACACAGCAATTTAAATCAAATGTAAAAACATTGCCCATGCCTTGTGAGATTAAATGATTTCAGAACCATTGAAAACATAATACATTATAGAAATACTAAATAAGGATTAATATAAGCTTATTGAGTACTCTCATAGAGGTTGGGGGAAAATAAAGCTTCCAGTAGTTTTACTGTAGTATTAAAGTTGGGAGTTGGTGCTTCTATTTTAGTTACACAGAGGATTTGAGGGCTTCCTCCATCGCTGATCATCATCATCATCATCATCATCACCACCAGAGAGTTAACATTCCTGCGCTCCTAATCTTTCTTGGAAAGCGACGGGTCCTTTGTAGGAGCAAACCTGCCATGTGGTCAGATTAACGTTTCTGAGTGTGGGAGAGGGCTATCCTGTAGCAAAGCCCAGGGAGATTCTCTCTTTTTTTTTCAACCTCATGCCAAGTTTGGATCTCACTGTATTTAACTGTGTGCTCATCTACCACACTGCCCTGGATTTCCCTTGCATGCTTGTGTGTGTTTGGCAAAGAAATATCCTCAGGAGTGGGGAGTTTAGTGTGTTAGCATAGCAATATGTGCCAGTGCTGAGATTGTCTGTCAGGTATTTAGTCTCCAAACTGATTATTGGACACTTTTTAACCTGATGATAACTCTAGATGGAAAGTCAGAGGATTACCAAAGTTGTCAAAATTCATCCCGAGGGGTTTGTGAATGTTTGTACCAAGGATCATGCATCCATGCCTTTATTGAAATTACAGTGATGAGAGGGGGAGACAGATGGATGACATGCAGCGAAATGTCCCAAACCAGATTACAGAACATGGGCCACCAACTCAGCTATCAAGCGTCTCAAAACATGATGTTTTTAATAGATGAGATGTTTCGGTCAACAACAAAGTGGTGGCCTGACTAAGACTGACATTGCCATGAATAGAGCCACACTGCTCGCATCGCTAAAATATTATTGATGGAAAATGTAAGAGAACACACAGGCACAATTGGTATGGTATGTTTCAGTGTGGTTACATGGGACTAATAATAAAAGCCCCACATTTAATATAAGGAAATACAAGTGCTGTTGAGAAAGTGCAGCGCGAAGGAAGTGAAACAAGCTTTAAGCTTCATCCTCATTTGAATTCTTTAAAGTCATCTGAGTCATCAGATTATCTTCACAGCCTACACACTGACTGACGCATACAAAGCCAGGATATTGAACATTCACTTTACTGGTTTCAGTTCAGTATTTCCGTTTTACAGAAAACCTGTAAATGGAGAAATCAGCATTTGGTCGGACCACAAAGCATTCTGCCACATGAGAATCTGACTGGCAAAATGGCAAAATATAAGAAGTGAAATCCAAAGTAAGACATATTTCAGCTGGTGGTGTTTTAACACTACATAGGGAAAATATCTCAACCAGTACAATTCAGCATGACACTTCCCCAGTTGATACATTAAAACATTACTTTTTTGTATTAGAATTAAGGAGAAATCAATCGACAGTCACAAATAAACAATGTGAGTCAAACAAACATCTTAATGTGTATTTTGCATGTTTTATTTTGGAAGGGCTGGATAAGAAATGCTATGTTTATCAAATTAGGCAAATTGTCGAAATTGAGAGTGAAAAAACATATTTTACTGCAATGGCTGCTGACTGGCTTTACATGTAAAAAAGTTGGATGTACATTTTAATTTGTATCACGCACTTCGGAGAAGAAATGTTTTAGGAGTAGTCATCAGTGAATTGACCCTAAGTAGCAGTAAAATCACAGCCGGTTTATATAAAAGGACTATGATATTCTCTCTTAAACATATCTCAGATGTCACTTTTTGCGGCTACATTCACTTTCAATATCAGTTTCCCTTTTACAGGACAGAAGACACACTGAGACTTTCCAAAAATAACTTTCTATTTCATACTGATACCAGTAGCTAATTTTAGTGACGAAACATCACTGCGTTGTTAAATCTCACGGCCCTCTGGAGTTTATTTCAAATATTGCTTGATGACTTTTTTTCCCAGAAAAATCGATGGTTAGTTTGGTGATGGTCGCATACGAGCTAATCGTCACGTATCAATAGGACGCCTCTATTGGGGTATTGTGTGTACAAACGCTGTGTTGGCAAAGGTGAATCCATTTAGCAGCAGAGTGACCTCTCACCCCCAAGTCCAGTGTCCACCCCCCCAATCTCTCCCCCCTGAACTCAGCCTCCTGTCCAGCTCACCCTGCTGGAAATCCCAGGGACAAAGCCTGGGCGACAGATGGCCTGGTGTGACCTCTCTCTCTCTCTCTCTCTCTCTCTCTCTCTCTCTCTCTCTCTCTCTCTCTCTCTCTCTCTCTCTCTCTCTCTCTCTCTCTCTCACACACACACACAAACACACAAACTTTTTTTGTTTAGTTCAATAAGTTCATCCAGATAGGAGAGTTGTATTGTGGGAAATATGCTTATCTGCTTTATGGCAGCGCTATATTATGCACAAATACATACCACTATTATGTCATTATACATGTAATATAAGACTACAAAGAGAATGAGAAAGTTAGCTTAGCATATCACAAAGACTAGGCAACAGCTAGCAGGGTGCAGTGGGAAGGTAACAGAATCACTTCTAAAGGCACTTCTAAAGTTCACTCATTAAAACAGCAACACACATGTTCATTTCTTCAACTTATCAGTGAGAAATGGATGTTGATTTCAAAATGTAATTGCTATGAATAATGACTCTTTCTGCATTTTGAATTTTTTCCTACAAGCCTTGCTTTTGCTTTGAGTAGCCTACAATCTGAAGACAAAATGAAGGCTCCATTTAAGGAACAAGGAAGGGTATCATTCATTTTAAAACCAAAACAGAAAAAGGATATCAAATTTGTTTCCCTTTTAGCTATCGTTAGCTATCCTCAGATACCAAAGAGTACCAGAAACGGCAGACAACCAAGGTAACTGTGAAAAACAAATGCAGTTTGTCATTACGTCACCATTCTCAAGAGTTGAAAAGTTGTCTATTACCTCTTAAATTAAGCATTTACTAATTGTGTAAATAGAAACTGAACCACGGTGTGGGAAATGTACCTCATTTAAATATTGTTTCCAGGTGACAAGGGGTCAGAAACAAACACCCCGGGGTCAGCAGTGGTTGCATATAGCCCCACTTCACTGTTTGCATACAATGGGGCTGCAGCAAAGGTGCAAAGAACACCTGACCCTAACATAGAGCACAAAAAGAGAGCTGCCCCATGCACATGAGCCTCCCTCTGTCTGCATGAAAAGGGACAGCGAGGGTGGAGAGAGCAGCCCGGCAGCACTGAGGAATGCTGGGTAAAGCCCCGTGCTTGTTGCCATTGGTATTCCCCCCGGGCCTCTTACATAAGTCCCGTCAGGCCAGTGGATGCTGCTCCGTCAGCCACCTCAGACTCCCCTCTGACACTCACACACGTAGTTCAATGTCTGTTTCTTCACACCGCACAGAAGAGCCGTGAAATGCGGTAATTATGGGCATGAGCATGACACTCCATTACTCACTTTTAACTTGTAACCATTATTACTGTTTAGATAGTCTGAGGTTTTGTAGCTGGACAGAAGACACAAGCCACAAACATCCTGTTGGCCTCACAGTTCATCCCGAGTGTAGATTTACATGTAATCTGTGTGTTCATGTGGTTAGAGACTCCCACTGCAAATATGGCAGAAGTCTCTGGTGACAATGTTGCCCTTTTAGTTTGTTACATTAACATTTGTACATTCATTTCTCAACCTATTTAATATTCTTTTTTTTGCATGGCTCCACAGTAAAGCAAGTATCAAATATAAGTAACAGTTCTTGTTAAATTTAAGTTAATGGGGGCCGCGTTTAACAACAGCAAAATTATCAATACATCTGTTGGAAAAATATTTCACAACTCAGTAGTATCATCAAAATATAATATATCCATTTGGTCATTGGTTAAGCTCCAAACCTGTGCATTTTGGCTAAAACACTTCATGAAGAATTTCCACAACCCTCTTTTCAACAAAAATTCAAATTCAGGTGCTCCAACGTTTGGATCAGCACCATTAGAAAGAGTGGCTTCAAGTCATTCAGACTTTACACAAATGCTAATCTCAGATCAAAGTTTCAGTTCCTCATTGTTGCCTCAAAATTCACAAAATGGCATCAAACAGTACCTTTGTATTTAAATGGGATATTAATACGGCAATAACATGCACGGTATTATTGTGAAACTAGTTTTCGAGTGTGAATAAGGAATGGGAGATAAACGTTAATACTCTTAACAATAAACCGTACCAAATAGACTGCAGCCACGACAGTATAGTTTGTCATATCAATGAATTGGAATGATTGATGAATTAATGCATGTGTAACTTTTATATAGCTGGTCATCTTTAGACCCATTATAACCTATTATAAAACTAAACTTTTGGTACTGAAATGTTTGATTCCAACACGTTTATCTGAAAATATTTTGTAGTAATACAAAATATAATCATAACCAAAGTAGCATAACATTGTAAAAAAGTAAAGTTCTTAGTTAATTGTACTTAGCAAGTGTCCAAAACTGGACTATGAAAATGTTTTTGTTCCTTTGACGTTGTTTCTTTAAAAGATATTCAACAAATATGACCATAAATGTTAGCGTGAAAAATAAATAAATAAAAATAAGTCAAACAACAAATTCATCAACTGTACCAAACAGCCATATTTTTTTTTATTTCACAATGAAACATTTGACAGGTACTGTAGATATATAGAATATCAAAAACACATCAGTTGACGTGTCATATCTAAAATTAAAAAAACACTTGTTTTCAATTTGCACATAGAGCTCAAGTTTGAAAAGACACAGAATAAAAGTGACCGAACATTACAAATGAAGGAACGCGTCAAAATACATTTCCCAGCACATATTTCTATATTGCATACACATTTACTCAGGAGTGGAGATCTGAAACACCTTTCAAATGATATATATGGTGATGAGTGGGTATTCAAAGGCCACCATATGGACTTTTAACTCAGCAAAAACAGCCTGCTCAGCCATCCAAAGCAGAGGACAGACAAGCTTTAAGATGAGTCACTTCCTACACGTTATGAGTCATGTTGGGGATACCAGCAGGTACTGGTAAGCAGCAACTGGAGCTCTCTGTGGAGCTCTTTGTGGAGCTCCTGAAGGTCGAACACCAGGTCTCAGTTTGGTCATGCAAACACAGCAGAACGTCCTGGAAATATAAAAGCTCCCTCAGCATCAGCGCGGATTGTGCCATGGTGGCGAACACATTCATGAGGATTTTAAAATGAAAATCAACAGCCATCATCGGAAAGCTTTCCAATAAAGACTGATACAGAGGAGGGTGTTTGTTAATGGCATACAGTGCTTATTTCTTCACGACAGACACAACCCACTGACTCGCAAGGCATCTAATTTTGGAATGAAGGTTTAATTAGGTGACTGTGCCAATGTAAGAGGTTCAGTTACACTGTGTCTACCATACTTAGTGCTTTTCCCACAGCAGTTTTTTGTATTTAAAAAGGCAATGTGAGAGAGGTGATGATACGGCTTCTGTATCCAAATGATGACCGCGAGTAAAACTGAGTCAAGGCCAGAGAAAACAAAATTATTATAAAACGTCACATTTGAAAAACTGACTACAGCATAGATGGTCTGTCAAAAAAGTAAAGACAGAAATTGCAAATCATTCTATCATCCAAACTAAATATTACAAACAGCATCTACAGAGAGAAATAGATCATTTCTAATAACTTAAAATACTTAAATTATTATGCAATACAATACTCTTCCATGTGGGGCCAGAGAGTAAGAAAATAGATCTGCTCAAAGTCTACGCAAAAAAAAAGAAAAATAAAACAGGTAGACTCTTTGCAAACAGGTCCAAAGGCTAAATAACATAACCTAGTGATATGTGCTCCGACTTGCATGTGTTGTTTGTGTCCTTTAGACGAGAGGACGTCTCTCAGATCCCTTCAGTCCTGCAGTGAGAAGCTTTGGCACAGAAACACCATAGGACGAGATGACGCATCACAACACGGTGCTAATGAGGGACACTCATGCAGGCCTCGCTCCCGTACTGGAGGAGATAAGGTCAGTGAACCCCAACATGCATCGCCACCATACTGCCAGGGCAACGAGAGAGCGGCCGAGTGGCAGAGGAGAGGCTGGGAGGGAGGGGGTGGAAGTAGGTTTTTTAGAGAGGGGAGAGATGAAAGGAAACGGCTCAAATGCACGACCACAGCAGAGGGATGAGAGGAGGGCTTTCCCGCCGTAACAGAGGCTAATGACAGGGAATAAAAGAGAAAGGAAATGATTTCATTTCAGGGAAACGGGTCAAAAAGATAACAGCGTACACGATGATTTCAGGGTGGTGGTTTACCAGCTTCTCCTCTGCTTCTCTCTATCCCCCTCCATCTCACAGAGATGACTCCACCTCTCTGGTGACGGTAATCTCGGCGTCGGACAGGGGGAGCACCTGATCGCCTGCAGCCTGCTCGAGGGTCTCGCTGATCACCTCCAGGGCAGAGGCGGCAGCAGCCTTTCCGTCGCCGATGGCCTTCATATCTTTTTTGTCAGCAGAGCCGCAGCACAGCTTGGGGGCGCACTGAGTCCGACAGGAGAGCTCACAGAGGGAGTCTCGAGACTCCGAGCTGAACGTGACAAACTCGGGCTGGATGGTGGTGGCGTGGATTCCCTCGTTGTGGAAGAAGTCCTTGATGCGCTTGGCCACCTCCATGTAGGAAGTGGGGTCATGGCACTTGATGTGCGCTGTGGCGATGATGCGGCTGCCGGCCAGCTGCCAGATGTGCAGCTCGTGGATGGCCAGGACGCCCTCCAGAGTCAGCAGCCGCTCATTGAGCCGGTGCATGTTGATCTGCTTGGGCACGGTCTGAAGCAGAATGAGGGCAGACTCTTTGAGCAGTGGGTAGGTAGTATACAGCAGGATGCACACCATGATGATGCAGAGGGTGGGATCCAGGTAGAGGACCCAGCAGGGACCAGCAAACTTCATGGCCAACATAGTGGGACCCTCCACCAGGTCGATCAGCGTGTGGTTGACGTGCTGGTGGTCCGTGGAGTGGCTGTTGATACAGGGGTTCATACAAGTCTCGCCTTCTATACAGGGCTGCCACACGAAGGTGAATATTAAAGCAGTGACCACCACAATGACGGAGCCGAGGGCGTCACCCAACACATGCAGGAAGACCCCACGCATGTTGAGCTGCGACGTATCTAGATCATGGTCCATGTCCTCAAAGTGAGGATTGCCATTCATCTGCACATCTGTGCTGTCTTTACAGCTGATTTCTAAAGATAAAAAAAACAATGGTTAGTTTAGTTTACTGGAACTTGAAGTTAACTTTTAATAATTACCTGGACTACGACACTGATATACTAATACAATATCAAAAATGAAGAAGTTGTAACAAAAATATAATTTTGACTGTAAGAAACAGGACAAACAACAAAAAGATAATTCTGTTGACAAAACAAAGCTGTAACAAATTAGCCAGCAATATGGGGATTCCAAGAAGATGCTATCAGTGGCAGCCAGTTACTCAATTGCTCAGTTATGTCATTTGGGGCAAAGCCCAAACCCATTTGAGACTTGAATCAAAACAGCAAGATGTCAGCCTGCACTGTTATCTGTTGACACGTGTTGGAGCTGCTCAATTCAAAGTCAGGAGGAGGAGGACCCAGGGCCATTTTCTAAGACATTCTGTCTGATAATTTGACATATTAGTGTTTTCCCCCTGCTCAAGCTTTCATTGTGGAAGACAACAGGTCACTGAGCTGGTGCTATAACTGCTCAGGTCCATAAACATGAGAATCACGCCATGCTGGATTATATGTAAGAAAACTCCCAGCATGCGAGATACACTCACATCAAGCAAATGTAATTAGTCATTGCAGGCTGGTGGTAGCGTATACAGCTCGGAGGGAATTGCACCTGAGTAATGGCTGCTCTCTTCCATCCCAGGACACTGCCCGGTCATTTATCAACAGCTAATGGTGTTGCTTGGGCAGTCGGCTCCATAGTTACACAGATGTATGACCCAGTAACAGCCATCAGTGTATGGAGGGGGTGGGGGGTATTATTGAAACTGGCAGGGCCTAACAGTGTGGGGGGAGAAATGTCCTTCTGTATGGGTTTAACCCTTCGGTGGACGAGGAGGAAGCACAGCCGCAAACTCAAATTGCTGTCTGTTCCTTTATTGTTAACACGCAGACACAAACCTCTTAGCTGACAAAATGATGAGGGGTTTAAAACATATTCTTGTAGCCTCATCACAATTGAATGACTCCACTTGCTGTTTATGAGAAATTGCGGGAGGTAAGAATAATGCATGAGCGCTGAAGGAATTTGGAAATATGTCATAATACAAGTTAAAACGTGTTAAAAAAACCGGAAGTTACTTGGTTGAATCTGACAGCATTTTCTAGAAATGTCTATGTATTCAAACAAAGCCTGAAACCTGATGCTTTGCCTGTTTATGTCACTGAAGCTGGTCACATTTCCATGGATTAAATGACCCTCCAATACATATCTGATTACAAACACATTTGTCTCAATGCTACGGCTATAGATGAAACAACGAGGATTAGTCACTCAGAAAGGCTGTCCCCGGGGAACACTGGAGATATATGTGTGTACTCTTGTGCAATCTGCTAATAATGGAGACAAAGTCTGGCACACACAATGAGGCTGGACTCACACGGTTAGGACTTTTTATGCTGACATGCACTCTGTGACATTGCACAATGTATCACATGTAAGACAAATAATGCAACAAAAACAAATCTAAAAACACAATGAATACAGCTTTAACAGTTTATACTCACCATTTTGAGGTCTCACGTCCCCTTGGCTATTGTGATTTCCCACCAAGTTGTTGGTCTCCTCTCCTGAAGACCCATTCCCAGAATTTTCGCACTGGCTGTTTTTACCCCTCTTGTTCTTATTTCCATGAGAGTGGCCTCCATGGGAGTGTCCGTGTCCGCTACCTGCGTGTCCGTGGAACAAGCAGAGGCCGAGCAGGTTGATCAGCAGCCCCCCGGCACCGACCCCGGCGACCACCAAGGGGCTCTCGATGGCATGCGGCTCGGTGAAGCGCTCCACAGCCTCCAGGACGATGGTGAAGCACAGCGCTGTGAGGAAGATGGCGTTGACCAGAGCCCCCATCACCTCCGCCCGGATCCACCCGAAGGTGTTTTTGTCGGTCGAATGGGTTTTTTCGGCGAATCTCACCGCCACCAGAGCCACTATCAGCGCAATGACGTCCGATAGCATATGAAAGGAGTCCGAGAGCATCGACAGAGAGGAGGTCATCCGGCTGACCACCACCTCCACGATGAAAAACACAAAAGTCAATGAAAGCATGCATAGCAGCCGGACACGATTAGGCTCGCAGGCCATTTTCCCCAACTAGCAGTCCTTTGTCAAAAAAAAAAAAAAAGGTCTCCCAGTGTTTTCGGCTAGCTAGCGTTCAACACAAGCTAACAATTTACGGTAAGCTAGCTTGCTCCCTGAGACAATACGATCGATGCTAACAGCGTCTTCACACACTGCTGTTATCCAGCGACGGCAGCATCACCAGGGTATATATAAGAACAACCACGGGCACACATTAATTCAACGAAGTCTAGTAACCCTGAGAGTAGACCGTGGTCGACACAAGCATATTCTAGAAACGTTTGCCGACGAGCTCCCGTTTGCAGACGGCTAAAACTTTGCACCCGAGCCGGTAAACTTTCCACACGGACCACGGCACAGTTGGGCACGCCCAGGGCAATTCCTATTGGTAGAGACGACACATGCTCGAATCTGATTGGTCAAATTGTGCAACTCTCGCAAGTGGGCGGAGTAAGCAAGCCAGACAACAGCCGTTGCTACGAACGCTAACCACAAACGTACTCTCGCGATAACTTCACAAGATGAATTTACACTTCATAATGATTATACATTTTCATCCTGATTCAAGACCGCGCATGAGACAAAAAAACACTTACACAGACAAATAGAAAAAAATTGTCTTTAAAAAAGTATAACACAGAATAAAACATAAAGTATCCTTAACATAAATAAATCCTTTAAAAAGAATGACAAAGCAATTGTTAGGTCAAAGACCTTCATTGGTCATATCCTTTTTTAGTTATACATAGTGATTTTTGGCATGTTTTAATTTAATTAATTTCAGTCATTCTACAGTTTCAGAGTTTCGTATGAGTAGGATCCTTTTTACATTTTGCGTGATGAATACGTTTAGATGCTGTTGGCTTATAAAGTCATATTTAAAAAAAATAGTAGCCTTTTCAAATACAGAAATGTGTCAATTATTGGTTTAACAAATATGTATTTCTTTGTTCTGCCTTTAATAAACCCTTTATAATTGTTTTACTGTTAATAATTGAATGGGTATGTTCCCCTACCTGCACCATTTAAAAACTTTTTTCTGTAATAAGATTTAACCCAACCCCAAAGACAATTAACATTCAATATAATACCTATGTTTTCACAGTTGGGAACCTTTTAGTTGTTGTCTTTTAACGTAATCAACTGTAGCCTCGTGATCTGTTATTGTACAAATCAAAGTATATAACAAATATCCCTTTTAATTAAACGCCTCTAATCTGCTATTAATCAAGAACCAAAAGACTTTCAGGTGTGAAGGCTTATTGCTGAGTTTCCTGTAACTACTGACGCCAGCCCATCAACACAGTGGCTAACTGATGACCCCTTGTGGGAGTTATCTGTCTTGATGAAGCAGTCATTGTCATATCATTGGTATGTAAATGAACAAGTAACTAGCTTGAGTGATTTGTTTGACACATCTATTAAACATGTATGTTTATGTATTTTACTACGACAAACTAAGCATCTTAGGAACTGAGAATGTCTTTAAGGACGGGTAATGTACCTATTGTGTCGTAATCATTTAAAACTACAATTAGTAGTTTTTAATCTGGTAATGTAAAAGCTTAAATTCACAATCATCAATTTGCATAGTTCAAATGTTCACAAAGATTGCTCTTCATATACTATTATAACTTGTCTAAAAATAAGTTTTAACATTTGGTTGTAGATACAATTTGCCCTGTTTATGCCCATTTCTCAGCAGTTTGTAAGAGAAACTTATATTCAACAGAATATACAGTACATTTACAATAAACCATCTTTAAAATGAGTACATCCACACATCAAACTTAATGAAATTATTGACATTAACATACACATGAAAATAAAGAGGATTCAATCCGTTTGCATCACCACTGAATCATCAAATAAATACAGCTTAATTTACATCCAGTTACAACGACTAGCCTTCAGAGGCTTTAAAAAATCAGTCACATGTCAGACAGGGGTATCTTTGAGATCAGCGGATGCCAAGTATCTGCCTGCTCTTGAACTGACATGTCTTCTCCACTTCATTCAGTGTCTGAGCACGCAGGTTGGCCGCATGCAGCCTCCTCAAAATCATCTCCTGGGACGTCCCACTCGGATGCCCATCGGGTCGCTGGTTCTCTTTGCTTTCACCAGCAAAGTGGACTTTCTTTGTGCCCGGAGAGAGGTTCTCCAAATCTAGGACCAAACAGTAAGGAGGTTCTGATTAACTTAGATCAAGCAGCCCTCATAAAATGTTTTGCAATCCAACATCACAGCTAGATTTCAGATAGTTAGGGTGAGTAATAATTCTTTATTTGTGTATAAAAACAATGTTTACATTAATAAATAAGTAATAAATATGATTTCAGTCATTCACAGCCCAAACAGAAGCATGAACCCATTAAAACATTGTTCACTAGTTGTCTTGGTTCAGTTCATGCAGAGGTATCCGTCTTATCCCCATACCTATGTCTTTGCCCTCCCTCTGCTGCTGCTGCTGCAGGTGGTTGCAATTCTTCAGTAAACTCTCTGCTCTGTAACCGTAGATCAGAATAAAGAGTTAGCAACAATCAAGTGTTAAGAATGAAAATGTAGGGTAAGCAAAATAAAGTAAATTATGTATTGATTGTTTTATTTCTAGACTCCTAAAAAACAAACAAGTGTACCTTGCGAGTTTCTCATTCGACAGTCGCTCACGGACACAAAGCTCCTGCTCTCTATCTGCATGAAGGGACATAGGACACCATTACGTATTTGCACAAACTTGAGAGGAATATATGAATCGAAATATATCAGTGCAATACTATTTACACCTAAACAATAATGTAGAGGAACAAAATCACAAAAGAAAATGCAGGCCAGCAGGGGTCATACTGGGCTGGCATGGATCAAAGAAGAGTAGAAAAGAATCTTACGCTCCAGCCTCTCCTCACGTTCCTTCAGTGCCTTTTCTCGGTCGCGTAGCGCTTGTTCCCGGAGTCGGAGCTCTGCGGCGGGGGCGGGTGTCGGGTCAGCCGCTTTGTTAGGAGGGCCGTCGGAGTCTGCCGCCCTCCTTTGGAGTCGAGCCTGTGCCCTCCTCAGCTCCTCAGCAACCACCTCGGCCAACAGGCTGCTCTGGAGAATAGACTCCACAGAGGGCCTCAGATAGTCCTAACCATAAACAAACATTATTACTGAATCCTACCTTCATGACAACACAACCCGATTAGCTGGTAGCACAAGTCAATTCTCTGTCAAAATGATTTCTAACCTTCAGGTTGAGCATTTTGCACAGTAAGTTGTTGAGTTCCTCAGAGTACCGGTACGGGATTCTTCTGAACTTCCCTTCCCTGATCTTTACTGCAAGTTCTTTTTGACGGTAAGCAGTAAATGGAGGGCTAAACAAAAGGAAGCCAGGAGAAATGTCAGAGTCACTGTAAACAAACCACCTGCTGGGAAATGAGCTCAAGCAGAGGAGTAAAAAGACACTTACGACAATGCACAGAGTTCATACAGCAAACACCCCAGGGACCATATATCTGACTTCTCATTGTATGACATCCGGTCTATTTGTTCCTGGAAGAATATGTTTGGACAAATGGTGGCAGATCAGACGACAACAAGTTATAATGTTAACAATATATTTCTTTAAATGAAAAGGGTAATTTGGTAAGACACAGCAGATTCAAACAACTCACTGGAGACATGTAGTAAGGTGTGCCGACAAATGTCTTTGCAAAACTGGTGTCATGGTTCAGGATCCTCGCGAGGCCAAAGTCTCCGAGCTTCACATTCTGTTTGATGTCGAGGAAGATGTTGGCTGGTTTCAGGTCTCGATGAAGGACTGTTGCCCTGCCGTCACTGCGTCTGTGGCACTCCTTCAGGGCCAACATGAGCTGTGCCATGACTCGCAGGACAAACTGCTCCTCCAAATAACGACTGGAATGGTAAAACACACTTTGTTACCCCTGTATACTGTCAGGAAGCGGATGTACAGTGGAGGGAAAGAAAAATAAACATTTTACAATTAACAAAAGTATAACCCACCCTACTTTGATGCATTGGGCGATGAGGCTGGACAGGTCCCCACCCTCACAGTGCTCCATGACAATGTACAGCTTGGCATTAATCCGGTCTATGATGCGGTCATAGTACTTCACGATGTTTGGGTGCTTGAGCTCCCTCAGGAGGTTCACCTCTGACACCAGCATCTGCTTTTCACTCTCTCCCATGGTGCCATAGTCCAGCTCCTTCCACACAAGGATCTACAAAAATAAAAAACTTGATTATTTCATCCTCGTAGAACAAAAAAAATGTGAATAACTAAATTCCTTTATGATACATTGTCCGAAAGTCAGTGGTATAACAACACATATCTAAAAAGGTCACCGATAATAGATTACAGGTCAATTAAAACAAAAAAAGTGTAGCAGCAAAACCACTGAGAATACCGAAATTAGTTTTATGGTTTACTAGTTTATCCCTTTTAAGCAGTATGTTTTGTTTGCGTTTTCAAAAGTTACTTTAGAAATGTTTTACTTTAATCCACTGCTGCCCTTTCAGCAGCTACTTCTGGAATGTTAAGTTCTCCATTTCCCAAGGTGTTATATTAAAATATAATTTCAAGCTGTAAATGGACGTTTTACATTTAAATGTTCAATTAAACATCCATGGGGTCATGGCCAGATGATTATTTAACCTGCTGATTGGGAAGCATCCGCCAGTGTTTTTAATTAATTAAATTAACTACATCTGTGCATGTTCCTGCCATTCCTGCTGACAAACAGGTTTGACCTTTCTCCAGAGTTTACTTTGTTTGTTTTGGTAAATACATCACGTCATTTGCAATACATTTACGATGTGGTTTTATAAATCAGCACACAATAATTGAGCAGACTGTCTCCCTTGAAAAAGAGATCAATGATCTCAAGGGATACACCTGGATAAATAAAGGTTTGAAATGAACTAATAAACGGTGTCATGGCTGAACACAGACTTCCGTTCAGGTTAATGATAAACTACCTGAGTTACGTTTCAAGAGGGGAGTGAAGAAAACATTTGTAGATTACTCACTTTCCCATCAGATTTCCTTCTTATTTTCTGGCATTTTCCATAGGAACCCGTTCCTATGGTGAACAGCAACTCGTAGTCTTCAACACGGGACGGCATCTTAACGTTTTCAACCGAATCTAACGTTTAAAAGCTACCGGACTTTTCAATAACGTTAGGATATACTCGGCTGTAAACATAAAGTTTAACCAGCGAATTTAGAAATAGTCTTCGACTTTACTCATGTGTTGGTGATGTATTTTTCCCGATAACGATGATTAAATATAGCAAATATTTGGCGTTTGCTCCTTCACTCGTGTGTATTGCAGTCAACAAAACAGGAAGCGTTTGCTCGCCGTTTAAATCGGTGCCCAAATACTCGATCGTGATTGGTCTGCTCTCTCCGCACAGTGACAGTTGATTGGTCAAAAGGCAGATACAAGTTGTGAGGCTGCTAAGCGCCTGAAACCCGCGAGAGTAGAGCGGGTAAATGAGATGTTCAACTTTCCGCAGGGTGGCACCAAAAACTCACAGTCAGATCAAAGATGTTCCTATGTATGTTATACTAATATTAACAGATGTATATACCAATGATTATTGTTTTTTCTAGATTGAGTGTCACATTTTTAAAAGCAATTAAAAAACATAACCTTGTATTTGCACATTGTTGACAATTCTACAAAGAAGGGTTATACAAAAAATGACAGTTCATTTGATTTTGATAATAATTGTTAGTTCCACACCACTACCCAATTAAACTATTATGTTTGTTTTCCTTATGCGGTCTATTTAGACAAAATATGTCTTTTGACAGATTACAGAAGTTTTGTTTACACCCAGACATTCATTCATAACTTTGTCTGTTCTTTGCAGTGTTTATCTCTGAGGTATTGGACTTTTCGTGGTTATACAAGGATGACAGTTAATCAAATATATCTCTAGGTTCCAAATACATAAGGATCATATTTAGTTATACACGCTGAGATCAAGTTAAATCCAGCTGGTTTTGGCTGTAGGCCTAGAATATCGTCCACATTTGTATTACATTTCTGATTCCCTGACACATAATTAAAAAGCAGCATTTCATTTAGATTTGGCATGCTTCAATTATAGATGCTTTACTACTACATATGAAAGATACAAGATTATCTTTCATTACAGGCGGTCTTTGTTGTCTGATTGGTGCCTGAAATAAACAGTTTTTCCGTCAGTAAAATCTCCCTCAGCGGGGAAGCCTCAGTAACAGTTGTGTTCAAATGATCCTCTCATCCTCTTCCTCCTCTCTGCTGCCAGTACCACACACTGACACCACTCACACACTGACACCACCCAGAGAGCAGAGCCGGGCTGTCTGTCGGCCTGCCTCTGCAAAGGTCACTCCTACAAAGAGCTGGAGGAGTTTGGACATCAGCCAGGAACAGTCGGAGGGAGGAGGGGGGGGGAGGTAGAGCGGAAAACTGACAGCTAAAAACAACAGAGACAGTCAGGTGCCTGAGGGCGGCCACTCTCAAAGGCCAGGAGTTGAGAGGGAGCGACAGACAGCTACATCATTGGGTCACCTCCTCACCCCCGCTGGGGTCACTGTGATGCTGTGTGAGGGGATACAGGAGGCTTATGGTTCTCATGCCATCTCTGACTCCTTTTCTCTTTTGGATGCAGTTTAAGTCAAAAAGGCTTCACAACGCAAGATAAGAAACCTAAAGATGGCATGTGTTTTTTAATTACCAAAGAATGCTTTCTTTTCTATCCAGAACCAGAGAATGCCAATATATTAATCCAGCCAGGTTCTTATTTGTGTTGTGTTCAAGGACACATTCAAAGACTCCCTTTTAGTATGCCTCAGGTCTGTATGTTAGGACAGCACTTTTGTGATACTGAATTAAGGTAATAATAGTTATATCAAAGGAAAGGTTGGCATTTTCAGAAAAGGCAAGCTGAAAGTTTTCCTACACAAAAAATAAGGGTAGCCTGTACATGGCAATGCTTTGCGTTTCTTCATCTTAAAGCCACCCTATGGCAGTCCATCGCAAGTGCACCAATGGGGGCTGCACCAATACTGCCCTATGATTCAGATCTGCTGACAAATGTAATGGGTTCTTCCTTGGCCTATGCTTTACCATTCCACCAAGTTTCATGAAAATGAGGCTAGCAGTTTTTCCATATTCCAGACTGACTTTGATTCTGGTAAAAATGCAATGCTTTGAGCACCACACACCAAATTCTGTTCACCTCCATTGTAATGGGGTGGAGGCAGAAAACTCATAGAACGAAACTGAATTTATCAGCGTGACCCCATTTGGGACAAATACACTTATTTGTATGTTTTGCATCTCAATAATATACTTTCCTGCATTCGTATTAAAGTTTCCCTTTACATCATAATTCACTGTTGCTCTCCTGGGACACACAATAATATGGGAATTGTTGACACAATATGTATTTGCGGAGCATTTGATCCTAACAACACTGAGGGTCCTTCCCTCCGTCATCCTGTCATCAGGAGACACACCGGCGGCTGCTGCAGTGACATTCAGCTCCTTCTCTCCACAGCTGGATGTTTTAGTGCTTGCTGACTCGAGGGACGCTGCCTCCACCATTCACCACTGCTTTCACGAGGAAGCAGGCCTCAAAGCGTGACACTGAAGACCTTGGAGAGCGCTGCCCGTGAAATAGTTCATTGCAGGTGTCCGTGCAGGAACATTGGAGCCTCTGCAGCGGACACAAAAGTCCCTCTGGAGACTAATGTGTCAGTGTAATGTGGGTGACCTCAGGAGGAGCTGTACTGAGGAGCCTCAGTGCATGGTGATACTGCTTCTGGATCTGTGCACCACGCTGAGCAACAGCCACCGTGGATCCTGACTGTTGGCCCTTTGGTAGGTGAAGCTTTGTGCAAATTAAATGTAATCCCATTTTCCAGATCACTTCCTGCTGTTTTTCACCCTCAGCTGCCCGGAGCGTGAGGCCTTCCTGCAGAGTCCAGACCCTCAAAGTGACAAAGTTCCCTCCAGAGGGAGTTGGAAACGCTTCCATTGGACTCCTTGGTTTGTTTCCGTAACATATTGACATCTCTATGTAACACTCACGCTTCTATTGGCTAGCGCTACCACACATTGTACGTGATAGTTGATTGGTCAACCATTTAGAGATGTCCCCAATCACAACAGAGTGTGCAAGCTAACCAATCAGAGCAGACTGGGCTCTGGTTTCAGACAGAGGATGAAATAAGGTGCTGCATCACAGGCAGTACGAACAAATAAACACCTTTTTGAACATTACAGCATGGAAACATGTCACAGATACAGTAGAGGCACACAATCCAATAATTAACCTGAAAATGTGCATTATATGGCCCTTTGAACATGTGCCCTATCTAGCTTTAACTACATTTATAGTGAACACAAATGAATTATAGTGAACACAAAGCATGAAAAAACTCCACATCTACAACAACAAAAACGCTCCTCACATATTAATGCAGGTGATGACAAATACTACTATATGGTGTATTACTCAATGACAGTACAAAGGACTTCACTTTTGTTACTTAAACTGCTGTCAATAATGTATTTTTCACTCCCTTTACTGAATGCTGCTTCATTAAAACCGTTTTATTTCTCTCATGGTTCGAGCGGCCCCGTTGGTCCAATATCTGACACCTCCACATTTATCATTTCTCCAGGAAGTCACACACAGATGTGCAGTGGGCTTGGTCCTTACAGGAAATGCTGATAATCTCGTTGTGGTGGTTGCAGCAGTGACAGTCAGGAGAGCTCTGCAGTCTTTCGCTGAGAGTTCCCACAGACACCAAGCGTCACGTCTGAAATCAGAGCTCTGTAATGTAAACCAGACTTTCAACAGCTGGTGAGCGACACTACAGTTAAACAACGAGCCCAGGACGGAGCAAACACAGGCTCTAGTTACCTGGAGACCATCCTCAGCTTGTAACTGAAAGAGAACATTTTAACATGTTGACATTAGAGATTATTTAATGCATCATCAGTGACAAGTTATGTTTCCCTTTGTAATTCCTACAAGAAGAATCACTGGAGAGTTTGATATTAAAGTGGACCTATCATGCTATATTTGAATAATATAGTGTAGGACCATACCTATATAAGGCATATTTATACTTTTTATTTTTCAAAATACCAAACAGATCATGCATTTTAGCCATTCCTCATTTCGCTCAATTTAACACTGTCTTTTCATGGGCTGATTCTGTGAGAACAGCACCATCTACAGGCCTGGCATATGTACTACAGCGTCTCCAGCGCTTTCGAACGGCAATGTCCGTGGCGGTCTCCTCCTGATTGGTGGAGTTGGCCCAATAGCCGTAGCGCCACTTCTGTGACGTCATAGAAGTGTTCAAATCTGGATCAGTCTGTATCAGATCCGTTGCAGCCCCTTTTTAAGAGATTTGGGTATGGAGGAAAAATAGAGAGGGTTGTGTTTTCTGACACTTGGTGAGTTCCCTGGAACACCGGGGACACATATTCATGTATCAAAGACGTACAAAAGTGCATTTTGCATGATAGGTCACCTTTAAAGGAACATGCTCATTGGTTTCTTGCAGAGCTCAAGTTATGGGATGATTGCTACGACTCCGTGTGTTAAATAAAAAGCTACCATTTTAGACAAAATATCCAACAATACTTATATCAACATTGAGTGTTAACTTTCCATTATGTGATTTGATCATAATAAATACAACATTGAATTCATTGTAAATGTATTGATTGTCTATGGTACATTTTAATTTAAAAAAGTTGACCATATTTCAGTGGATTTGTATTTGAGTTTCAGGAATATATTAAGACTCTTAAATACAAACAAATGTAGTTAAATGTATTTTTTCAAATTCTAGTTTTTCTGTAGCATTATGCAAATGTCTGGAATATTTGTATAATTAAATGTTTAATCAGTAAAGATACATAAGTAGAGTTCCCAAAACGTCAAACTAATGATTTCTTTAGGTCCAGGGTGTTCGTAAATGAAAAGCTGTGGCTGTGGAGGAACCGACCAGCAAAGGAATAACACTTTAACATTTACTGTGATACAACACTGTGAATGTTATATGGAATAAAACGTGTCAAAAGAAAAACCTTACACTGTTAGGATCTTTATGATGTTTTATTCCAGCACAAGTCTTTTGTGTTGTAAAATGGCTGTGTAGCTAGGAATTAAAGGAGAAGTACAAAATGGTAAATTACAGACAGCTCTAGAATAATTTGTTTAAATCCCTATTGTGTTTATTTCCTAAAACCACATCAAGGAAAAACATTATTTCCCTGCCTTCTTTGGAAACATGGTCAGATAATACAAAAATAAAATAAAATAAAAAGCTGGAGGAAAAAAAAAAAAAGGAAGAAGGACGAAGCTTCATTTCAAGTCACTCACACACTGGAGGGGAATCTGAAAGGGCCGCGAATGAATCACATCACCAGCCTGATTTAAACGTGTTACCTACCCGGTCAAGTAGCCCTTTTTTTGCATTTCACTCACAGTTTCTAGCAACAGGGAGGGCAGTAAAATACTCAAATGCACCATTTATGCATTTGTTGATGACAACAATAATTGCTGCTCCTCCATCATTTCCCTAATCGAAGCAGGCTAAGCAATTACATAAAATCAACTTTAGGTACATTCGAGAGAAAAGCTGCGTCATTGCAGGCCCTCTCAGAGTTTCCCTCACAAGTGAAGAGTGATCCCTTCTCCACTCCAAGTTATAGCTCGACATCACTTTTTTTTTTTTTTTTTACAAATGTTTGTCACAAGGGAGTGTGAGGAAACAGCATTATCTGGGATTGTGGTCTACCTGGACATCAGGTAAGGCTTGATAGTCGAGGTATTCCCACTAAATCCTGATTTGAAATGTACAATGGTACAAATTTGAAAGTGGGCCCATGTGTCACTGTGCAAACGCTGTGTCAGCCAGCACACGGACGTACAGTAGCTCTAATGTCTGAAGCACACAACAACTTCCAGGTCAAACATTTTAAAATTAAATAAAAACAAAGAAAACACTGAGGTTAACACTGAGAAGTGAAGGGAAAATCCTCGCTTTCTTTTTTTTTTTAAAAAACATTCATGATATTTTAAACAAAAATTCTCTGAAATAATCACGGACCAAAAGAGAGAAAGAAACGCTGCCGTCATTTCCAACAATTAAAACTCTTCCTCACCTTTGTTATGTACAAGATTTAAACATACCATGACATGAGGACGACAGTTTCATGTAATTTAAAATGAAATCTAATTCGACCACTCGTGGTGAAATCGCCGCCGCACTCTGACATCACAGAGCAACACGACATGATTCATATATATCAAAAGAGGGGGGGAAAAGACAACCACACACACTCACTTAGGCAGGTTATGCTGTAAATGTACAGTAATGACACCTATAGTTCTGTAAGCCAAAATCTCTATTTTAGAATGCTGAACATTAGGGTAGCATTCTATAAAAATCATATTTTTCCCCCATGTCTTTTCCCCACCCGACGACACTAAGCATATGGCTTAAATATTTGTAAAACTATGTAGTCCAATGGGGGATAAGAGTCTCTGCCTTCTCAGTCTGGCTCGCTGAGATGCTCCTTCAAGGATACTCTGCTGTGTGTAGCTGCACATGGCTGTGTGTGCATGTGTGTGTATGCATGTCGGAAAGCAGAAGGGAATCCACAAAGAGGGAGTTACTTTTTAGTTGATCAGACTGCAATTTCTTGCCCTGCGTGCCAACCTTTTTTTCTGCTTTGCAATAAAATGAGCACTACGGCACTGTCTCCTCTTCCTCCCTTTAACGTCTGACACAGAAACGATCCCTAAAACAAGCGCCGCATCATAGCCGCCGTTCCCACTTAGGCTCTCAGCAGGGCTGCCAGTGTAAACATTATCCCCCTTTTTCTCACAATACTGCCTCGATAGACAGGCGACAAACAGGAAAACAAAAAGTCAACAAAAAGACATCAACAACTACATACAATGGCCGTCGTTTTTTTGGAGATATGCAGGTTAGGGGAAGAAAACAAAAAGAAAATTAAAAACATTGACAGCTACCACGCAGGAACATTTCCTGGGACAGGGAGCAGTTAGGGCAGTATATGGATCCTTAGTGCAATGAAGCCAGAGGAGCGGCAGCCTCAGCGTCCACAGCCGCTCGCTCTGGAAGGTGTCAGCGGGCTGAAAGAGAGGTCCAGTGGGCTTCATCAACTCTCGCCAGGAAGAAGATTAAGGGCAGACATTATGCTTCTAGTCACATACATCCAATCAAACACACACACACACACACACACACACACACACACACACACACACACACACACACACACACACACACACACACACACACACACACACACACACACACACACACACACACACACACACACACACACACACACACACACACACACACACACACACACACACACACACACACACACACACACACACACACGTTCATACATACTTTATACTCTGTAAAACTACAACGGCTAAAGCCTAGAGGGGAAGAGAGAGTGCGGTCCAGAGCGTCCTCCGGAGGAGTCCTGAGCCTCATTTTTCGTTCACTTCCAATACAAAGTTATGTCAGTGTGAGCGCCTACATGTATGAGGACGTGTAAACATCAAAATGTGAGTCGTGACAAGTGCGAGAGATTATTCTGCTAGGCCGTTGGAGCGAGTGTATGGTTTTAGGTTTGTGTGCAAGTTAACTATGCCTGTGACCAGTTCCTTATTGTATTTGTTTTCTGTGTGTTCCTCATGTTTTCTTTTGTTTTGCTATTAAGTCTCTCCACTGTTGTAAATGTACATTCATCCATCGTAGGGGGCAAGTGTGACGCTGGGCCACACACCAACTGATCCTGAGGCTCTTCCAGTGGTCCAATAAAGACTCTCGCCTCATCAGCGCGCTCAAAATAAACAGCAGTAGAGGTACTGGAGGACGCTGTACCACGCGTAGCCCGAGGCGAACGCAATCGACTGGACAACACACAGCCACACGGGGTCGAGGATCATCGGCCGGGACGCCACCTCCTTCTGTCCGTCTTGAGGGGGGAATGATCCTGTGGAGGACAGAAATACAGACCAGTCACTTTTGTGCTCCTTTTTATTTTTCAGAAGATTTAAACCAAGATGTTGTGATTTTTGGGTCGAACTGAAATCATCATGGAACTTTTTGCATACCATTTCCAAGCAGAGAAACGTATACAACACACTACAGGAAATGGAACATCCCAAACAAATCACAATAGGGCCCCTTTAATTTATTTTAGCTCAACAATATGATGTGAACATGCCAGGTATTGAGGACTAAGACTTCACGACTACTTGTTCCAGTGAGGTTTGACTGACTCATCATTTGCAGTCAACACATGCATACAAGAAAATGTGACAAGAAACATTGTTTTCCATATTTTGGGTAGTAATAATCAGGTTTCCTGCAGATAGATGTCTTCGCCATGCATGAAGGGAGTCCTATTTTTTTCAATAACCCTCATTCAAAACCACAGGTTAGGGGTAGGGCTGTCCCGAATACCATTTTTCGGGCTCCGGATATTCGGTAGTAATCAGCAGCGAATCATCGGCCCGCGCGCGGGGGCGGGGCGTAGTAATCAGCAGCGAACCGCTTCAACACGTGCATTTCGGTGTATTCACGGCATTCATTTTGTTACTCTACAGTATTGTTGTTTTAGAGTTATTTGTTAATGTAACCCAATTTGTGTTCTTTGACATTGAAAAGGATATCGCATTGTGTTGGCTTCCTATTTTGTATGGACATGCTTTTATTTTGAAGGAGAGTTAGCGCTGTTGACAGGAAGTTGTTGTTGTTGCTATGGAAACAACGTGACGGAGATTAACGGAGAAAAGTCATATCTACATATAAAGACGGAGAAAGTAAACGATAACGTTTATGGTTAAGTGTTAGCACCCCCCAAAGAGGCACAAGCTCTTACGTTCATATTGGAGATTTCAATAAATTCAATTTGGAAAAAAAGGGAAAAAAAATGAAAAAACGAATAACGAAATTGAAACCTGAATAGTAATCCAACAAACGTATATTCGGGTACAGCCCTAGTTAGGGTACAGGCAAAGTATCCCTATGATTAGAAAACAAAAACAAAGAAGCCTTTAAAAGTGTAATTACATCTGTCAGAGCTTCCACTTATCCACCTACAACAAGCTGAGTTGAGTACAAAGTAGTGTCAAATGGATGGATCCTGCTAAATGTTGTAAATGAGGGTTTCTAAATTCCTAATGGTGTAAGTAGGAGGCATAATATGATGCCAGTGCTGTATCACGGAAGTTGACAGTCTGTCTCCTAGCAACAGTGGCCCTCAACTGTCAGTCAAACGTTGCTAAGGGAAACGCCCACTCAGAGGAGTACAGCTCGGACAAATATGTGTTCATAAAATACGCTTTTGAAAAACATGTGCGCCACAGCTGCAGTATATATCTAGTATATTTCATATATGTTTATACTGAAGGAGGGAGAAACAGACCTTTGGCGTAGAAGTGGTTCAGCAGCTCTTCCTTCTCCACAAACCTCTGATACAGCCAGTCAGTCAGGGCCTCTGCCTCCACAGGAACCTCTTTTATTGGGTACATCCTGCAGGAGAAGGGAGACAGGCAGACAGGGGGTGAGATGACACTCAGAAAAGGATCACTGAAGTCTCTCTCAGCACAAACGCTCTGCATTGATCGTGGAAGCTGTGGTCCCTGAGCGCAGACCGGAGTCTATTACAGTGTGTGTGCTGCTGTAGCTGCAGCTTGTTTTGGGGATTCATTAACCGGCCGCCTCATTAGAGAGAGAGACAGGAGTGCTGAGGGGAGCCTGACAGGAGACACACAAAATGCTTTGGTAACAAGTGTGCGGGAGGAGACACTGAAAAAGTAAAAATCAATGTTGCCACCAAGACTTAGAGAGGCAGCACTATTAGATTCTGCCAACCATGGAAAACTCTTTCATCTGTGTGGGGGACAGGGAGTGATTAGTTGGCTGTGAGTAGTGATTATTTAAAAATATAGATATTATACTGTTAAGTTTTTAGATAAACCAAAGAATTTCAGCAAAGACTAAAACGGCCCATGGTGAATTCTTACTTTTTATTTTTATTTGCAAAGGGGACAGAACATTTAGTTTGAAAATGTTGGCTTAACGAGTCAACATTTGAAAAAGAAACCATGACTGATCTTGTTTATCAACTATTAAAACAATTCAAGACACTTTATTGGTAAGACCACTAAGAATATTTACAAAAAGCCTTTCAAACCAAACGCATAACTGCTAAAGTAGGATGATTATGTGGTTCTGTTTATTTGGTATACCCTGATGAAGAATATAATAACATCAACATTTGGTAGTAAATCATGGATTAAGTTCATACGTCTGTAACACGCTGTTTCTTCACCCTTAACAAAGGTATACATTTTTCTGCCTCCTAAGAAAATCAGTCTGCTGTCAGAGAAATCTTGACTTAAAACCTTCGATGCAAATCTATTTAATGTCAAAACTGACTCAATTGTTTCATCTTTATTCATTAGCCTGACTAACATCTAGTTGTCAATCTCCACTAGCACCTTTAATTCTACGACCACTTCCTGCCACACATAACAAACACCTTTTCTTTTTAAAGGTTGTAATAAGCAGTGCATGGCCGCTGTAAAAAGAGTGCTGGTTAGGAGTGTAACCAGAAGGGGTCCCCAGCAGGCTGCGCTGAAAACACTCTGCTCACCTTCAGACAGAGGTTACCACCGCCTCCTCCCTCAGACCAGCGTTTCCTGCACTTAACATTTGCTCAATAGTCCCGACTGGGTATTGTCCTTCGTAGAAGTACACATGTGCGTACGAGGAGAGCTTCTGTAAGAGGGAAGTAATAAGTGATACGATATTGATTTCCTGAAGGCCTCAATGTACTAAAAAAGCAATTTAAGGAAAAGACAGCCGCACTGTCAGGAGGATGTCTTGTGGTTTAAATCCAGTTTAAGGACAAAAGACACCCCCTCTCTGTCCCCTATGTTGTGGGGGAGAAAACATGAGTTCATCATAAGCCATAATACCCTGAGTTAAAATAGGTTTTTAAAAATAGGAAATAGTCAGGAGTTCTCCAACAGGGGTGATTGTTTTGAAGTGTTGCTTGAGTCTGGATACATTGTGAAATATATGATTTTGGAAAGTGCTTTTATTCTGGTAATTAGCAGAAATGTCTGATTTCAGAAATAATGAGCGACTAAATCAATTAAATGCTCATCATGTCACTTTCTCGGAAAACTGCCCAACAATCTTTCCTGAAATGTTAGAATTTAGTTTTTTTATTTGTCTTATTTAATTATGGACTCTTGGACAGATGAAGCAACACAAAAAGTCATCAAGGCTGCCTCTGAAGACTTATAATAATAATTCTGACATTTTAGAGACAAAATGATTCGTCCAGAAAATCTTCATTCATAATGTAAAAAGAGTTGATTGCTGTGCCGATACATGGAATTAAATGTTAAAAACATGTCCAAACGTGGTGTCCACATGACAAATGTAATCTTGTGACATAACGCAGTATATTTAGAAGTTGAACATACGTTTTAAATAAGGGCAGGAGCTGAGGGTTCAGCAGTGACTTGTGTTTGTTTGGTACATTCATCCACGGACTCTCTACTCATTATCCGGCAGTTCACTGTGTGGGCGTCGCTCTGTGGCGAGGCACAACAAGGTCCTGTTTCAGTGGAGAAACTTTGATGTCCCTTGCAGCATCATAAACTCCTGTTCAATCCAACATAAAAAGGATTCAACTTATTATTTTTTTTTATTTAGCCTTTATTTATACAGGTTTAGATCTCATTGAGACACAAGGTCTGATTTTCAAGAGAGACCTGTCAGATTACATATTATTACATATTATTGTCATTACGTAGTACAGGTACTATGTAACAAAACGGTTTCTCTGCAATTGACCCATCCTAGTGTTAGGAGCAGTGGGCTGCCATTATGTACGGCGCCCGGGGAGCAGTGCAGGGAACGGTGCCTTGCTCAGAGACACCTCGGTAGCACTTGGTCTTTCCAGTGACCTTCCAGTTGCCAAGCAAAGTTCCTATGGACTTCACCACCACCGTCCACTGACTAAAATCCACCACTGTCTCCAAAAGGTCTATAGTGGCTTCTTTAAAATGGAGGTAAGCTGCTGTGGCCACCTGACCTGTTGATGTTAGGATAAAGAGATTGATTTCACAATGATTCACCAACAGCCTCAGCTGATATCAGGTGTCTATGATGTTTTTAGTCACCAGCACTGATACATTCAGAATGAGGCTGAGAATAACAGTCAAATCAATGCTCCCTCATCATAAGACTGATAGAATACTATGTAGACAGAAAATAGCAATGAAGTGAAATCAAGTACCACAAGAACATAAAGCTGTTTTCCTGTAACTGCTGTGGCGATGAATGCTCATTTCTTATTGGCTGCACATGAAGTTCCCATTTTTAGTTTTTAAAGGGGGGTTGTAATACTTATTAAAGCAAAGTCAGTATAGAGTTTAGAGAAATAGATTATTACAGAATATATTATTTGATGTCAGACAGCAAAGGCAAATAAACTAACCAACTGAGGCGGCGGTGGACAAACAACCTTCTTTCTCTGAGGTAAAATACAGTTTTCTTCCATGGCGTTTGGTGGATTTAATCCTAGATTTGGCGTGTTGTGTTTTTTATTTCAGCTATCGAAAAAGACGATGTTACTGTATGATGAAGTTAACTATGCTCTTTTCATCATAAGTTTATTTGTTTAAATGGATGTCTGACGGGCAAGGAAAATTATTGAAAATATTCTAAATATAATTTACACTTATATTGATATTGATTATTAAGGTGTGTCTTGTCTTAGGTTGCTAAAATACATTTAGCTTTTGTCCCCCTCAGAGCGTACAGTACATTCCTCCGTCAATCTTACGCATACAATTTCACTTGTAACGGTGCGTTTTCACTGTGATCGGTGACGGCGGTGTTGTGGTCATTAAATAGTGAATGTTTAAATCTAACCCATGCAAGCCAACAGAGCGTTTCACAGCTGCTGCAGAGAGAACGCCTGCCAAACCGATAGCTGTGTAATCCTGCCGGGCTTTGGGCACTTATCAGAAGCATTTAGTGACTCGGGGGGCAGGTGGAGGCCACAACGCTTTCACGCAGCTGAAATATTCATGGAGGAATCAGGATCTTTGGTTTCCAGCTGAGGCTGGAGGAGGCGCTGCTCGTTTGGGTCTACAGCATAAAGACATGCTGAGATCAGAGTTCCCGTTAGAATATTTGTTTGCCGGTCAACATGTCCGTTGTGATATTCTAACCTGAAGTGTGTGTGTTGCTCCGCTCACCGCTGCATGTGATCATGCAACTGGGTGAGGCCACAAAGTATAGTGCAGCATTATGCATTTGTTTACATGCCCACCGGAACCCCGAGGCATTACCAACAGATCAACGCACAATCAACCCATACAGGACATCTCTTTCTCCACATTAAATGTTAGACATTAGAATTGACTATTCTTTTCCGTCACATACTCTTCTTGTCTGTCACATACTGATGTGGTATTGCGCTAAGGGGAAATTATTTTTGACTGGACATTTTGACCGGAGAGATTTAGATTTAACGGTCTTCAGCATATTTTACCGGTCATACTCCGGTAATTACCGGCTAACGGGAACTCTGGCTGAGATAGCATGCAGTGTCTCCCTGTATCATTGGTAATCAGCCAGGTTTGTTTGGAGAACAAATTTCACATGACATGTAACTTCACACAGCCAAAACTCAACAGCATCTTGAGGTTCACAGGGTTTATTTCCTGCCCTGAAATCCCCTCACATTTAAGCAGCTGCCTGGCTTGGTATTTTGAAACACTGAAACAATCATTGCTTTTTTATTTTTTAAATGTTGCCAATTTCTTTTGAATTCAATAGCTTTTAGTGTGACATTACAGATGTTAACGTTAAGCTTATTGTATTTCAGTATCATGCAACTTTCTCTGCATAATCACCTTTAAGAAGAGGTAGAAGTTTAGCTTTACATTGAAGCAGCAGATACTTTATTACTTAAACTACACTTAAAATACGTTTTACGCTGAGTAGTACATTTTTCAGCATGTGTGGATACCTTGGAGAGCTGGTACTTTAGGTGCTTACTTGTAACAGGTTGTAACGAAACCTCAGCGGTCCAGTTTCAGCACATAGAAATCAAACGGGCTTTGATCGATCGGTGTGTAGTTACCTCAAAGACATGCTGGGATTTTGTTGACAGCAGTGTAACAAATTGAAACTTTATATTATGCTGAGTAAAAACAAACAAGAGTATGGAGGTATGTGTTGTGCCAGGAGATGCAGCGGCACGTTACAGTAGAGATGGTAGTGGTGGTGATGTGTTGGCATGGTGCCACGGCAACGCTCTCATTTCCACCCTCACCCACTTGGCAGCAGCCTGCATGTTAACCCGACACTCTGGCGCTCAGACAGACAGACAGCTGCAGCTTCCTCTGTCCATACGCCTGAACATCAGAGATATGTCCAGAGGTCTGATCTTGTATTTAAGTAAAAGTACCAGTTGTAGGAATACCCTGCTACAAGTTAAAGTCCTGCAATCCAAATGTTACTCAAATAAAAGTACAAAAATATTAGCATAAAAATATACTTAAAGTTCAAAAAGTAAAAGTACTCATTATGCAGATTGGCCCATTTCAGAGTAATATATATGATGTTTTGATTATAAGTATTTATGCATTAAAGTGTTATCAAAGCTGGTAAAGGTGCAGCTAGTTTTAATTACTTTGTATGCTGCTTAATTAAGTAACCAAATGTTAAACATCAACGTAATGAAGTAAAAGTACATTGTTAACCTCTGAATTGCAATGGATTGGAAAAAAATGTCATCAAGAAAATGGATATACTCAAGTAAAGTACATCAAAATGGATCAATACACTACTCATCCAACTGATGATGAACATCCTTGCTGCCATTTGCGGTTGTTTTTTCTGGACGTGTTTATTATCACAAGAATAGACACATTTAGGTTATACACCCTTTAGCCATTTAGCTTCTGTAAATCTCTTCTCCTGAGATATGTGTACCCCTTTGAATGGGCTGGGAAGCCAATTAAATGTGGACTCTTGCAGGAAAAGCCTGTCCACTTGACAAGCCTCTTTGGAGAGTAGCCACCAGTCATTGTTAGGGGACTCTCTACGGCCCTACATCTCTCTTTAGGAACAAAGAGGTGTCCTGGGAGGTCTGTTATCGAGCACAGTGGTGCAAAAGGTGAACATTGAGATTAGCGTGGCTTGGGGAGAAAAAAAAGAGTCTCCTGTGCTGCTCTCCGTCTTCTTCTAGTTAAGATAAGAGTCCTCATCTAAGTGCAAAAAAGCTCAAAATCCCAAACTGCTGATTTAAAAGGTCTTTCTCAAAGTCCTCCTGTGGTGTGAGGGACAGTTTGACCAGCAGCAACAACAATTAAAGAAAGAATACTCTGGTGATTTCCTTGTATTCATTTTATTTTGTGTTGCATAATGAAACCACTGTAATGGGCTCTTGCTTGCTGAATGGCAAACTTGTATCAGCAATCAGAGAAAAGTTAAGGGACGTTAGATGTCTGCTCATTAATTGCTAAATGTAGTCTTTAAACTGCTTTCACTCAAGCTCGGGACTGTCTTTGTTCCAGGAAATAGTTTTGACACGAAAAACGCCTCTACTGAAATATAAAGGGATTGGTCAAAGGGCTATAAGTTGAGAGACTGTTTACATTAAAACATATTCACAATAGTATGATCAAAGTATTTTCAATGGGTAACATTTTTGAAAGGCATGATTGTTTTTGTAGCACCAACTGCTGGGGGAATCCCATATCTTACTTGCTTTGTTTGCAGTGATTTTGTTGCATATTATCTTGTTAATTTATCCCATTATTCGATTTTACAGTCAGTACTTTCGGTTTATTTTCTCTTTTTGTTGCTTTTTATGATGTTTAAGGTGGAGTTGGAGCCTTTAAAAAAAAAAACTTATAATCAGGTATTTCTTCATGACATCTAAGTATAAAAATGCAAAAATAAAACTGTTGCATGACATGCTAATGATAATAGACACCCATCACCAAAACAGTTAACTTTTTTTTTCCTTGCTCAAGACTAAATCAAACTTTCATTAAACTCCGTTAAGGATCTAAACTCGAGTTACCAGCAAACACGTGCTTTTGTCCTCCATTGGAGCATCGACCTCTTATCAGTGCAGCAGCCCGATGTGAGAGGCCATAAACCTCCGTCAGGTGGAGATGGACTCTGTGACCCCAACCCAGTTTATTGAGTCTCCGATGACACAACACCATGCAGTTTATTTTTACGAGGTCAGATTAAGTGTAAAGTGGGACACTCCGTCCCAAATGCAAACTGTACGCAACAAAAGAACCTATAAGTTATGATTTAAATACAGGTATACAAATATTCCTTATTTTCCTACTTTTAATAATGGTTTCATATCCAGAAAGAATAGTACCACACTTGGGTTTTCAAGTACGATTACTACTCGTTGCACTCAAATCTTTCTGCAGTTACATTTTTAGACAATTTTTCATACAAAACATCAGGAGATCAACACTCCTGGAATTGAGTCTTGTAAATTAGATTTCTTGGGGAAAACTTAGACTAAAATGATAATAATACTAAGTTAATCATTTGTAATATAAATTGATCTCTTAAGGCTTTTATCTCAGTCAAATTAGGCCATTAGGACTTGAAGACACTCTCTTGTTTTGTAGATGGGGGGTGACCTCTGTTAGTGTAGGTGTTTCTAAGTCAACAAATGTCCTCTGAAGACTCTAGTTAAAAATAAATAAACCCTACTCATTAATAATTCAGAGACACTTCCTCTAACCACAAAGGTACTCATTAAACTCGCAGGTAAAACAACAGTGTACGAGATATTGATCCTGGTTTAGGCGTTGAATGAACCTCATTAAACAACATTAGTAAATAAAAGAAGGAACAGTAGGAAATGCAGGTTCTGATTTACACCAACCTTCTAAATAGTGCTTTGGGAGAAAGAAAATGTGCCTCAGTGCCTGAGAGAGAGCCAGGTGTGCAGCTCTCCATGTGATGACCACGCAGACGCCATAAATCACGTCACCTTTCAGAAATGTTCAAACAGCAGCTTTCAGAAACGCACACAGCAGCACAAAAAAAAGAGAGGAGACGGTGCATTTAAAAGAAGAAAGAAATCAACGTATTCGACTCCCACTACTGCCCTCAGTCACCCGGCCTCTGTACACCCACCAGACTCTCCATCTGCCATTCAAAGGGTTTATGATGCTGCAATCTGGAAGACTGAGATTATATGGGGAGAGGGCAGGAGACACAGAGAGAGAGAGGCTGAGGGGTGAGGAGGCAGAGAGAGAAAAAAGGGAGGTAAAAAGAAAAGGTGCTGTATGTGGATTCATCTACAATATGACTTCATTGTCAGTTGAATGTTTTGGATCTGTGGCTCACGCGCAGTAGTAATCTATACAGAGCCGTAAAATGATAACAGGGCGACCGTTTATTATCAATGTCAGCTCACATAACATCTGCCAAGCTGAGGACGCAGGATTTAGGGCCATGACACAAACGCTCAATGTCTTCTGTTGGACTTGAACACACCACTAGGTTACATGTGGCGTCCAGCTAACAGCTAATGTACACGTACGCTCAGGGCCTGCAAGAGAGGAGATGACTTGTCCCATATCTGAATTATATATATTTTATCTAAAAAAAAAGAATAGCAAACGGCCAAGCAAATCCCCCCAAAAAACAAGCAAAATACAAAACTAAATTAGATTGTTTTAAGATGAAGGTGATCAGAATATATCAGTTTATTTGTCCTGGGGAATTGGATTCCATGGCAGTTCTTCCATTTCAGATAAATTAAAAAAGGTAAATCAAATCTAATATTTATAGAAACCTGAAAAGTTGGACTAAAAATATTAAAATTAAAATAAAGTATGTATCATATAAACATAACAATTTAAGTAAAAATTATAAAATAATAATATATAATATAACCCCAAGAAGTAAAGTGGCAGTATATTGACTTAGAGCGCTCCGACACAAATCAAGTTTCCATTGTGATGAAAGCAAAAATAAACAAATGAGAGTACCGGTATGTCTCATTCGTTAAAACTTAAACTGAGGCTCTCATGTTGAAGCACATCCTACTTTCCTTCTACAAAATCCAAAAACTAGCTAACCATTTCCATGCTAAAGTGAATCCTTAGGAACTGTCCTCTTCCTGAAGCTGAACAGCCGGTCCTGGAGCTCCAGCCTCAGCTCTGCTGCAGATTCAACATGCTGAATCACCGATATGAGCAAACGGCTGACTCTCACAGCTCCTGTGAGGCCGGAGGATTCTCCTCTCTGCATGTTTTCTGATAACACCATCAACTCTGAGGTTATTATAATAGTCTAAGAACAATCTAAGGGGACCCCGAGGTATGATATACTTTAAAAACACACACTTAGAGAGGGAACCCCCTATGTGATCAGAAGAGGAGAGGACACATCATTGAGCGTGATTTTGATGCTCATTCTTAGCTCAGCACGGACATCATAACAATAACTTATTTTCTGGATGCTGTCCCGGCCAACAGGAACCATGTTTTCCATAACATCCCTGACGCAAAATAACACAATTTGATCATAAATATCTGAGTACTTTTCACATTTCTTTCACCGGGTGATTTCTGACTCCCAAATATACCTCACTTTGAAATAACTTTATCACATTCGGAAAATACATCTTGACGCCAATATTGGAATTCATTTGGTTCAATTTGCACACGATCAAAGAGAATCACACCATCTAATGCAGCAAACTCACAACAACCTGCTGTTCTGGTGAAGGTAGAAATCACCGACCCCCCCTGAAAGCAATGATAAAGGTAATAATGTCTGCTGAAGCAAAAGAAAGCCAGATTTGTACTCCCTTAACACAGGAGTGGTCGAAATTCATTAACTTGTCTTAGTATTAAATTCAATTATTATGTTTTCAGTTTTGTTTTTGTCAGCAGGATTAGAAAGAAAGTAATAGCATGATTTCCCCGAAACTTGGTGGAAAGGTGACGCATGGGCAAAGGAAGTACATATTTGATTTCCGGGACAAAACTGTTTTCCACTTCCGTTAACATTGCCAAAAGGACTGTTGGCCTTCAAAGTGTATGTGCTCTGCGAGTGTCTTTGTAGTAATGGTTCTTGTGATGCTTGGGGCAAAACCTGTCTAACCTCTTCTCCTATCTGCATTTCCAAAGTGCATCACATTGCAAATTCTCCAGCAGAGTTCCCCTGATCTTAATCCTCTTGTTGACGCTCCACCTGCACCAGCATGGGCCTAACTGCTGTCTGATCAGCCTCGTCTTCACGCTTGGAACAGGAACAGCTTCCTCTCTGTCGGGGGAGGGGGCTCGCTGTGTGTCCCCAGCCTGCAGAGCTGCTGAGCAGGCGAGGGACTCCGATCGTGTCGATGGCTGATAAAGGGTCTCAGCGTTGGGGTGGGACCGGTGCATCCGCTGTCCGTCTAATTACAGACTTAATGAGTCCTTAGCTTTTGCAGAAGTGGGTGGAGAAGCCCCCAGAGAGGAGCCAGAGAGCAAGGCTTCATAAATCAGGCTTCACTTTACCCTTTCATTGCCTGCCCACAGAGGTGAACACACACATTAAGTTTTGTGAGGAGGTTGTTCAGGGGCAAAACACAACCAAAAGGGGTCAAGATGACTTGTACCTGGTCACTGCGGCTTACGTCTGGATACGTCCCTTATGATGTACCGCAACAAGACAATACAGACAGGGCCACCTTCATCTCAGACAGAGACTAAAGAAATGCAATCCTGGCCCACCTCCATCATACCCCCGAGTGGGTGGATTAGCAACAGAGAGCAGTGACGGCGGGACAATAGGGAGGGCCCAAATGCATTATCTTTGCATAGGGCTATTCTTAGCTGCAGAATACAGGTATACAGTTGATATGTATGTTAGGTAAGTATGTCAATTTGTTATTAGCAACTAAAAACGTATCTGTGTTTTATCTGACACAGACGCTAACTTATATTAAATAAAGGTTATCAAACCTTGAAAAAACACTGGCTTTAAACTAATTAAATGCTTAATCTGCTTCAATAAATTCCTTTTCTCTGTAAAATGGCCATTCATTTCCACTTTTGCAAACAAACCAAAATATATATAGCTTTATATAACCATATATGAGAAATTAGCAATCCTCACGTTGGCCGACTGAAAAAAGACTAAAGAAAAAAAAAAAAAAATCACTTATCAAAATCCTTTAAACAAGTCAATCTTTTAAACAACCAATTATTTCAGCTCTAAATGTTGCTACAATGTTTTTAAATGTATCGTAGTAGGAGTCGAAACGAGGACCCTCTAACCCAGGGGTTCCCAACCTTTATTGTGCCAAGGACTGGCAGATACATTAAAAAAAGTTTGCGGACCGGTTGTCAATTTTAACTGATTTGAATATTTACTCACCACAGAGGCTAATTGTATTTAACAGCCTGAAGAAATACCAATATGCATCCAATACATATTAACAACGTTTAAAACCAGGATACAATTAAAACAAAAAATTAGGACCGCTTTACAAATATTAATATAATATATAATATAATATAGCCTAATATAGGTGGCAATGGTGGCTAATTGTATGTAACAGCCTGAACAAATAATAGAACAATATGCATTCAAAACATATTAACAACGTTTAAAACCAGGATACAATTAAAACAAATTAGGACCACTGTACACATATTGATATAACTGAAATATCAGGGAGACCCCTGGGCTTGTTTGCCAGCCATAATAACGTCATACCAGGGCGTTTGTTCCGGTGCACTCCGACAGCATTTAGCACTACATCGAGATTAAGATTAAACTAACTTCTTTTGGGAACACCCAGTTGGCCAGATGTGTGTAAATTACTGTTCATGGTAATTTGAAAACAAATGCCGTTGTTGGACACACACAAACGCACCGAACATACACACACACAGCGGAGCTGAGCAGAGCACATACACACACACATCATGCACCTTTGTGACCGGACATTTCCTTCATACAACGAGTAATAGGGGGAATAATCGGGCCGTTCGATGTGTGTGTGTGTAGAGGTGTGTGTGGCTGAAACGTAGTAGCCTGCAGTGGGGAACACAGTGAAGGCGGTGTGGATGCGCTGGTGCTACACTTCTCAGAGGCTGCCTCCTGATGCTGCAGCCATTTCATGAAGTGAAAGAGGCTTTACAATTTAAAAAAATAGCTCTACACCCCTGGCCGCAATGTCCTTAAAATGAAGTCCGAGTTCTAAATATATCTCAAATAATGTATGCACTGCCATTCCCCCACAAACATAACAGTCTGCGATTAAATGGTTGTCTCCTGTGCGCTCCACTTCCTATTGGCGCACCACCTGTAACTTTCTCTGCGCACGAGAGGCTGAGACCTTATGCCAGTGACTACCAACTGACGGCCCGCGGGCCACATCCGGCCCGCCAGACATTCTCATCCGGCCCGCACGACGGGGGTGACTGTGGCGGAGTGGTTAGTGCGTTCGCCCCCCACCCATTTTTTACAACGTCTCATGAGTAATGTGCAGTACCGGAGTCCAACAGAGAGGCAGCAGCTGCGAGACAGTAGACTGCGTACTGCGAAACCTTCCCTGCCTTGAAGAAGAAGTGATCCTTGTTGTGAAGAGTCTGCTTTGTGCGCTCCGCACCACAGCAGTAGCCCCACTGCGACAGAGTCCAACAGAGAGGCAGGAGCTTCGGGACAGTAGTCTAGAAGCAGGGTTGGGTTCTAACGGAATACATGTAACGGCGTTACGTAATCAGAATACAAAAATCAAGTAGGCTAACTGTATTCAGCTGGCGTTACATTTGAAAAACGAGTAATCTGATTACAGTTACTTTCGTAAATCTGAAGTGAATACATTTTGGAATACTTATTGGAATTATTGGTGGAAAAGTTTCCTCACAAAATGCAATATTCATTACCGGTGTCGGTACCATATGTGTTCGGGGTACCATATGTGTTCGGGGGCCGTCTCTTACCAATGACGTCACGCATTGTACGCATTGTGATTGGCTGTACGGTAATTTACCCAGGGGTGCTCGGGGGCAAATCACATCTACAGATCATGACGAACCGAATTGAAGTTGAACAAATTGAACATTCAGGAAAGTCCCCTGAGTATTTTTATTACATATCTAAACTTTGGAGAGGAGTTGGGGGACAAACGACACATCAAATCACATCTCCACATCAAGCCGAAGCTAATTAGAATATTCTTGACTGTCTAGCCTGCGGGGAAATTGGTGTGCGTGACGTCATTGACGTCGTGACGTCATTGGTAAGAGACGGACCCCGAACACATATGGTACCGACACCGGCAGAACTGTGTGCACACTGCACAGCATGTCTGTGAGCGAGAGAGAGATGCAGCGTGTCTGTGAGGCCCCGCCCCCGCACGCAGATGAGTGAGAGAGATCTCTTTTAAGATATATTGAAAGTTAGAAACGGAGATGGTTAGATAAAATATGTAAGATAACGTTTATGTAGCATTTATTTATTGTTGAAATGATAACATTTCATAACGGGATCAAATCAAAGTGAATGGCCTGCTGCTGCTGAATGCATGGGGCAAGTGACTGGAAAAAGTTTTAAAAGTTATTACATCCTTTCAGATAATAAATAATAATGATAATTCATTCTATTTAGGGGCGCCTTTCAAAGCACCCAAGGACACCTTACAATTCATAACATATTCAAAGGAAAGGTTTTAAGACAGTACAAAGAATGCAGTCCGGGTGATGTTTTTTATGTGGGGTGCAGATGAGAGGGAGCTGTCCAGAATGACACCAAGATGTTGTGTTTGAGTTCTTGATAAGCCATTGAAACAATAAAATAAGTGTCTCCTGTTCACCAAAACATAACCATCTGTTATGGAAAAATAAAGTAAGCCAAAAGTATTCTAAAAGTAATCTGACACGTAACTGTATTCTGATTACTTTCAGAGCATGTATTCAGTATTCAGTAACTGATTACATTTACAAAATAACCCTCCCAACCTTGCCTAGAAGTGATCCTATGTTAGCGTGAAGAGTCTGCTAAGCGTTATGCGGTCCGCAGTACCTGAGCGTGCTCCACTAGCACCCCCCAGCCCCCCGGTCAACAACTTCAAAATTCTGGGCTATATAAAAATCGCTGGCCCGCGATAGTGTCTATTGGATACATTTTGGCCCTTGGACAAATGTAGTTGGTGATCCCTGCCTTATGCTAACCAATTTTGATTTATTTTGTATGTTTTGGATGAAATAATATGACTGGTATAAAAAAAAAGCTATTTCGCGGCCCGGCAGTAACACCACCGCGGCCTGGTACCGGTCCGCGGACCGGGGGTTGGGGACCCCTGCTCTAACCCACATGTGTCAAACTCAAGGCCTGGGGGCCAAATCAGGCCCTTGGGGGATTTAATTTCGGCCCGCAGGATAATTTCTAATTACTATTAGATCTGGCCCGCAGGTATATTGCACGCACACATTCACGCAATCCTGAGGATTTCCTCCGCTCAGAGCCTGAGCCCAAACATTGATGAACTTGCACCCAAGATGAGATGCCAAGTACAGTATCTGCTGGAACTAGCATCACAGAGCAGCACACTGAGTTTAATGGATGCTTCCTTCTGCACGTTTTTTTGAATGTTTGGTTTTTTCTTTGAGGGAAATTGTTTTTTTGAAGCTGTGGAAAAATGTTATCATAAGAAATGACTCCGGAAAAGCTGCAGATAGAGCCATAAGAAATGAATGCAACTGATTATTTAATGTTGTTTTAATAGGCAATAATTTAAGCTTTGTTAGTTCCAGGTTTAATATGTGCAATAAGTTCATTTCAATACGTTTTGCAATAAACATCGAACCAGTCCGGCCCTCGACTAGAACCCATTTTTTTTTTATCTTGGCCCACTTTGTATTTGAGTTTGACACCCCTGCTCTAACAGAACAAACACAGAGCCATAGCTCTACTTAAGGCCTACCACTCCACGGGGACCCTTTAATGTCAGGAGTGTCCTGCTGACTCACTACTGTAGGAATGCAAAGTGAACGTGAACTTGTGTTATCAGTGGGTGGATGAACTTCAAGCTCTCCCTCCTCAAAACGCTGCTGCAGTGAGTCACAGCAACAGTCCCAAAGTATGTGCACCAAACCCAAGTGACTGGCTTCTCTATTACAAACCTGTGACGTGTCTATCTGGTAGTATTGATTTCTCCTTTGACGGCAATAAATAGTACATTCTTAAAGATAAATATGTGGAGGGACAGGAGCAAAGGGCCACCGTTGTATCACTGTCACAGAGTTCACTAGCCATAATGACCTGGTATAAATATACTAATCTAAAGTCTACTCCCTATTACCGAATGTTGGAGACAGTGTGGGTTTCAGGAAGCAATCACTGGCTTCTCTTTTGGGAGTTTCCCGTGATAAGGCCTTCCTTTGCAGAGATTCAAAGAGCACTCAAAAGCTTAATAAACCCTAATCTGCTCTACAATTTTCCACATGACTTTCAGGACATTTTCAGGGAAGATGAATATTTGTTTGGCATTTTAACAGCGACTTGTATATAAAGTGCTCAAAAGGCGCTTGTTACTTTCGAACTGAGTGGATAGATATAGTACATTTATGTTACAGAAGACATTACCAATTCTTCTGTTTGTCTTCAACGTTGTGTTGTGTGCAGGTATCCAAGTCATATTGTTTTACATAGCAAACATAATTCATTCTTATCCTATGTTCTCTCAAGCCCTCCCAAGGCTTAATTGTCTTTGTATATTTGGAAGTTGTAATGAAAGTAAGGAAATATGTGGAAGACGGAAGAAATAAAACAGCTTTTGTCCTTAGGTTTTCTTTTGCAATATAAACCGCCCAAAGTGAAATAAATGAATACATTCTTAAAGGTGGGGTAGGTAATTTTGGAGAAACCAGCTCGAGTGCGCTAGAATTTGAAAATACACAACCGGAAAAAATCTGCCACTTCCTCACAGAGCCCCTCCTCCAACACACACGAACGCGCACATGACCAATGAGGGCATGAGATAAGTTTGTGCACAGATGGAAGGCTGACAGGCAGGTAGGCCATCCAGTTATTTTAGCCGGCTCAGATGATTGGTTGTGCTTTTTACAGTACCACGGCTTCCACAGATGAATTTTTTTATGGATTTTTTGTCAAAGCACTTCAGATATTCATTGCCATCGGGATGTTAAGAGAATTCCATGGAATATAACAAAAAGTGTATCTCGAGCCGGTTTCTCAAACTCACCTACCCCACCTTTAATGTCACAAGACTACCAACCTCAGGTTTCACTTATTCCATGATGTAATGTGCCGCACTTTATTTGCATATGGGCAGCAGGAAACCTTTGCATAGTAAAAATGGTTGTGGTGTTTCCCTCTCATGAGAATAAAGCAGGTGGATGCAGTGAATCACTTGTATTCTTACCTGTAGTGTACATGTGTGATTGTAGGAGGTCTGTAGCCAAAGATCCAGGTCTGGATGTCCATGGGTCTCGCTTTGGGGTAAGCTATGGTCACGTCTACTACCCACTGCAGGCCTTTACGTTTATTACCTATTGGAGAAGAAACACAAATAAAGGAAGTTAGGACACAAATGAAAGGTAGGGATGTAGGCGAAAAACATGCTCAGGTTTTCTCAGTTTTTTAGGTAAGGTATACTTAATACTCCACATAGAGAAAAGCCCATTAGGAACAAGGCTCTTTGGTTAAGGAAAAAACCTAGGAAGAGATTCAAAGACACTTTAATGGTCATACAGATGAAAAACTGAGTTTGACGGGCAGCTAAAAATAATGGGTCACAGTAAAAGACACATTTTCAGCTAAAAAGCTAATCTTTCATATAACCTGGGCAACATATCCATATGATATTGAGATACATATGTTCTTAGATTTCGGATATCGTGATGTTATAAGTATTGTCTTTCCCATGTTTATAAGTAGACATATAATGCTAATTTTCAGGTAAAGAAACTGAGAGAGAAATTCCTTCACACTACAGGAAAGAGGATAAAAACCCCAAAAGTAGAGATGTCCCGATCCGATGACGTGATCGGGGATCGGAGCCGATCACGTGATTTTCAAAAGATCGGAATCGGGAGAAAAAAATCGGGGATTGGGATTTTTTTTTTTTTTTTTGGAATACTTTTTTTTTTTTGTATTCAACGTTACAAAACAAAAATGACCATGTTCAAGTCTTAAAATTATCCTGAGGCCTTTGTTTTGGTTTAAAATTACACAACATCATGTACAGTATGTGTTGCTTCTTTGGGGCTTGTTTTCATAGACCTGGTTGCTTATTTCTCTCAAATCTGGCAACAGAGGCGCAGTGTCTAATTGTAGCAGTAAGCTAACGAGTACTGATAAGCTTTATTTTGTTTTTATCCAATGCTGCACAACTGAACTGATCCAATGCTGCTGTGAAAGAAAGAAGCTATATCCATGTTGGTTAGAATATCCAATTTAAATAAAAAAATAACCTTAAGGGACAACTTGAATGCTTTTTTCTTTTTTTTCTCTTAATGCATTGCATAAAGATCGGATCGGGAAAAATCGGTATCGGCAAATTGTCAAAATCAAATGATCGGAATCGGATTGGGAGCATAAAAAGGTGATCGGGACATCCCTACCCAAAAGCATAATAGAATTTCTAAATACAGCATTATAGTAAAGTGATGGCATTCTCTGAATTGTTTCCATTACATTACAACAGATAGAAACTGTAAAATATGAGACTAGCGGACCCTCCATTCATAGCAGGGTAAGACAGACAGGAGGAAGAGAAGTGAGACAGGACGTGAAGGCTGACAGATGGGAGGGGGGATGCTAAACATGTGATACATATCTGTCAGCTGCAAGGCTACATGTGTGAGAGTATTTATGTACATTATGCACGGTCAGCTCTCTGGCATGTCTCCACAAATCAAATGAAACATAAAGACTTCTACATTCAATGTCCACAAATATTCAAACTAAATACTTATTGGATTCACTGACAGAAGCGGCTATGAAAGAAATGACTAAGAAAAGGCTTAAGCCAGACAACGTATCTATAGAGAGCCGGTAACATAATATATTTGAAATCTTTGTAATAGAAAGTATCACCTCCGGCGTGAGGCTTCAGGAAATTACATTTCGGAGAAGTGAAATGAAATGTGTTTTTCCACAGAACGTCCTTGTTTTTGTTTAAATGTGGGGTTTTTTCAAATGCAAAAAAAACAACCATTTTATTTGTTTGTTTTCTATAATGACATAGTTAAATGATGAGGTTCTGTTACGGTATCTGACTAAAGATGACTGCGAACTACAGCTGTAAAATCCCATATAAAAAGGAAAACATTTCTCTACATCCTCGAGCCTGTTATTTATTGCAGGACTGAAGTACATCAGACATTAGACATAACAGGACTCAAACATTACTGTGTGTGTGTGTGGGTGTGTGTGTGTGTGTGTGTGTGTGTGTGTGTGTGTGTGTGTGTGTGTTTGACAGTAAGGATGTACATATATTTTATATTATGTCAATGTGTGTGACTTTAAGGAGTGATGCGAGAAAACAAGAGCACAAAACGGTTTAAACCCAAATTGGACAAAAGCTACACGCTTCTCCTCGCAATTAGCATTAGAGCTAATCCAAACACATCTTATACCTCATTCACAACAACGCAACTCCGGTTCAAGCTCCGTGCTAGAGCTTTTCAGGTTCAGAACCGGTTCTTCGGTTTAGCTCCGGCTCTTTTCACACTGCCCAGAGTCCGACTGGTGCTGCGTCATTGCGTCATCGTTTGCGTCATGATGTAACCGTTTGCGTGCCTGCTTCATAAAGCCAAACCGCGCGGAAACCCCTCACAGCTGACACCAACAACAACAACAATGGCCGATTGTGCTCCAGCTTCCTCTGTACCTCTTCAGAAGACCAGATTCCCAGAAGGTAGCTGGTCTCTTCAGTGGACCACTGCTGCTTGTTAAGTTTCTCCATCGTTGTGTACAAACTGGATAAAACGCCGGCTTTTTGTTGTTGTTCAGGAGTTGATCCCGCCCCTGCCCCTGCCCCTGCCCCTGCCCCTGAACCTTTGATGCTTGCCTAATGTCACAGGCTGCTGTTACTGTGCAGCGAACACTTCCCTCTCCGGGCAAAGTCAACATGCCAGGCCCGTGTGACAAAGTGAAGCTACATTTTTACAACCGATCAGATACGTTAACTTTACAAACAGTCAAGAGTCAACAGCATTTCAACATGAGAAGTTTCTAACAAGTCCTAATTTAGATATCTTCACACCGATAAGATTCAGAACAAGAACATGTCATGTGAATGCTAGTTATTTGGAATAATTTGAATAAAGGGTTAGGCAAAGTAGCAATATGAAGCACAAAACAACCCCCTTTGTCTGCCTTTTTAGATTTACAGCTGTTTGTACTGTGGCAGCCATGCCTTTCCTCTTGTGTATTGTACCTGTTGCAAATCAATCAGCCGGACTGCTTTATGGCAATATGGATATTGGATGTGTGTATCTACTAGATTCATTACAGTAGTACACTTCTCATGGGGCTTCAATGTTGTGTTTTCCCGTGCTATATATTATCTCTTTTTGGATTTTTTATCACTACGATTGGATTTTCTTGTCCAAACCTGTTTCAGTGTTTCTTTATTGCTTCTGTACAAGAAACCAAATGCCTCAACTAGTCCTCAACCTTTTTTGGAAGTGTGTTTAGCTAAACAGCTACATGAAAAGTGAAGGCAGAAGCCAAGGAATGACACCTCTGCTCCTAAAGCGTGTTTTACTTTACCACAAGATAAAATAACATCAGTTCAACGTACAGTAACATACAGAGAAAGGAAATCACTTCCAAAATCGCTGCGAAAGCATTTTTTTGAATAGTTTATAATCTCCTGTGTGTAAGGGTTTTAAAGGGCCTTCTATGTATAGTGATATTTATGTTAGAGTCAGTTAAACCAGTCTTTATTATTTGTTTGTATTACCTAAATTATAGCAATTCTTTATGTTTTATGTAGAGTAGCATTGCATCACTGTGTGTCATGGTCATGTTTTGTTAAGAGTAATGTAAATGCATATTTCTATATAGTCACCACGTAAACTGTGTTGGAATAAAAGCTGCAAAAGCAAGTGGGGATCTAAACAAACAAACAACTGAAAACAATTCCCAGTTTGGGATTAATAACGTATATCCTATCTTATCAAACTAACTAACTAACTTATACTGGAAGGGAAAACGCTGAGGCACAGGCTGCTGGTTAATTTATACCAAAATTAGAGAGACTTGATAGGGTATTGAGGAGACTGGCTAACACCAGCGGTCCCTGTGTTGGTAATTGGATCTAGATATTTGTCCAAGTGTGCTGAAAGCCGGCCATCGTCTCCCACGAGCGGCCCGCCAGAGAACAAGGGCGCTGAGCCAAGGTATCAATTCTGTGACAAACAATACTGTAATAACAGCAGCCGTGGTAATTTAAAGTGACATCAGAGACGCCCTGCCCTTCTGTAAACAGTTAGAGGAAGGAAGCACACTGGCAGATCTCTGGCTCTCTATCAGGCCACTCTGCGGGCCAATTACAACACTTGAAATCCACCCACCGATTAAAATGGCGTCTGATTGGTCGGTGCTATCGTACACCTTTACCTGTGTTACGGCGCTGCATTCCCACCCTTAATGACTCACCTGTGAACTTTGCATACCTGCTAACTACACACACATGGTTTTATAGCCTTATCATATAGCTGCACAAAGAGCCTTTCTGCAGGCTGTGAGCCGCACTGGTGACCCGTGTGTTTTGTATTCGTGCCAAGCAGTGTATTTAGACCGGTTGACATTGCATGGCTGATACACAGCGGCACACACATCATCTTTACATCAAATCCTATTTCCCCCCAGTGGCCCATTTGTCTGTGAGTGAGTCAGCAAGCTCTGGGCAGCGCTGCAGAGCATCAGGGAGGGTCAGAGGGAGACAGAGCTGTGTCTTTGATCAGCCAGCCAGACACACACATACAGGACATAGCGCTCTTGTGGGGGGGGGGGGGGGGGGGTGTGTTTTCTTGCCCTAGGTTTTAATGCCATTAGCTAGATTCAAATGGAAGGACAAGCCCTACTGCAGCAACCAGCTTCCCCTCATCCTGCTGCTGGAACAGAGGAGAGGACACAGAGAGATAAAGAAAGAAGTGCGACATGGACTGAAACAAAAGCAGGGGGAAATCAAATGTGACGTGTCAAGGATTGGCATGTCTAAAATGTTTTTAAAATCCCATTCCTGCCAGAGGTTATAAACAAAACTACTGCTGCCGTCAGTGTTTGTTGACTGTGTAAAGGATTTCTGCTTAATTGGCAAAACAAAATCTTGCACATACAGCATATTTTAGCACATAAATGAAGCGGGGCTCGTCTTTCCTGAAATGTAACGATGGCTGATTAAGAGATGCTCCTGACAGACTGTCCTGCAGAGGGACCAACACACAGCCTCATGCTGTTAGTGCTGAGGCTGCGGACACAGAGCTGCGTTAGCTAAAGCCACTTCCTCAATAATGCTGGCCAAAAGTCTCTCCAAATTACTATTAACGCAGCACGCCCTTAAAATTGATTTTGAACCCGAGCCAGGAGAGTCCGCTGGGTAAACCGAGTGAGCTCGGACATGAGGGACTCATTGCATCGGTATGTTTATGTCCGTTTTAACGCTGTGCACTGGGGACAGTTCCAAGAAGCGGGTTTACTGTGTCATCTGGATAATTTCACTTAGTTAAAAAGGTGGAGTCAGCCGTTTTAATTAAATATACTTTTTGTAAAATTCAGCGGATAAGTCCTTACTGTCTGCTAGCTGTCCGTCCAGAGTGCGCTGAATCCATCAAGAGTTCATACGCAGCCACAAAACAGCATTCAAGTCATTCTGCATCAGAGGGGCTATGAGCTACTGCACATGAAAGGCCTTGGACATTTAGAGAGAAAGATAGTGCGAGCCAGAAGTAGGATAAATCTTTTATGTTTTGTTGGGTGTTTAGTTAAAATAAAAACAATCTTATTATACCGTAGTTTTTATGTGACATATCCAGCGTATTGCTTCACCATGAATATTTGTGGCGTAAAAGCATTGGGGTTTAAGGTGCAGAAAATCCAATTAAAATAAGGTACAGCGAAAAGAAAATCCCACCTATCTTCAGTATTGCTGACCAGTAGCATTTGTGTTGGAAAAACTGTCATTTCTCCAAATTAATCGAAAATACCGTTCTAAAAAGAAAATGATAATCTCCTTTGCCAACAAAGATTATGGTAAGAAAATCTAGATCTGCATCCATTTAAAGATGTAGACTTTGAGAAAGTAGCAGACTTGCAAATAAACCAAAACACGTGGGTTTGCTATCCTGGCCCCAAAATGGTGGAATGAGCTCCCCATTAGGCGCGTTCACACCGCGGTACTTTTCCCACTACAGTTCCGATATAGTTCCAAAATACCGCGTTCACACCAAAAAGAGCCGGAACTAAAGTTAGTTCATCAGAACCTTTTTTACCCCCTGCTAGAGAGCAGTTACTTTGGTGGAAGAAAAAGGTTCCTATTTCTGGCTGGGCGGAATGCAAACCACGCCCCGTAAAACTCAAAAAGAGTTTTGTGAAGCCGCCATTTTATTATCCTTGCATTAGCATTATTAGCATTAGCCCAGCGCACAAACGCAGAGAGATTAACTCATGGCAACACAAAAGAAAACAGGTGAGCGGTGGAGATTAGGAGGTGTCGGCGTTCCGGCGATTTACTTGGAAGGCTTCAGTAGAGGCTGCTGGGACTCCAGTGTTTCCCCTACCATTGTCTTGGAGGGGCGCTGTGCCCCGCCAACGGAGCCCCTCCTGAAATTCAAGGTGTTTAAAAAAATTATAATCTTTATATATATATATAGCACTAAATTGCAACTAATCTATATCTACTGTCACTGTTCACATTGAACATTTACTCTTGTATTAAATAAACTAAACACTTTCATCTTAAGTTGTGAGTTTAGTGTTTTTGACCCTAAGAAACACTGATGCATTAATCAATAACAATAATCCACAGCTCCTCTCTCTGCTCCAGAGTATTTCAAAAAAAAATCCCAATGCCACCCCCCCCCCCCCCAAGGACTGGCTTATCTAAAGCCTGTTGAGTAGCACTTGAAATGTTTTGGCTCTATGAAACCTGATGTACTTATATGATTCTGTTTTCTTCATGTTTGTATCTTCATGGTCGAATGCACTTATTGTAAGTCGCTTTGGATAACAGCGTCAGCTAAATGCAATGTATTGTCATGTAAAACCAAGTGTTATCCAACTCAGCAGGCAGTTTTGTCTCATTTGAAGACTCGATGTGACCCAGGGGAATGAGAAACCAACAAGTATGCATCAATGACTGACCACTTAAGATGAAGTCTATAGAAATGTAATTTTTAAATATGATGGCATTTATTTATAGCTCTTTCACAGCTGCCTGGAAAACATTTCTAAAGGTTATGACTGCTGGTATTGGGGTTTACGCTGCAGTAAATGCAATTACATGTAAGTACAGCTGACAAAATTCCCCTCTCAAACTGTTTTTTCTCCTCAGCCGAAGACCTTTCTCAGAAAACGCATCAGCTACTTTGCAGACAAACAGAAACGGTATGATTTCAAGATTTCCGTCCATATAAAGAAAAACACTTGGACATAGAGGCAGAAGTGTTCTTGTCAAAGTCAGTTGGCAGTTGTGTCTTATTTTAAGAACCAATGTGACAAGGGGGAATGAAAAACCAAAAAGGATTTATGTATTGCCGACCAGTGAAGATGATGTCTTTAGAAATTTGCAAATAAAACCAAGTGTTGAGGATTTCCCTCTCAAAAGATTTACATTTTCTTCCTGGCCGTAATTAGGACTGGTCGCTAGACAGAAAAATGAGTCTCCTGCAATTCGCCGCTGTGGTTTTAGGGACCTTGAAGTGAATCCTGTCACCCCTCTCCTCTCCATCTCATTGAAACCAGGACCCCCAGAGGATAGTGATGATTTAATGCTTCATGGCCTTCTAGGCAACATGAGATCTCATCTGATCAAGAGCTGCAGTACAGTGTTTAGAGAGCAAAGGTAAAGGAATACAAAACATCTGCTAGACTTCCCCAGGAATAGCAGTAAAGGTCTCCTATTATGCTAATTTTAGGGATATATAATGTCTCCGATATATACAAATATATAAAAACATGTCTATGATGTGAGTTCCTTTTTGTATATCCTGCTTCTTACACATACTCTCTCCAGTACAGGTTAGCTCTGAGTGTTAGCGATGCTTGCTAATGTAAACAAAGACCATATGACGTCCAAAACACGTCAGGCATTGTTTCTGATAGTGCCGTGGGTCCACATTTCCGATATTACGTCATATCGGACGCAAATCTGGATCAGCTCCGTTGTACCCCCGCTTCTAGAGATTTGGGTACGGAGGAAAAGAGAGTTTTTTTTTCTGACACTTTGTGAGTTCCCTGACACACCGGGGACACATGTATGTATAAAAGACATCAAAAAGTGCATTTAGCATGATAGGCCCCCTTTAAAAAATATGAAAAATAATCCACACAAGTCCAATATAATATGCTCAAAATCCATTTAACATTTCTTATCAATGGCTGTTAGTTATGAGTTTAAAAAAAGATGACCTCACAGCACCCCACCTCTGGAGTGTGTGGCCTGCAGTTTATTTATACTTTTTGTTACAGATGTGATGTGACCCAGGGGACTAAAAACCCAAAAAGGAGTCATTTCAGGGGTAACCACTTAAGATCATGTCTATGGAAATGCTGTTTTTAGAAAGCATGGCATTTATTTATAGCCTTTTAAAAGCCTAGAAAACATGAGTGAAGGTCAGCGCTGAGGGAAGAGGGGCACCCTGGTGGCGTTGGGGATAACGGGCTCTGATAATGCTACTAAAGTGGAAAAGAGCTTTTACTTACAACTTTCCATTTAAGGCATAAAATGACCATAAAACAAACCTAGAAAGGGACGGTGGTACACACAGTTCTTTTGGTAATGCTCTTCATAAATGTGATTGTTTTGGTGTGTGGTGCTGAGTGTTGGAGATATCAGCCTTAGGGGTGTCAGCTCTTCCCTGACTATAATCAAACACGCTGGAAATTGGCTTGTGGTGCTAAAAGCGGCGACATTTTTTATTTCAAAATGTATTTCCTTTCTTCTCTGAACTACAACAGCCGACAAGGGAGCGTGCGCGTCCTTCATGAGTAGATTCATGCTTCCTCCTGCGCTGTGATACGATGGAAACGGTAGAAATAAAACCGTTTAAAACAAAAAAAACTGCTCGCACAACAAATCTGTATGTGGAGTTTGTTGAGTAACTGGGGGTTACCTTCTGGAAAAAACATTATTGTTCCATAGTTTCATCATAGTTAAAAGAAAAGTCAGAAATCTCAATGGTTGATATTTCCAACACTTATAAACTGAGACTAACACAATCTAGATTGATAAATAGCACAAAAATACATCCCAAGCTCATTTAACAAAGTCATGATCATAACCAACGCTAAAGATCCCACAAACATGGATTTAGTAATCATGAGTGCCAAATAAAAAGCGTTTTATTTACCCGTCTTGTTGGGGGTTCCAGTCTCGCTGCCCACGCTGCCGTTCTCCTGCTGGGCACACAGCGTCTTCAGGATAACTTGTGTGGCCCCGAGGCGAGGCAAAGTGACGTGGTTCAGGTGGGGGAGAGAGTGCTTCTTGGCGAACAACTGGCTTGTTTCCCGCCTTTTGCGCAAGAAGCCGCCCTCCGGGAAGAGAACTATCCACTTCCTGTCGCGGTTGTGGTAGTATTTCTCTAGGTGGTCTTTCAGGTAGACCAGCTGCTTGTCTCTGTATGCTTTACCCTGTTGGAACAGAGGAAGTATGTTTGAGTAAATCAAATATTATAATTGATCTGTTTCCATAAGGGTTTCCAGAGCAGCGTCAGTGGATTTAAATCCCCAACACTTATTTTTTGTTTATTTTCATTTGTACAAATCAAGACATATCCTGACTGAGGACTTTTACATTCAAATGACAAATAATAATATGGTAAAACAGAATATGAAATAAAACTAGAGAATGCAATTCCTGAAGAAATTGCTAGTGGGAATGCTTTATGCTGAAAAGCTGACACTAAACTGCTATGCTGAAATGTAATGTGTAAGAAGAAAGTGAAGAATTTTGATTAAAATGAAATGTGTAAGAAGAAAGTGAATAATTTAGATTGAAATGATACATGAACACTGGGGGCTTGAATGTGTGATGAGAGAAGAAAAGAAAGTAAAAAGGCTTGGAAAAGCAGCAGAATATTTGAACTGCAAACTTCTGAACTAACTTGATGGTGAATGATCTGTCGCCATGCCAACGACATTTGATGACATCCCATAATACGCTTAGATGCGTTGATGGCTGCATCGTTACAAAACCTGTGAAGTTTTGGGCCGTTTGGAGCATTTTCACTGAAGTTATGAGAAAACGTGTTTCATGGCGAGCCTTGTGTTACAATGGCAACGACATTTGAAGAAATCTCAAAACGCTCACGTAGATGTCGTCACAGCTGGACTGTTAGCACACATGTGAAGTTTGAGCACTTTTTGAACATTTTCATAGGAGTTATAGCGACATCGTGTTTTATGGTGAGGGATGCGTTTCCATGGAAACGACATATGATGAGATCTCAGATTTGGCGTAGAGCTGTTGAGGCATGGACCGGGGATATACAAAAATATGAAGGCAAATTTCAATATTTCCTACACTGTAGCTGTGACATCACGCACTCTAGTTAATGTTAAAATCTGAAGAAGGCCTCTGTACCAAGGTCTGAACAATGTTTAATATCTCTAAAAGTAAGAATCAGATTTAAAAGTTGTGTTACACGAATAATGTCAGAAAGATGTATAACATTTTAAAGTTGGAATGAGGTTTCTGAGTGAAGGTATGAAGGAGCAGTTAGCAGTTGAATTCGCATGAAGATTTGTTGAAGTCTGAAGGATTTCTCCATTGACTTCAATGGTTAAAAATGGGATGAATTATGGGATGTATCTCTGGAATTATGAAAGTTATGAATGATAAAAGTAATAGCAATAGATTCCCGACCGAGCTGAACGTTTTTAATGTTTGAACTGCAATGTTCAATGCGGGAGGAGAAGACCAGCAAAATAACGGGCGGAATAATAAGAATAAAGAATTTTGTGCGTAGAAGAACAGATAGCTGGAATGCTGTTAACAGTTAGCCTCTTAGCTGTGATATAATGAGCATATACCACGGCCTGTCGTGAGCTATTGCTTAAATGAACATCAACAACCATACATGACACATAATATAATAGAAAACATTATTTGGGAAAAATTAAAATCTTAATACGCAAAGATCCAATTTATTCATTTTTCTTCATGCAGAGTTTTTTCTTGGAAACCTATGAGCTAGTCTCCGGTTGATACAAAATGTCAAATGTTTTCCGTTATTTTATGTGAAGAAACAGTTTAACTGTAAATCTGTAAATTAAATCCAATCCACTATGGACAAATAATTACTTTTTAAGGCTGCAAATACCCATTTTATAGTTTGTCCTAATAAAAGTGCCCCTAAAACTAGGTGACTACCTTCAAAACAAATGCATTAATCCCTAACAGTTTGTTTCAACACAATGATTGAGGCTGAATCCTAATTTCATCCAATTAACTTGATGGATGTTTTTTGTCCGCATACAAACATCATAACAAAGGAAAACAAGCTGCAGCAACAGGAGCACTCAGAGAAGAACACATAGTACGACTGAAATGGATGAAAAAACATGATGGCCTTGAAAACATTCAGAGCATTAGCAGTAACGGGACGGAGAGGAGAGATTGATTTTTAGTTAGACCCGGTCAAAAGCCATTTTAAATGCATTAGCAGAGCGGGGCTGCACCGTGTCGTCTGAACACACATCCTGCCGCTTTGTTTTGGTTTCTGCTGTTTCAATGTCTTATGGCTTTAAATTAGAACTTCTATAGATGCCGTTTTTTTTAAATATAGATTAAATGTATTTGACTTCTTATAAAAAATAGTTTGCAAATTGTAGTAAACAACTTAATGTAGGTAAAAAATACATTGGATTCATTGTTGTTTTTTACCATAATGGAATTAACTGGTATTGGTATCAACGACTAAATGTGTGGTATTCTAACATCCTTTGTTAAATTACTAAGAGGAAATATAAATATGAAAGGTTAAGCTTAATTTTAGGAGCACATCCAAAATATATACAATACCAAAAACTATCACATGTCTAGCCAATAGAAGCATGAGTGTTACGTAGTGATGTCACTATGTTAATGAAGTAAACAAAGGACTACAATGGAGGGGTTTCAGGCAGGGAAAGATTTTGATGAAACCAAAGTAATAACTCTGAGTTATTTGAGTGTATTCAGGATATAAACCTTTTATGGCTTTGTACATCATTAAAATAAAAAAACATGAAAAAGTTTTTTATGGTGTGCCTCTAATTTCATGTTTCAGAAGTTTGAGAACACCAACACTAACAAAGGAAAAAGTGTCCAATCGCGAGCGGGTACCACAAGTTAGTGAGCTACGGTCATCAAAGCCAGCGATGTGTTGCTGTGCAGAACGATGTCAGAGACATGTCCGCCACTGAGTGGACGGCAGAGGCTCAGGAGGCTCGGCCAGATGCGTGCTGAGCTGTGAGGATGTGTGAAGTATTCTGGGGAAGGATGTCAAGAATGCACACACAAGAACGCAAGAGTGGATCACAGAGAGGGAGAGAGAGAGGGCAGAAACCACTTGGTTTGCTCCTCCACTGCAGCCTGTGTGGCTGTACGCAGCTACGGTTGCTTCACCCTCGGCACAGCGCCTAAAATCCCACGGCAAAAGTATTTCCATGACCTAAAAAATGTAATTCCCTCTCGCCATGGCTACGGTGTTTCTGCAGCTCAAAGATGAAAAGTGGGATGACTGGGATGTTCATTCATTTTACAACAAAACTACCTTTGTTTGCAACTTAGCCAACCTATCAGCAGTGATGTTACTGAACGTTATAGCAATATTTTTAAATCGATTTATTATTGGAGATTGTGCCATTAAGTTTAGCTCCACAGACAATACAGATCAGCTCATTACAATGTCAAAAGCCTCACATGTATAAACTAAATATATCAAATTGATTGAACACATTCAAATTTTGGACATGAATAGCTTAGCAACAACACATGTCCACTAATGACAGATGACAGTGTAGCGGCCTTGTTGTGAATGTAATGGTTGGATTGAACATTGGGAGAGGAGCAAACTGAAGGGAAGACACTGGTTTGTGCTCTGAGTTTGTGTTTGTTGTCGAGATATTATCTGTTGTTATGAGATTTATTATGTGAGGATTTAACTTCATTCGGTCGGTCTCTACTTGCTGGGAATGGAATATTAGCCATCCAGCTGTCAGCTAATATCAGACAGAGGAGGCTTTGTCAGGAAGCACAAACAGCAGCATATAAATGAGTGTGTGGAAATGTTCTAATCTTGTTCTAATTGTGCTGAAGCCGGTAATTAAAGTGTCCATTTTTCACTTGGTTGGAGCGCCTGATGCTGGTAACTAATAGTCCATAACTAAATGGCCTTTTTGAAAATGCATACCAATCTCAGCTTGCAGTGTTGGGGGCATGTTATTATGCTTTGGAAATGTCTTGCGCATAAAGTCCTGAAAATACTGTTTAAAATTACATTTAAAAAAAGTTAGAGCTTCCCTGGATTTTCTCGCAGTAAAATAAATCCAATAAAAAGGTGTAAATGAACTGCAAGCCTGGGACAAAAAAGAGAACATTTCAGTATGCCTTATACTAGATACAATTAATATATCCTATGTTTCTTGTGATTGGAGCCAACTAGTTTAATAATATTCTGTCCTTTGTTAAGCTCTGCAGGTAATTATTGTTTCCTGTCTTGAATAAACTTCCCAAAACTTTTAGGACATTCCAGGAATTCCCCTAAGGAATCCCTTTTGGCTCATTGAGTAGAGATCTGTCAGAGCTCTGCTCCAGCTGCCCAAATAACCAAGGGTCAGTCCGACACACACACACACACACACACACTTCTGTCCACTGCCCCTAACCTTCTCTGAGGACACAATGCTAAGTAGAAAGCCTCACTAACATATCTGCTGTCCAGCTGGGACAGGCAGATGGGTAATGGCTCCACTTTACATAGTGCAGTAAAACCAGGAAAACAGGTATAAGGTTGAAAAAGAGTTATGACCTAAAAAAAACTGTAATCCTGAAATAAATAGGGAAAAAACAAGGTGTTGAAATGTGAGGGAAAATAATCATTAATCTCCCAGCAAAAAAGGAAAGGTGAATGTAGCCTTGACACACATCACAAAGAAAGTAAACCGGCCTGGCAGCACCCTGAATGCAAATATGTGTAGTATGTAAATCACAGCGTGTTAATGTTCAACCTCTGATGGCCTAATATCAGGTGTGACTAGGGATGGGTATCGTTAGGATTTTATCGATACCGATACTGCTTATCGATACCGGTATTTTTCGATACTCTTATCGACACTTTTCAATAATTTGATTGATTACAAGATGTGAAGATTAAACAACAGTCATTTTATTGTAATTTATTTGTATTTAATGTAACTTTTTCAATGTCATACCAAGCAGGTATGAGTCTGTTTGACAGTGTGTCTCTGGAAGGGGGGCGGTAATTAGGGGCAGTTCAGAAATCCATGTAAACATGACCATTATTCAGTTAAAACGAGACGCTGCGTGCGCACCTCCTAAACCGGAAGCTCCGGTCAGCTAACCATTATAATCCGTTTATTGCGTTTATTATTTATAATTGTAATGATGGATTATCAGTAATGATTTTAAAGTTACACAGAGACATTGGATTAACTGATAAAATGACGTAGAAAAGATCGCTTTTGCCAGTTATGTGCTAAAGTAGCCGTTAGCCCGTTTTTGCTAAGTGTTGATTTTAGACTCTTGGTAATATCGTCTGTTAGCTGAGTTTCTTCCCGTTAAGTGGGTATGCATCATTAATAGGTTGTCAAATGTTAAGAAGCCTTGAGACGCTGTTTCTAGCAAGATGTCGCGTCTGCCCCTGGGAGTCTCACAATAATAAGAGCGCTGTTAGGAGAGATGGCGAGTGGCATTCAAAGTGGCCAATCAGAGTGGTACTCAAACCGGATAGGTCAAACGGGATGAGGGTTCCCAACCAGAATAGTTTGAACTAAGGAAGTAGCGTAATTCATATACCGATAGCAGCACCGTTTGTCCAGCGGCTTAACGGTATACCAATACCGTCCAATCAGGTACCGGTACTGACTTAGCACCGGTTCTCGATACCCATCCCTAGGTGTGACCAATAAAAAGACACTGCAGCATGTCTCACTTTTAAAAGTAGACCTAAAACCACCTTTTGATCCATCTTTTTTTGGATCTGTCACTTTTTCATTCTGCCATTTGGATTGTCTATGTTGTCATTTCATTATCTATGTTTTTATCTATACAAGACATCTATTGCATATTGGTCCGAACTATGAGTGAGATCCTACTTTTTTTGCTCTCTGCGAGGTTTCTGCCATTGTTTCCCCATTAATCCTGTTTTTTTCCTTGTGCACTTCGAGGGTCTCAGGACAGAGAATGCGTTGTGAAGCCGCCTGAGACAACTGTGGGGCTATGCTACTTAAATGTGATTGATGGATGGTGATGGTGTTAGAAAATGTATTTAACTCGTCTCCATTTATTAATTCTCCACTTGTATCCTCACCTCAGTTTGTGTTTCTCTTCCTGGGCAGACAGTTAGTTATTTGACCTTGGACGCTCTATTGTTTGACGATAAGCCAGCGCCTGTTTTTTCAGGCTCTATTCATCAGCTGTGTTAGGACATGACCCCCTTTGATTACTTCTGAATATGCATAAAGCAAGGCTGCAAGCATTCACTCCCTCAGATAATAATAATAGGTCTGTATGAATATGCTAAGAGTAAATGGGTAAACCTTATTTGACCCGAGGCCATCTGGAGCCAGCTTCTCTGCAAGAAACATAGCTGGTTATGTCTTGCTGATGTATTGTTGATTATTAACTTTCTGTGGGTAAGGGGAGCATTTCAGGGGACAGAGCTTCAGAGTTGGTTTGGGCAGAGACTTTGTCTACCAATACATCTTCAGTGTCTGACATCAATTTGAATTCCCCCCAGTGTACTTCTTGTGTTGCAGCTCTTTGCTCCCAGTATTTAATCACCAATGCTGCCAGTTGAGGGTCTCTTACCTGTCTGATGAAGAAGTCCCCGTGGATCAGGGACACTAGGCCAAAGTTTGTGTATTTGAACACATGGTCCATCAACCACATCATTTTTTGTAACGCCTGAAAAAGAAACACAATGAAAATATCAATCCTGTGTTTACCTGTAACCAAAACACATGACTTTTCTTTTGCCTGCCTCTGCCCCAGTGAGCACTTCCACCCTCGTGACCTGCAGCGGCGCAGCTTTGGCTTACTGTGCTCTCAGCGCTAAGAGGATAAACTGGGCCAGGGATGCAGTTGTTGAGGCGGATCATGTCATCATGTTTGTTGCAGCGCCAGCCTCAGCAAAAAAAAAACAACCAAAATAATAATAAACACACAACAACACAGCTGCATCCCACCGGCCCCCGAATTCACAGCTAATCTCCAGCAGGAGTCGGGTGGCTGCAGGTTGCAGTGTTTCCCACAGAATTTGATTCTATTTGCAAACCTCTGCTGTTGACAACACGTCTCAAGAAATAGAAGCTATTTCTGTGTGTGATTAATTAGCTTCTGGTTAAGATTAGAGGCTGCATGTCATCCCTGGCAACTGAGCCAATAACAATGTCCATTTAACACAATATTTCCCTGTGTTTTTGTTTTTTATATTTCTGTTGTAAATGATTGTCTTTTATTGTGATTGTAGTAATGTGTTTTTATTACATGTACAGCACTTTGGCTCGACCAAAAATCGCTTTTAAATGTGCTGTATAAATAAAAACTTGATTTGATTTGATTGTGCAACATACTGATCGCAGTAAGAGCAATATTTGGAAAAGGTCAAATATGTCTCAAAATTCAATTTTACATGAAGGACCTTGGAGGTGCAGAGATATCCCAGCCCAATCATTTTACTCGACACACTTAACAAGGTATCCAGGTATACAGATCCTATAAAGATCTTCCATTTAATATTGCAAATGATATGGCAATAATGAATTATTTTAGCAATGTGTGCGCCCTAATCACCATAGCAACAGAGTGATTGACACTACAGCCTGCAGCTCTACATGTTGTAGTGTGTCAACCTTCCTGTCTGAAGAAAAACATCCTCTGCACTAAATTAGATGTGTTGAAGAAGTATACTATTGAAACAGAGGAAGGTGTGTGTGTGTGTGTGTGTGTGTGTGTGTGTGTGTGTGTGTGTGTGTGTGTGTGTGTGTGTGTGTGTGTGTGTGTGTGTGTGTGTGTGTGTGTGTGTGTGTGTGTGTGTGTTGATGTTTAGGCACGTTTCACTTCCTTGCCTTGTTGGAAATGCTCTGTGTGAAAGAATGCACGTCAGCCACCGCTCAGGTCTTTGCATAGCTGCTGTTGGCTGTGGGTAAAACTCTGCTCAATGCGCATACTCGCATTTTGTCATTTGAATGCAGCAAACCACAGCTCTGCTTTACGAGGCTGCCTGCTTCAAAAGTGTTGACTGTTTTGACTTGAAAAGCATCATCCCTTGACCAATGTTAACTGCCAAAAGGCAATATGTGAGTAGGAAAAACGCAGTGTACAAAAAGGGTTGTTTAAATGAAGGTATGGAAATGATCCTTAATAAGTCATATGGGGCACGTAATCAGAGTAAACTGAACTCTATGTAACTTCTGAGTAAACTACAGGAAAGCATTTATTAAACTTGATAACTAATAGCGTATGATAATTCAAAGATTGCCCTTCTTTTCATTTGAACTGAACATTGTTCTTTATCATTTGGCCAAATAACTGCCAGTTAGGCTTTTGGCTTACCTTTGACAAACATCCCTAAATCAAACATAATTAAAGGGTGTTTAGATAATGTGTGCACTCAGGATTTCCTCCTCTGCAGTTACAAACACATCAACATGCCCAGACAGAAACAGCAGAATACACACACAGTGCCAACACCATGCAGGCTCGAGTTGCTGCACGGCTTTTATTTACGCCAACGTGACGGTGTTCGACCCTAATGTTACATTCCTGTAGTTCCTTAAAGGGATGATGAAACGCATTTCTCTCAGTTCTCACCATGCCCTTGTCTTGCAGGCACATCATGAGGGTGCACACGTCTCCTGTGGATTGGTGGTTGACGATGACCATGGCTTCTTCTTCAGAGATCGGCCGTACGTCGTCGCCCCACTCCGTTACTGAAGGGGGAATGACAGAAAAACATGCTTATGGTTAAACAGATGTACACAAATTATATATTTTACAAGACTTGTTGGGAAAGTTTTCTTAAATTCAAGTTTGTCACTTAGAGTCATTGTCCAACATTGGTCCAACAAACATGTTCTATGCATTTCCTCAGTACATAGTAGCAACAAAGTGTTAATCAGGGAGAAAATGGAAAATCATTTGCAAAAAAAATGTTCTACATCTGACTTTTATTCAGTAGTAAAAACACAATATGACAATGTTTTGAAACTATTTTAAATGTGGATTTGGACCCACATTAATTCGTTTTTCGACAAACTTTACTGAAATATTTAACCACGGCTTTAAAAGTATTGAGTGCTACAGTGACACGAATAATAAACAGAGCCTCTCTTTTCCTCCCGTCTTCTGAAAGCCCAGCAGCTGATCTCTGAGCAGGAGACGTGGGGAGAGGGAGACGTGGGGAGAGGGAGGCGGGGCTATTTCATCGTTATCAGAAAATGATCCGTTTCAGACCACTCCTGGAGGTCACCTAAAGCCAACTTTTAAAGTTCGGTTTTAGACCTTTTCTACTAAATGAATTGGTTATCGTGTTTATGAATCAATGTTCAAATGGAATGAGAAATGAGAAGTGAGTTTCAGGAAGTGCTCTCACAATCACTCTCACTGTTGACCTAACCAGTCAGAGATAAAAAAGGATGTTGTGTAGTTTTAATAGCAGCATATCAAAAATATTGCCTGATTATCTGAGCTATCATTTGCACACTGGACTGGACTGCCATATACATGAATTATAGTGCGGCTACACGATATAGGAGGTGTAATGAAAAGATTGATACTACAAGCTTAATGTCTAACAACGCGTAAGAAGAACTTCCTGTTGTCTGCCTCGGAATTTGTTAGTGTTCCATGATGTAAGCATTTCTAAAACGTTGTTCAAGACATGTATCCACAGCTTGAAAATCAGTCTCTTTTTTTTCCTATCCTTTTGTGACATTCTGGCCAATTGCATCCACTTCTGTTCTGTGTCATTGTCAGTTTCAAGAGCCCCATTACGACATTTCCCCAACAATGACTACATGTGTAATGAACTATCTTAAAGGGGCTCTATTTAGTTTGGGGGGGGGGGGGGGGGGGGTTTCGTTTCCTGTAGTGTGTAATAGAAATGTTTGTGCATGTAAATGACCTGCAAAGGCTAAAATCCTAAAGTCTAAAGAGTTTCTCTCTCAACTGAGGGTGAAAAGAGGCAGTATGAGAAAAATAGACCTTTCTGAACTTTAACGCATGTAAACATGTCACAGCGGAGTCCAACATATTAGCTATATCATTTCTACTAAGCGTCAAACATTGCACTAACGCAACTATTTCTTTTTATAGGGGACATTAGCTTATTTTTTAGAAAAGACCACAGCAGGTGATGAATATGTTCAGTTGTACCCATATTCCTCAGGCTTAGTGTCATCTTCAGCAGACTTGTTGGTTCGGGAGCTCCTCTCCTGAAATATATTTTAATTTGGATCAGCAGTAAGTTAAGTCTCCATCCTGCTGCAACAGGAGATCAGGCTTATTTGCATATCTGCTGTATATAAATAATGCTTCCCTTTGCAGCGAACCCACATAAAGCTGAGCACAGAGCCATAGATTTGTCGGCTGTCAAAGTGATAGAAAATAACACAAAGCCTACATAGAGGCGAGCAGCAGTTCTTTGGGCCAGGTACAGGCACATCAAGCTACACTGCACACAGGTGCAGCGAGGTCTCTTCTGCCAGGAGAACAGTTTTGATTACAGTCTGACCAAAAGTTGCTGAGATAGGACTCATTTCATGTTTTTTGTGTGAATTTACAGCCGGCTTGATTCAAATGTCACAGCCAAATGGTTTGGACTAATATTATCAGGCTGACTTTATGAGGTGACACAAAATCAATCAGCACTCAGTTGTAGTTCATTCACTTCAATCACAGCGTGTGATACTGTGGTGCTGCTCACACGGGAACGTTTGCATTTATGCACAGTATGCGTTTTCAAAAAAGTCTTCCGTTCACACGTATTCGTTTCATTTGACGTGTCTGTTCACACGAGAACGCTGGAAACGCTGTAGTACATGTGCCGGGACTGTAACTGGCACTGTAACTTCCGCCACAAAATACACCAAAATCAGCGAAGAAGACCCCGGACCATGGTTGCCATGGTTGCCCGTTTGTTTATGTTCCGCAGTGGATTTAGCAACATGTGGTAGTTCATGTAATTCTCCATGTCCACTTGTTGCTGATGGTTGTGGTAGAGGAGCTGTAGATGTTGTACTAACATCTGTAGCATGGTCAGTAGCAGTAGCACTAGTAGTAGCTACTGACAGTAGCTACTGCTAGTGCTACAGCAGTGAGCAGCAGAGGTGGGGAGAGGCGGGGCTATGGCTTCATATATCGGGAAATGATCGTATAGGGGCGATTACACAGAGCCGTTTAACCCCCCAGAGCGTTTCGTTTGCAAATCTATCCACCTTGGGACCTGTTATCGTTTGTGGGGTCCGTTTGCTATCGTTTTGTTACGGCCTCGTGTATATGAAAGGGCTATACGCAAGAGAAACTATGCGGATCCAGCCCGTTTTGTTATTGTGTAAACGGGGTCTGTGTCTGCAGCAGGCAGATGGTAATAATGGAAACTACAGCTTTAACTGGTGATGCAGCCGTAACAAGCAAAAACAGAAGCACACACAATATATTGGTATATGCATATTACTGCCTTAGGCTCAATTCCTAATCCAAACAAATATATCTTTGATTAATGCGCCAGGTGAGACGATTCCTTGCACATAACCTGTCTAACAGCCTGAGACACATTTGGCCAAAATCTAAAATACTTTCAAAGATAGACCTTTGAAGGAGCTTTCTGTGTGAGTTCTAGCTCCTTTACCTCTCCTGCTAGCCAGACGTGCTTTATCTACTCTGAAGATATAGAGGTTTTGACCAATCTATAAAACGTTGGATGGCAGACAAACCTTGCTTGCGATTTAGGAAGCATCCATGTTACCTGGCGATAAAACTACAAGCGGGAGAGATTATTAGTGTAAGCAAACACAGTAGCGTTAGCAGCTAACAGTACTTCCAAACCACACTGGTCCTGAATCTCCCAAAGAGTAAAGCAATGTATATTAAGAAAAACCTTGTGAATTTAAATAAACATTAGTCCGTAAAGTATGGAGAATATCTCAAAATCAGATGAAGACCTCAAACCAAAATACACAACTTTTAGTCAACAGAGAAAAGCTAAAAGTAATCTCTGCCAATGTCTTCCATTATGGATGTGGTAAATCTCACTTTCAGTCGATAAATTAAAATGGAAATATGTTTTTATTTAGTCTAAAAATAATACGATTTGAAAAATGAAAAGGAGCTAACGTCTGAATTTATGTTAACTCGTATCACAGAGGCTTTAGATGATATAGCACCCTTATCATACAAATGTATCATTACTGATTTGAACCTGTTGACACATTAAAACAAATGTAAAAGGAAGACTCACACCATCGCAGTTTAATGGTAATTACTAAGAGCGTGGTCTTAAAAGAAGTCTATTGTGTTTTAAATCAGTGACCCTCTTTTCTGTTCATCATTTCCAGCTATTCTCCGTAACAAACACTTTCAACCAAACAATGACCAGCGTCATTATCAGCACAGGCAGGAGTCGATCTCCAGCGGACCTCTGCTCCCTCTTCCCTGATTTACATTGTCAGTGTATACAGGCTACTTTACTGAGCATTCGTCTGTGTCTTATTGTTGACGCGACACACACACAGGAGCTGCAACAAAGGAGGAACCAGGGCTGCGAGATGAGGAGTGACAACAATGGCCCTCCTGTAGAACACATTAGCTGCGTTTGCAATTTAAAATGCACTTCAACAGCTCTGCATATAAACAGAGGAACACAGGAGGTGAAAAGATTGAGTCGTTTGCAGGGAAACCCCACAGTTAATCAGTTCATCCGTTCAGGGCGGGTGTGACCAGCTCTGTGTAATGCAAATGTTTCATCAGTTAGGCCTTAGGGGGAAAAGTGAGAGCGCTTGCTCTTAATGGGGGAGTTGAAAGGCGCATTCACACCGCAGTACTTTTCCCACAAAGGTTCATGAGAACTCTTTAGTTCCCCCCGGTTGACGGGGACTGGCTTCAGTAGAAGCTGCTGGGACTCGCAGCAGCTTCTACTGAAGCCTTCCGAGTAAATCGCCAGAACGCCGACACCTCCTCATCTCCACCGCTCCCATGTTTTATTTTGTGTTGCCATAAGTTAGTCTCTCTGCGTTTCTGAGCTGGGCTAATGCTAATGCTAATAATGCTAATAAAATGGTGGCTTCACAACACTTTTTTTGAGTTTTACGGGGAGTGGTTTGCAATCCGCTCAGCCAATCAGAAATATAGCTATTTTCTCACAAGAGAGCCGCATGAGAGTCCCTGCTCTCTAGCAGGGACGGAAAAGGGGGTAAAAAGGTTCTCATGAACTAATTTTTGTTCCGGCTCTTTTTGGTGTGAACGCGACATTTCGGAACTATATCGGAACTAAAGTGGGAAAAGTACTCCGGTGTGAACGCGGCTAATGTTAGGATTGCTAGCAGATAACGATGAACCGGAATTGTTTTTTGGACGCCAGGATATGACACCAAGGCAAGACAATGCGGCTTCAAGAGACAAGACTGACTGACAAAGGAGCTCAGAACTGGACCAAATGGGTTTATTGAGCGCAAGATTTCTTTTCAGGAAGTTATCTGATCATTAAAAAGCTCCTGGCAGTAATACTTGCATTTTCTGGGTCTTTTTTTTTTTTTTGCACATGGTACATGATTAAGAAGTAATGGCAGGTTATTCGAATCAGAATCCCTTTATTAGTCCCACAGAAGAGAAATGTACGTTGTTACAGCAGAAAAAGAGCCAAAGACAGCGTAATGTTACGTAGAAGCATGCATAAAAAATAGGGATGCACCGAATATTCGGCCACCGAAAATGATCGGCCGAAAATGGTTAAAAAAGCCCTTTCGGCCGAAAAAATATCACCGAATGTCCGAGAACAGGGTTACGTTGATCATACTCGGCATATTTGACCGGGTGTTTTGATTTCAAGTGGTGGAGTAATCCCGAAGTGGTGTAAGTCTTTGCAGTTACACCCCCTCGAGAAATGTCAGCTGAACACGTTTTACAAGTCGCAATCCGCGCCTCTTTCTCTGATATTTTGAAATATCTCCAAGCGGCAGACATGTTGGCTGTGAGCCAGCCGCGAGCATGGTCGCGCGCCGTGCTTGTTGTCGCCGCGTTTTGATTACGTCATCACAACAACACGTTAGGTTACCAAACTTATAGGTGAATTTGTTGTTGTTGAAGGCCTGGCTGTTACAGTCTTTATTTACACTATTTTGTTGTAGGCCTACTGGCCTAGATGTTTATGCAGTTTTAAAGCACCTTGGCTTTGTTCTGAATGCACTTTGTTGTAGTTATCCTACAGATAAAATAAGATGCACTTGACTTGGAATTAATTTACTGTATGCATTCAAAAGTTCTGAATAAATGTTTTATGGACCCATAATAATGATTATTATTTAAGTTAAGTTTTGCCGTAATCATGTCTTTTTCCATAATCAGGTAGCTGAACAACATTGGTAAAAAATGTATACATTATATATATATATTTCTATTAATCATTTTCGGCTTTTCGGCATTCGGTTTTCGGCCAACTGTTTCCTATTTTCGGTATCGGTTTCGGTCAAGAATTTCCAATTCGGTGCACCCCTAATAAAAAATTATTAAAGTTGTGTTCGTTCCCCATATAAAAGAGTCGTACAGAGAAAATAATAAACATAGCAGAAGCTGATATTCCTATTTCTCATCTGAATTTAGCCTCAAAAGACCACATTTCTGTTTCAGTAAAGTTCCCACTTTTATTTACTGTAAAAAACATTAGTACTCTGTTTTTATACAAAGAAAGTTCAAAATAACCAAGTTCACTCACTGCGGGGTTATTCAAAAGCCATTCTGGGAATCAAGGAAGTCATTACACAAGCTATTAGTAAACACAGCTGTCGATGGAAATACTCAACATTTTCTGCCAAAATAAAACGTTGGTGTCTTTCAGAGATGACTATAATCTGGACTTGAGTTATAACTGTGATCATATGAAGGTACACAACAATTATCTATTTCACCATAGAGTGGCTTCTATTATAGAAGTGCTGTGCCTTAATCATTTTAATGGGTCAGTCCTGTAACATTGTTGGTTTGCTCCATGAGAACATTTGAAAAGAATACAAAGTATTAGTATTACCATTGGATGCTTGCTTACATGTTGCCGTTTTATAAACCTTGTTGCGATCAAATAAGGCCTTAAAATACCAGTTTGATGTTGCATTGTATTTTTGCCGTTACAATATTTATGTGTGTTGAGTTTTCCTCACATATCTTCTCCTGAATATGGCTGAGAGAGCAATTTCCCTCCCATTTTCCATACCAGATAGCATCAGATAACTGACTGTTGCTAAGAGACCTGAAGTCAAACCTCAAACAATCCTTGTATTGATCGTTAAACTCCAACTAAATGATCAACAGGAACTGATATCATTCTTGCTTATCTAGTTATCTGAGGCCTACAGTCCAGGATCCATTTGCTTGAGCAAACATTACGTTTCATTAAATAAAAAAAGGACATCTTGTCAACTATTCAATGGCAGATATTCAAATACAGAAGGCTTTTTATGCTACAAACTGCGCAATTACATGTCATTGTAGACTGTATGAAATGTAAGATCTGCTGTCAACCCCAGGAGAAAATGATTTCAAGCAACCTGTGAGATTAACTTTTGCTGCATGACTCACGCTAAACGGCCGACTCATTTCCCTGGCGGGAGAGTTTGCGATGACAGAAGGTTGGAGGCTACGTTTGTTCCACCTTGAAATTCAACCCACTGTACTCAAAATGTGATTTAGTTACGTAATGCCAACGCACGACTCCATTCAACAGTTAATTTATATCTAAATCACTATACTTGTGAGGCTGTTGACAATAGAGTATAAGCAACCGTCATTGTTCATCCTACCTTCTCTAAAGCGTCTGAGTTGCAGCCTGGCAACACAAAAAGATTATTTCGACGTTATGGCTGAACGATTAATCGATTTTAAATCTAAATCGCAATTTTAAATGATGCAATTATCAAATCGCAAAGCCTACGATTTCTTTTTTTGTTCTTCTTGTGTGTCAGTCATCCACACCAATCAGAAGTGCTGTGCTCCACATGTACCAGCCATTGTTAACCAATCAGAAGTGTTCCATGATAGAAGGTGATAGACAGATTGATCCAATCACCTGCCAAGTATTTTTTAAAGTGCCTGCCCTTTCTAAATGGCTTCCAGTGGAGCTTTCCTAGATGGTTTGGTGAAACAAACCATCTGAGTCAGGTTAGTAATGCTCCATCACATGTTTTATATCTATTACAGGGTGAGTCTTAAACTGAAGCTTGACTTTAAAGCAGCCCAACGGAAGTTTCATGTAAGTTTAGTTCTTTCACTCGTAGCTGGAGCTGCGGGGGTGCTAGAGACGGGAGCATGTTGATACGACCTTCCTAGCCGGAGATATGGCCGCATTTTACAATAAACTTCCGTTGGGTCGCTTAAAAAAAGATATATCGCAATATCTGTCAGAAAAATCGCAATTAGATTATTTCCCCAAATTGTGCAGCCCTATTCGACGTGAAAGAAAGTGATTTTAAAAAATGTTCGGGAGCCGAAAGTTTACAGCGGCGCTTTAAGAGAGCCGAGCCAAATGATCCGGCTCACTAACGTATAAAGACAGTATCTATAAGGGACGGCTCAAGCCAAAATTCCAAAGTTTTTGGCATGTTCAAGCTAGGCCTTTTGGTCCTCTGGAGAATAAACTCAACTCTAGTGCGAACAGCAATCGAGAACGTATCTCGAGAAAGATGACACATATTGGCACCCTGAAGGCAATGTCATTTCATGAGGAACATGCGTTCACGCTCACTGAAGTCCACATTGTTGCGGGAGACTATCACAAATGATATCATAGAGATAGGTCATCTGTCAGATTGAGGACATTAGGGAAATTGTCTTTGAGAGATGACACAGTTAGCGCAGCAGCATGACAGCCACACTGCAGGCGCAACGTCTAATCCCGTATTGGCGATCAGCTAAACGGTTTAACCTCGCTGCCCCTTGCTTCGTTTCTTCTCCTCTGTTAGGGAGAGAAGGATGTGGCAAAGCATCACACCATCTCCATTAAGCATGTCGAAAAAGAGGGAAATATACGAAAAAAAGGACTAAAAGTAAAAAGGGGACATTTTAATTGATGGTTTAAAGCTTTCTGGTGACGGGCTGTAGAGCGACGGCTGAACGAGAGAACATTTGAAGCTCCACATTTTAGAAAAACACAGATCTTAAGTTATAATGGGGTCCAGTAAAAGTACTATAGGTGTTAACTAACCCTGCTTCTGATGAATTTGACAGAAAAAATAAACTATTGCCTCCTGGTAAGTGTATATCCCCCAATCTAGTAGAATCTCCTATATCAAACCCTGCATATAAGTGCACATTTTTTGTAGGAAAACGGTATTTTGGAAAATATATCAAACTTGAAAGAAGATACCTAAATATGAGAAATGCCTAAAGCACATCTCAAAGGATTGAGACCACAAGACGTTTATCAGATATGCCAAACAACAACCACAGCCATGGTTAGCCAGTGCAGCCCGGTAGTCTCCATGTTGGTTTAATTAGTCTCATGAACAGCCTGTAATTTGATGTCCTCTTTAAAAGCTCATTTAACCCTATCCATGGCTTCTAGAGTTTTATATCAAATACATCACAAAACAATACGTATATAGCACATAATGTTTTGTTCATGTATATCAATAGCCCACAATCTTACTACACATCAGGGGAAATAAATATCAGTCGCCATTTATGCGAACATGTTTTGGGTGTTCCTTATTCCATGCTGTGTTGTCTCTTCCACAACAGGAGTTCACACACTGAACCTCTACCAAAGTGCATAAGCAGTAAACCAACAGTGTTCCTTTCCTAAATGAAAGCCACAAAGCCCCTACCAGCATGCAGAAAAACCTTCATAAAACCAGAAGAGTTTTCATATCAGAGAAGACATAATATGGCAAAGATGTAAAGTACAACGGATCTCCGCTCATGTCTATTTACCGAAATGATACATAAAGCTTTCCATTTTCTCAGTCTAAACAATGTACAATTAAGATCGTTAAGTTAGAGAGACGTCAATCAAATGTGATCTGTGCACACCCACACAGGCCAGAGAAGAAAGTCTAATCAGCCAAGTAACTGATAACACTTGTGTGGGAGCACGATGGCTGTGCCGAGGCTTTAACAAACCAACAGCAGCTTCTGTTATAGCTTCAAAGTGAAAGCTACACATTGAATTTACTCCAGCCCTCACAACTGCCGAGCACATCTGAAATCGGATCATTCCTGTACCAACACATGTATGCATACAAACAGAAATGTGATGAACCTTTTAACTGGATACGAGAAATCTGATGCAACGGTACATTTTCAAGCAATGGTGCCAATATCTGATTCCTGTTGATGCTGTTTTTTTCATATATTTAAACTGAACATCTTTGTCTTTAGGTATCACCTCTGGGCTGTGAGAAATTACAGCAAATTACAGTAAATGCCCAAACTATTCAAGGGAAAAGCAGCATAGTTTGCAGTTGCTGCGGTGTAAATAACAGTCAAAACAGTCGCAAATTTAAAATTGTATATAAATCCAACAAATGTATTAATTTCCTAATAGTTGCATCTTTGCTTGAGATTATTGAGTTGGTATGGACAACAGGCAGTGATCGAAGGTCTGGCTGTGTTATATCCGTTGTTTACAGGCACATGAATAACTAAATTAAATACTGGGGAACAAATGGGCATCGTCTGCAATCTCACAACCACCATCTTTGATCTTCTCACAGACCCAACAGTCACCCCAATCATCCCACATGCAATAAGACTTAATCCTGCTGGCTTTAGAGCACCTGCCTCTCCACTGTCGTGTGTGTGTGTGTGTGTGTGTGTGTGTGTGTGTGTGTGTGTGTGTGTGTGTGTGTGTGTGTGTGTGTGTGTGTGTGTGTGTGTGTGTGTGTGTGTGTGTGTGTGTGTGTGTGTGTGTCTCTCTGATCAGGCCTCATGCACACTTTTTAAACAACAGGGAAAACGGGGCAAGGTCAAATGGCAATACAGCAGTAGTGCCACTAAAAAAGCTATGAAAGCTATTCATAATGTCTTGAAAATGAGTTATTCAGCGTGCAAAAAGCTATACAAAATGACTTATTGACCGTAGAATACGTAATCAACTGAGACCAAACACCCAATCAGTCAACTTAACAAATAACGGGAAGAAACCGCACATTCATCCGTCTATCTGTTAGCTGGCAGTACATTAGCTTATATAATACATTATAACACAATAGGAAGGGGGTTTATGATGATCTGTGCAGGTAAGTAGTCCAGGTAATTATAGCAATATTAGCTTATCCATGGGTGAGCCTGTTCTTTATTAAAAATGAGAATCTTTCCAAAGGGATGAGTTGTTTTAGTTATGGATGAATGGCTTGAACACACATCACTGGGTGGAGTAGAGCTGAACTCCAGCAGTTGTCATAATTACATTTTCTCAAGAACTGCGGGGAGGATATCCCTCTGAAGCTATACGCATGTGCCTAATTGCTTTTTGCGAGGAAAATCTTTCCTCTGATCACATCCTGCAGCCCGTCTTTGATATCATATAAATAAAATCCACACCTTAAGAACTAGAGTCTGATCTTCTCTCTCACTGGTGCAACAAAAACACACCTGTGTTTATTTAATCCGGCACAAAAATGCATCATTACTGCTTAGGCCAACTTGAGTTTTAAGGAAACCTTTCATTATACACACTCAAGAATAACAAGACAGTGTTTGCCTCGAAGAAACTCTCACCTCTACTCTCCAAAGTCTGTACTTAAAAAGCTCTCAATTTGAAATTCACAGCATTAATATAGCAGCAAACATCTATTTTTTCTATGTTAAGCAATAACAGAGTATTAATGGATACCTGAGCAGAGAATGAAGTCCATCGGTGCCTTGTGTGTGTGTGTGTGTGTGTGTGTGTGTGTGTGTGTATGTGTGTTTGTGTGTGTGTGTGTGTGTGTGTATGTGTGTTTGTGTTTAGCTAAAAGCCGCCAGTAAAGGTGCTTATTTGGCAGTATGCATTTCAAACTCAAACAAAGTGTTCATACAAAAACATCTTGTGTCTTTCTGTCCAAGTTGTCCCAATGACAAAGCAGATACAGCACAGGTCACTAGTGTGGTGCCAATAACAAGTCTGTGTAGGATCTACAAAGCCCTATTGTTATGTTTCTCCCGGGAGGTGATGCAACATCCATCCTCAGCTTCCAGACTGCAGCGGGTCAAGCTATGAGTTTCCTCGTTGCCTTGACACACATTTAGCATTTATTGAGCGCATGTGCAGGACTAACACAACATTAATAGAAACATCGATATTTGACCTCTAATGACACAACCAAAAGTAAACATTTGTCTTTCGGCATGTTGTAAATATAGCACACAAGTAGGAACATGTTGTATTGAAATTGTTAGCATTTATATGATATGTGTTATCCACATTCAAAGGTCATTCACAGTGCAGGGAACTGGAGGTTACCCAGGAGGGTCCTGTGAGGTGAAGGTGACGGGTATGGATGTCCCGATCACCTTTTTTTGCTCCCGATCCGATCATTTGTTTTTGACAATTTGCCGATACCGATTTTTCCCAATCCGATCTTTATGCAATACATTAAGAGAAAAAAAAGAAAAAAAGCATTCAAGTTGTCCCTTAAGGTTTTTTTTTTAATTTAAATTGGATCTTCTATCCAACATGGATATAGCTTCTTTTTTTCACAGCAGCATTGGATCAGTTCAGTTGTGCAGCATTGGATCAAAACAAAATAAAGCTTTCAGTACTCGTTAGCTTACTGCTACAATTAGACACTGCACCCTGCCCACTGTGTTGCCAGATTTGAGAGAAATAAGCAACCAGGTCTATGAAAACAAGCCCCAAAGAAGCAACACATACATGATGTTCTGTCATTTGAAACCAAAACTAAGGCCTCAGGATGACTTTAAGACTTGAACATGGTCATTTTTGTTTTGTAACATTTAATTAAAAAAAAAAAAAAAAAATTATAAAAAAAAAAAAAATAAACAAAATCCCAATCCCCGATTTTTTTCCTCCCGATTCCGATCTTTTGAAAATCACGTGATCGGCTCCAATCCCCGATCACGTGATCGGATCGGGACATCTCTAGTGACGGGGTTAATCTCTGGCAAAGTGACCTAGCACTGGGGGTCACTGACCCCTCCACCAAAAAGCATTTATCTCATGCTATGTTTGTATTGCCAGTATTTCATCTTTTGTACTGATTTACTCTCTCTCTGTTAGTCAGGTTATTAACTCGGGCTGCAACTAAGGATTATATTCCTTATCGATCAATCTGCCGACTTCTTTTTTTAGATTTATTGATAAATAATGTGTTCATGTGGCAATCATTTTTCTAGTGATTGACTTCTCTATTAGTCTGCTAACCATTAAAGCTCTACTGTTTGCATTGTTTTTATTTGTAATGGGGGCCAATATCTGCAAACAATAATACCAAAGATTTAACAATTGGCATGCTTTTGAAGAAGAAAACGTATAAAAATGTAGTATTCTTTTATCTATCAAATAAATACAAAAGGTTCTTATTTTGTCTTAACATTGAACTTATCACCATCAATTATCCCGTGGATAAAAAAAAGTTGTGTTTCATTGAAGTGACATTTAAAATAATGATGTGGCCCGGTACCTTTTCGTTGGCTAGAAACTGAGTTATGACGCACTATAGCTGCAAAGAAATGCATAACATCTGATGACTCTCCAGACTGAATTGTAGTTAACCATTTGTATGAATAGCATCAAAGTGACAGTGTATGCTTTACTTGATATCAACCCACTTCCACACACTGTCAATCAAAGTAACACATATAATTACTCAACGCAACACCAGGTGTTCTATAGGCTGAACGCGTTGCATTATTAATCAGCACACCTTGTTGCTCCCCATGTTCACCACTTAGCAATTTGTAAGCATTTTGCTCTGAGCAACCAAACACCGCTGAATCACTTCAGCTGAGAGGAAACAACAAACACTCGTTATATCCAGCTGTTCTTCTATACGTGTCAATTATGTGCGTTTGTCATACAGTCTCTGTACCTTATCACTAAACACAGTTTCTCATGGCGTCATTCTTGATCACTCCGCTGACAAGTTTCTCACTTTCTCTATGACATAAGAACAAACGTGAAAAAATGCTTCACCAGCGGGACACGTTCAAATCGTCTTAACCTTTTACTTCTAAGACATAATTAATCAAATAACTCAGATTTGAGCAACTGGAAAGAGCTAATGTTGGTATTGCTCCTTCAATATCACATCGAAGAAATCATCAACGCACAATATTGTTTAATTATGTTGTGATGAACAAATCAATGAATGGGCTAATCCTTGCAGCTCTGCAACTAATGCATTGAATGCTTAATAGTGACAGATGCAGCAATAGTAAAAAGGTGGACGTACAGTATTTAGCTATACAAACAGGAACAATCTTTTCAAGGGGAGAATTGCAACCAATGTTATGACAGGTTCCAAATGTGGGACCAATAGTTTATCTAATCTAGTGTAATCTAATCTAAAGAAGCACACTGCTTTATTATATGGAAATGCCCCATTGAAAGAGGAACAAAGTGCAACTGCAAACTATCACTCAACCATCTGTCCTAACCCTGTTTCTGAACCTGAGCTTAATGTGTGCGTCTCTTGTATTGAGATTGTAGTCAATGGTGTAAACAAAGGTTTCTGTGAAAAACAAATATTCGTTGCGATGTTAGAAAGGCAAAAGGGTTGTCTGACAAAGGTTCCTGATGTTCAAAATGAATGTTCAAAAGACTCTTCTAACCACATGGATGAAAAATAATGTGTTAGCTGCATCACAAAAAATACTACATACGTGCTTTCTCCTTTAGTACAACACGAGATAAATACTAGCGTAGGGGTTTATATGAAAACAACGAATACTATCAAAAGGCATCCATAACTCAAACATAACCTATAATTATATGTTGGTTAATGTTGTATACATTAAATAAAAGGATGTGTTGCTAACTACCACATTTGGTTGGATTAAAAACAGCCTTGTAACTTTTAATCGAGTAGTAAACAAACATTTATTGAGCCAACAGAGAAGAGTCTTTGAGCACAGAGGTTAATGTCATTGCAAAACCTTGTAGGCTTTTCAGTGAAACATATGCCCATCACTATGGCTGTTACCGGTTTATAACTAAAGGATCTATCAAAAGCAATATTGTTCAGTCTTACTCATCAGTAACCTGTATAACATTTAGTGTGGCATTCAAAAATACCTTTGCATGCGAGGCACCATGTGGAACAATGGCTGTGTGTGTACATCATAAAGTATCTTACCTGTATAACCTGCGATCCAGCCCCATGAAGACACCATGGCCAGCATCCATTTGAACATGACTCCTTCGATGTACCAGAAAGTCGGGCTGTCCCATATTCTAAGTGGCTGGAGAAGCAGCAGGTATAAACAGTAGGATGGGATGGCTACACAGTTGTTGCACAACATAAACAAGAAACGGATCACAGACTTGAGCAGAACCCAGCCCAGTTTGCCGGCCCCGTCCAAGAGCTGTGCCATCCTGAAACACACCGTCTGCAACACAGAGACACAGCTGTTAGTATCTCGGCTAGGCTTGGTTTACCAATAAAGGACGAGTCATGTGTGTGTGTACACAACATTATCCTTACGATAAACAGAATGATGTGCAAATAACATCCACAACAAACCTTGGTTTATACTAACACCTAATGGAGTGGGGCTGCCGCTAACCGGTTAAGGGTGAGGCTATTCCACGAATTGCAGCACACTGGTAGTGGACTCTCTCTTGTGGTTTTTATTCAAAGGGTTTTATCATGAACTGTGATTTTTCGTGATTTCCTGCTAGCTAGCTGCCTAGCCTTTACAGTAATGCATGCATAGACAGGACCATAAAAGGACCAGTCGCCCGGGACGTGGTGGTACCAGTGGTACACTTCATGGCATGCTAGCTAGCAGCAGGGAGTTAGCATAACGGGAACATATGTAAAGAAATATGACCGGTATGACAACCCTGGGTTATGACATAATTGTAAATCACTCTAACATAAATAATAGAAGTATCGAACAAGCTGGAGTGTGCAGGTATTTTACCAAACTCGGATGTCTGGAGGCTGGTGCAAAGTGCAATATCCGCTCGCCTCCTCCAGAATATAGCCCGACCCTATAATGTAGTAATAATGCTGTTACTCACCCAGTAAATGTCAATGAAGCATCCAAGGACGGCCAGGGGTTTAAGCTAAATGCTGGATCGAGATAAACGATGTCACGTGTGGCTAACCTAAACGGTTATGTTAGCATCTTTGTGCCATTGGACATGGTCTCTGAAATGTCTCTGGCCCGGGTGGAGATGTGTGAAAGCAAAGCTGCAGCAGCACCCATCAGGCTCTCTCAGGGCGGCTCGGCTGCACCGTGGACCCCGGCGGGCTCCGTTAGCTCGCTAGCTAGCTAGCAAGCAGCAGAGTGTCGCTGGCTCCATCTCAGTCAGAGACACCGGGATAAATCCTCCGATGCATCATCATCATCCTCATCATCATCGTCAGGTTAGCTAGCTAATGTTACACGGCGGCTCCCATTAGCGAAGATGGAGGATAGTTCGGATCCGGGGGTTGGGTTAACGCTGACGGTTAAATAAACGCAAACACAAACTATACACGACATATGCTCATGTAATACAGAGAGCTGAGATTTTTTTCGTTTATAGACTCGCAGGACCCGTTATCTTTCTCTAGAGCTCGATTCTCAGCAGCGTCAATGTACACAAAAGACCACGAGAGTGAGAGCGGAAGTGAGTTCACTTTCCCTTCAAAATAAAAGCATAGGCAAGGGTCTAGGTCTCGAAATCAGCTCAGTATAATAAAAGACACAAATATATATTATATTATTATGTATATATTATTATTTTTTATATACTAAACAAATACAATATTGTTCTAGGGATTTCATTGTTGTATTAGTTAATCTGCAAAATCAGATTATTTAAAAAATCTACTCGAATCAAAAAACATAATTTGATTATATTGGTTGAGACAATATAGTCTTCCATTTGTTTAATGGAGGACATTTACTTGAGTCCTTCCACCTTGTGGTATTGCTATTTTTACTTGACTTTTTATTGATGTCATATTATTAATATGGAGAAGGTTTACTTCCACTACATTAAACCTGAAGTAGGCTATGTTTCTTTTATATATATATATATATATATATATATATATATATATTGTACAAAAATGCAGTGTGTTAAGCAAAAGTTTATTTTGAAAACCAGGTGCGGAGCTTTTACTTTTTAATCCTTCTCACTTGACGCTCCCGCGTTCACCTGACGCCAGCTTTAAGTGCGCAGACTCTGATGTCAAGTGCTGATGGCTTCAGTATCTATAAAAAAGAAGCTGCTTTGCTCATGTAGTGACTAAACGTTATGACTTCATCTTAAATAATCTGGACTCATTCCCGGCCGCCGTGAGTCGTTCACAGGTTACATCATCATCGGTATATGGGTGCGTGAGTTCACCGTAAACATCGATGTACTTACTTTAATTTTAACCGGAAACAGTGTGGGCTTTTGGAGTTTGCATCATTCTGTTATGTTGGAAGAATTTGAGATTACATTACACGTTACTTGTTAGACGCTTTTATCCAAAGCGACTTACATGCTCAATACTGTGGACAATCCCCACAGGAGCAATTTGGGGTGAAGTGTCTCAGGGACACAACGACATGCTGACTGCAGTGGGGTTTGAACCTTCGACCCCTGATCCCAACACCAAGGCTCTACCCACTGCGCCACACGCCTCCAAGATAGTCAAACTGTTTTAATTATAGGGCGAAATACCAGGAAAAGTAGTTGTGCTCGGTGAAATTGAATGTTACATCGAAGGTATTCATACATAAAACTATAATATACACATAATTACTAACATTTGAATGATTTGACAAGTCTGGAATTGGCATGAGAGATATTTGTGCTGTCACACAATGATGACCAGTTAATGACTATTGTGTGCCCCCTGATGGCTCTTTATGCCATTACACTTCATGCAGAATAGACTACACTGTAAATCCAGTGTCCACTGTACATTTTTTTCCACTTGTCACCTACCTTGATTTGATGCTAAAAATCAGGGATGCTCCGATCGCCGATTTTGGGGCCGATCGCCTAAATCAGTATCGGCCAATACGGATCGCCGATCCGATCGAGTGGGTGGGACCTATGGGGATCTTCCATTTAAAGTGATGTTTATAACTCAGTTAAATGGGGCTCATTCACTGGCGCTTCCACAAAGAACAACCAACATAATTATTATATTCAAATGAAGTACATTATTCAAGTTTACATTAACTTTCGATAATAACATCTCTCCTGACAGCCTGTCAGTATCTCATGCAGCTCACTGATCCAGTAATGAGTAACCCGACAGTGAAGAATACATATATTTGTAACTAGTTTTGCTAGTCCCAGAGGTAGATAAAATAGCTAAGTGTTTTGTTAGGTCTAACTCTTAGCGTGTGTTTTGCTCCGCCACAGCGGGTGGAGCTACAGGATTTCTGCTTCACACACGTTGCATACCGCTATTTTATTGTCATTTTCGGACACCTTAAAATACTGCCAGACCGGTGAAGCCAATTTGGCGAGCTTGTTTTGCCGCGCACAGAGAAAAGTGTCATAATTGTACGTAATGCGATAGACTCTCGCGATCGGAGCACCCCTACTGAAAATCTTCACCATCAGCACCCTCACCCGCTCAACATTAATTTGAAAGAATTACAAACAAAGTGCAGCATGAAAATTAAATCTGATCTTTTAATCGTTGAAAAACAATATGTACAAACTCAGTTTCTACAAGGTCAAGTACACAAGCTTAACCTGTTTTTGACGGTGAAGCACTGAGGATATTGGCTAGAAGCGGGCGTATGCACTCCTCTGTGGAGCAGGCTGAGCGGCATTCTGCTGCAGCTGATGGCGGAGCTGCTGAGAGTACGGATCCTCCAGAGATTTGACCGACACCGTGGTCCTGGGCCCCGTCTTCCACTCGATGCCACTCTCGTCCACCACCGAGGCCTCCACAGTGACGGTGTGGGTGCCCAACACGGAGAAGTTCAGCAGGAACTGAGTGCTGAAGTAGTCGTTGTGGGGTTCAACACGCTGCTCGATCTCATTGGTTTTACTGTCGAGTGGAATCTGGAAAGGGAAAAGACAAATATGTTTGTTCTTATCATTATTAGAGCAGCAACACAACAACAAACGGAAGTACAAACGCCAGAGCTAGCATGATCTGTTGATAAATACAGTACAGGTATGTAGATGTACTTGCACTGCATATACCCAATATGAGCTTTATGGAGTCAAATCAAATCGGCATTTTCTTTTATCCGATATCTCGATATTGATACTGTAGGGTTGACTTTTGGTGGTTTCCCAAATAATGACACTGATATTTTTGATAAATAATCACCAGCAATGTGAACAAAATGACTAAAAAAACATTTGAAGAATCTGTTAAATTCAGAAAATGACATCACTTTTTGAAATGCAGCCTTTAAACCTGGAAAATACATGACTTACTGTTTGTAATGTTAGAATATGATGATATACGAATGATAAGACGTATCTATCCTAATGTCCCAATATGGACATGATGTGGATATAATGCTCAGCCCAATATAAAAAAGGGACTACAGATTTTTCTATTATTCTGAAATATTTGCATTATTGAGCAATAACCAAAGATGAATGAAATCACTGGATACCTTGAGGTCGGTTCCCGTCTTGCTCTGCAGGACTGAAGTGACATTGAGGCTGACGGACTGGATCTTCCTGAAGAGTCCGGGTATGGAGCCGTGCTGCACGACGCCCTCCACCTTCAGAGTCAGCTGCTGGCTGCTCTGCACCGGGATCGGCTCGCTGGGCGTCCGCGGGGACGGAGAGAGGGCGAGCTGGAGAGAAAAATCAAATATTAAATGCGTGAGCTTAAAAAAGAGTTGAAGAAAGACTGTCATATATATAAGTAGCTGAAAACTGTGCTGTATGTTGCCCTGCCCTAATATAATCTAAAGATAGGTTTGAAGGGAGTTTGCCAAAAAGTTTATTAGGTCAAATAAAAACATCAGAGTTAACAGGTGTGCCTTCCCCCTTCTTCCTTCTTTTCATCAACAACCAAGGGCATTATTTATGTGGTCCTGAGGATATTTCAATCTAATAAAACTTCACAAAGATAATGTTTAAACTTGTACTGCATTTTTTCCCTTAAAGAAGAGAGAAATAATACATGCATGCTTCATACATGAGTTACATGTACATTTATAACTAGTATATACACAGTAAACTCTTTCTCATTTCCTACTGCATCATATTCTGTTTGGCATATTTAATTGAGAATAGGGATGTATATTTTTAGTAATTGTCTAATATAATAATTATAAGTTGCTGTACCTTAATGCTTGTTGACTGGAGCTTTTGGAAGAAATACCTCTGGAAAGATAGCGGGACTTTGAGCAAAGCTATGACGGCGTCACAGAGGCAACCTGTATGCTGAGAAACAATAACAAACAATACATCGTCAATATTGACACTTTAGGACATTTCATTTAACCAAGTTACATTTATTCTTCTGAATACCCAGTAAAGAAAAAACTTAAATAAAGAAAGCAATTATTTAGAAAGAAACACTGAACACATGCTCTAATCAGTGCTTCTCAAAAGTGTGGTCCGCGGACCATTGGTGGCCCGTGAGTATATCGGTAAAATTTCACATTTGAAATAAATAAATCAATTTAAGTTTTCCGCACTCTCGCAGGAATATCTCCGCAATGGACCGAGCTTACATTTACTTTCGATTGCATGATATAGCCCAGCGCAACACCTTCGTCACACATGTTGCCACTTGTTTGTACCATTTTCAGGCAATTTGTAATCTGTTCTAGAAAAACGATGTGTTTTTGGATATTTGTGGAGTTAGGTGGTCCGCGAGTGTTTTTTTATTGGTTAAGTGGTCCTTAAAGTTTGAAAAACACTGCTCTACATGTATAACACAAGTTAAAGCAGAGCATGAGTCAGTCAGCATTAGAAAATGTTGTGATCAAAGCTATTAAATATTATTTTTTGTTATTATATGGTCATGATTAAACCGCTTTTGAAGAGCAGAATTCAAGCAATTAAACCAAAAATAAAGACGACTGGATTTTAAATATTAAAAAATGTAGTTAATTTGAGTGATTGAATAAATAGATCATCAGATTGTGTGGAAAATAAAGCATTTTAGAAGGATTATATTTACATTCAGGTATATTTCAAACCTTTACCGTATCATTTAAAATACGAAACCAGCTTTTAAAAGTTAGAAACCCAGAATAAAATCTCACCAGGTGTGAGACAGGAGGGTGTTTCTTGGTGAGACCCTCCACTTCCTCCAACACTCGACTGAAGACCGACATCATCCGGCGCTCATACTCACTCTCCGTCTGAACCGAGCCCAGGGTGCCGTACTCCTGAAAGCTAGATTACAGGAAGAGAGACACAATCTGTTACAGACAAACGTCTGCCAGGAGAAGCCTCCCGGGATGATGTGTGTTACCGCAAAGCACTTTCTACAGAAAACACTCAAGTACACGGTACAGTGAAAAACCTTTTTAGAAGAAAGATTTATAAAGATGCAGAAGATTTGGATTAGTTGTCATCCATGTCTAATGAGCGGTTTACGAAAAAGCCACATCCATACATCATGCTGAAATAGTTAAATCACGATTCTTGACATTACATTACTTGTTAGACGCTTTTATCCAAAGTCAATACTGTGGGCAATCCCCACAGGAGCAATTTGGGGTGAAGTGTCTCAGGGACACAACGACATGCTGACTGAAGTGGGGTTTGAACCTGTGCCCCCCTGGTCCAAACACCAACGCACTAACCACTGCGCCACACGCCTCCCCTTGACAAAATCAATATAATTTATTACAAATAAGTTGATAATTGTTCCTTTTGTTATGGCCGTCTTCCCCAAAATCAGTGTTTCCCCCATTTATTAAGCCAGCAAAAACTCTCTAGTCCCGATTATCAAATACATAGACGTAATTTCACACTAAATATATTTTCTCAAAAGATACAAGATCAATTCTAGACCAATTTATATTTTAAACGTTGTCCTACACCAAACAAATGAATGAACTTTGTGGCTCTCACCTTGCTGCCTGAGGGTCCAGTATTAGAGCCTCTATAACGTGAGAGACGAGCAAACAGCTCTGTTGTTGTCTGAGCAGTCAGCAGTTAAAGAGAAATGACAACATTATAGAAAGGAGACATCACAGCAGAGAAAGCAGGGTTGACAAAAATACTTTTAAAAGTGTGATGGGACTTTTTGAGGATACAGCTCCACGTTACGCAGGGTGGCATAATCAGCGTCAAACGACGACTGGTGCAAATCAGCGTATCGAGCTGCGAGACTTCTGAACTCATCCATGCAAACCTTCATCTGGGAAAAAGAGAGAAAACACATTGACCTGATGAGTAAGTACATTTGTTCATTTATACTACCAACATCTCAAATCCTCAAATTAGTCCTGATTCCTAACATGTCAGAAGTTGTTCCCCCTCTCAAATATGGGGATTTCCTGCTTTTCTCCCTGTGCTGACAAAATAAGACATGTGAGAAAAGACCCTGGCCTTTGAGTAAAACAGCTGATTGATTGATTGATAATAAAAACAATGAATAACTGCAGCCCGACCCTTTAGCCTTTTGGTGAGAAACATCCTGAGTGTTTGTACCTCACTGTCAGAGTTTTACCTGCATGGCGATGCGGCCGCAGCGCTGCAGGTCGTTGCCTGAGGCCAGGGCGATGGTGGTGGCGATGGCGGGGGGGGGGCTGGTCTTCAGGCTGTTGCAGGTGCAGATGAGCTGCGACAGGGCCTGCAGGGTGTCGATGCGCAGCTTGATGAACTCACACTGGAAAGAGAGCGGGCTCAGAGGGGTGCTGGCGGCCTGCAGGGAGAGAGGAGTCAGATACAGCACATACATACACACTACCGCTGAATGATGGCACTGTTCTTCATTTCGTTAACAGAAACAAAATACACTCAGGTTTAAGGGAAGTTAATCCGTTAGCGATTTGAGATGCTGTGATAACACGAGTCTGCTCTGAATAACAGCAGGTTAAAGGGTTAGCTTGGATGGCTGTACAAAGCACTTGGTAATAGAGTATTGCCTACAGTACTCCCTTTTGGGTTCATACTGAAGCCGTTATCTAAGCTCTATTCAAAGCCACCAGACTCCGTTGACAAGAACAATAATCGAACCTTGTAGAACAGAGGGGTTGCTGGTCTTTTACTGTTCATTTGTTTTTGTTATTGTGTGACCTTGGTGAATCAGGACTTACCTTTTTAAAACACAAAAGTCACACAATAACACAAAGTCATCGACTGAGGCATTGGTAATATGGCAGCTTCCTTGTTCTGCAAGATGAAAGAGTCTGGTTGCTCTGAAGAAAGCATAGATAACGGCTTGAGGTGATACCAGAGTACTAAGTATAGCGCACATTCAAACCGATATACTTTCTTTTAGGTGGTTCAAATGTGTTTTGTTGCCGCCCCCGTCCACAGTAATACATTTTTATCTTCGAGCTGGTACGATCCCTTTAAGCATTATTTATTGATGACGTAAGAGGAAGAATTGTATTCATGTTTAGGACATGCAGAAGCCTGAGAGTGGACTGACTGTGAGAGAAGCGATGCCCTTCTGGTAGGAGCGCAGCGCCTCAGCGATGGCGGTCATGGCTCCACTGTAGTCTCCGTCCTCCACGTGACTCAGACACTGCTCTGCCTGGGAGAACTCCTTCAGGCTGTTCAGCCAGAAGTAGAAGTGCTCTGACGCCACTCGCGTGCGCATACTCTGGTACAGCTCGCTGGAGAACTCGTGGCATCCCTGCAGATTAACGATAACATCTCATTATGGGTCATGTGCAAGATTTGGCAGTTATTAGCAACCTTTTATTTCAAACATTTAGATATTTTTGCCTGCAGACCTTAAGCAACTGTACAAAGCCTTAAATGTTAATCCATATTATAGCACATGTCTTGAATTGTACGAGCATAAGAGATTACCATGCGTGAGGCTTGTCGTGCGATGCGGTACACCGTCCAGCCGTTTGCTACATTCTCTAGCTGCTGTTTGATGACCGTCTTCACTTCGGCTGACAGAGACGACTGGCTGGCAACAAAAATCACTGTTGCCAAGGAAACCTGCAGCAGCGATCACAGAGGGAGAGATGAGTGTTGAAATCCAAATTCAGAGAAATACAAGGGCATTAAAGTATAGGAACCAGAACATATTTTAGAGCTGAATGCAATGTCAGCTATTCTAACATAGTTGTGGGCTAGCAGTTATCTTTAGCTAAAAAAGTTAAATTTGTTATTGAAAACAGGTGTGCCTGGGCCGATCATAGATATAACAATTTCTTCTTAAAGGTTTGTCGTGGAGATGTCGGCCATGTCTGGAACAAATGGAACTAGATGTTGAGCAGCTTTTGGTGCTCAAAGTGAGCAAAGTCTTTTCTTTGTATCACTGCGAATAAGTAAGCCTGTATCTGCTTAAGGACGAGAGGCTTGTGTTCTCTTGTTTATGAGGGTGTGCTTTAGAAATAAAAAAGCTTCTACATTAAAATGCTCACATCAAGATCTTTGAATGATGTATTGCCATTATATTTAAGAGAAGATAGACATCTCTACGGCTGTTATCTCCAACACTCACCAACTCACACCACATAGCACTAGAGTTTAGAGGTTTTACATTTTTTTTTTAAAAGGTACAGTTTGGGGTGACATGTCCTCTTATATCTTCAGTCCAAGCAGCAGCTGATGCCTGATGCAGTCCCTCACCAGAAGCTCTTGCTGCTTGTCAGTGGAGGAGTGGCTGGCTACCCTGTACAGGTCCACCAGGTCCCCCAGCATCCCGTCGCCCAGCACGGGCAGGTGGGTGGCGATGGCGGCCAGAGCGTGGCACATGAGGACACGAGAGGAGTCGCAGGACAAATGGAGCTGACCGAGCAGGAACTCCACCGCTGATTGGCTGAGATGAGGTCGACCTTTCAGCAGTTTGACCAATGAGGTGAGGGTGGTCTAGTGAAGACACAAAATAGGGAATCATTCAATCATAATGTAGACGTTTAAAGTGTAGCTTTAGCGAGCAATGCTGGCAAAGCAATGTTACCCTCTTTAGCTGCAATCATTTGGCCAGAGATTACAAATATTTTAGTTTCTTCTTCAAAATACTTCGTCATAAAGGCCTGAAAATAACTGAAATGTGTAGGCACAAAATCTCAAATATTTAATGTCTTCTAGGGCTGCTTGATTATGGCAAAAATCGTAATTTCGATTGTTTGGGTCAATAATTGATATCACGATTATTAAAAACGATTATCAATTTACTTTGAAAACATCATTTATTGAAAAAAAAAATCTGAACAGTATGTTTTTAACAGTTGATTACCCTGAACTTTAAGTATAATTCAACTGAAAAACCAATACAAATTATTTATAAATAAATTAAAAAAATTATTTAATTAAATAAATAATCTTTTTATTTCGATTATGTTGTTTTCATAATCGTTGCAAGCCAAAATCGTAATTGCGATTAAAATACGATTAATTGAGCAGCCCTAATGTCTTCCCAAAAAAAACCCATCATGTAACAACTTTGCTGAAGTAAAATACAATCTTAAACTATAACTATGTCAAATCTGAAACTATAACGTCAAAGTATAGCTAAAAGAAAACCACAGATCGATCATCAATGTCAGTTTAAGGAACATGACGGTTGTCTACACTATGATTTAAACACAGTTGGGTTGATCCCAGATGAGGTTTAAACACCAGCTCTTTAGCTGATGGATTCATCAAAACATGCCTTAAGGTTTCAAGACGTCTTACTTTGAGTGTGGCCTGTGCGCTGGAGCTGCTGTCCTGACTGCAGAGCATCAGAAGGGATTCAACTCCCAAAACGGTTTCCTGCTCCAGCTGTATTATATCTGAGGAGGAGGAACACAGAAACACTGAAGAGGTTTCTCAATACTCAAATTTCCCCTCCTCGACTCCTCGACTCCTCCGGTAGTGACCCGTTAATGAATTTCAGCGCGCCATTTTGAAGGACATCTCATTTCTCTAAATGCACTTCAAGGACCAAGCATCGAGCATCGAGGAGGCTCTCTGGAGCAGCTCTAACCGAGGAGACACTGATGGGTCCTCCACGGCTCCTCCATGGATGCATTTCCGGGAACGGTGGAGGCGTGACGCACGGCCGGACTTATCTCAGCCAATGACAGCTCTGCATGCATCCCTTGGATATTATTTTAGTAACTGCTTTCATCGCAGCGCGATGTTTACAGTGAGAACAGCTGTGAGGTCCGTGCAGAAAGCAAAGCAGTGTGTATAATATATAATACTCAGTATAACAGGCCTACATTACTTTCTGTATTTGCTGTAGTTTAGTAGATATCTACAAACAAAGAGTCGATATTTTTCTAAAACCATTTAGTGCTTCACATAATAAAACACACAACGGCTGTAGCCTGATTATATGCTTTAGGAGCAGTAGGTGTGTGTGGTACAGTGTGTAGGTGTGTGTGTGGTACAGTGTGTAGGTGTGTGGTGTACAGTGTGTAGGTGTGTGTGGTGTGTGTGTGTGTGTGTGTGGTACAGTGTGTAGCTGTGTGTGGTACAGTGTGTAGGTGTGTGTGTGTGTGTGTGTGTGTGTGTGTGGTACAGTGTGTAGGTGTGTGTGGTGTGTGGTACAGTGTGTAGCTGTGTGTGGTACAGTGTGTAGGTGTGTGTGTGTGTGTGTGTGTGTGTGTGGGTGTGTGTGGTACAGCATGTAGCTGTGTGTGGTACAGTGTGTAGGTGTGTGTGTGTGTGTGGTACAGTGTGTAGGTGTGTGTGTGTGTGTGTGTGTGTGTGTGTGTGTGTGTGTGTGTGTGTGTGTGTGTGTGTGTGTGTGTGTGTGTGTGTGTGTGTGTGTGTGTGTGTGTGTGTGTGTGTGTGTGTGTGTAGGTGTGTGTGTGTAGGTGTGTGTGGTACAGTGTGTAGGTGTGTAGGTGTGTGTGTGGTAGTGTGTAGGTGTGTGTTGTACAGTGTGTAGGTGTGTGTGTGGTACAGTGTGTATTAGTATTATGAGAGTGCTCTCATACTTGTTTGATTCTGAAATTGTATATATTTATATCAATATATGTGTGTGTGTATATGTCCGCATCTGTAGCCTGTTACTGTCTCATTATACCGCACTGTGAATGAATTAAAAGTAAATATATATAAGTCGTCATGAACACATCTGTCCATCAGAGGGCTGCTGTGTCTCCTGTCATCATTAACGGACGTCTCTTTAAAATGACCGCTCAGAGGAGAGGAGTTCTCATTTCTCTAACCGCCTGCTGCTTCCACTCCTCTCTCCTCGGTTCCCCTCCTCAGTGCTCCGCTCGCATCTCCTGTGGGCGGCACCAAGTTTTGAAGAGAGGAGTCGAGGATAGGAGTCGAGGAGGGGAAATTAGAGTATTGAGAAACCTCTTGAGTCTACGCACACAGGAGCGATGGTTCATGCTAGAGGCAGAAATCCTCACCACGGGCACTACACCACTTGCCATCACTAACCTTTTTCTGGACAGGAAATAGCGATGTTCGAGAGCACTACGATCCCATGAGCAGCCACTGCCAGGTTGCTATGGTAACAGCATTCTTGTGCCAGTTTAACCAGGTCTGTGAGCCGGGGGGGAACCGAAGAGCCACCTGGGAAAAGAGTTGGAGGAATACTCATTAGTCGCAAGTCTTTCTCTCATTCGGAACAAACCTGCAATTAAAGCATGGTTTAAGTGTCAATATACACATTTTAATTTAAACTTATTATTATTGAGTAAATATGAATAGCCCAAACATGAGTTAAAAATGTGCAGTGTGTCCTTTGCCGTGTTGCCAACTCCTAGCACTAACTGCAGAAGTTCCTAAAAGTCATTTGCTCATTTGCATGTTGGCAACACCATCAGGCTTTCATTTGCATAAAGCTCGATGTGTGCAACGAGGGAGAGGCGGCCTACGCACAGAGCAAGAGGAGAGGGAGAGACCGCGTACGGTTGGATGAAGAGGACTGAGACTACTCTGAACAGAATTGAAAATAAATAACAATTCATGAATATATTTCTTGCTTTTCTCCCTGCTGGTCGGAATGTACAATGTGTCGTTTTAGGCTTTGAGGAAAAGGGAAAGCAATCTGGTCACAAGGGGGAGAAAGTTGAAAGGTTTTATAACAACTTTCCATTCCAATTCTTACATAGGACATTTCATTCATTAAAAACAAAAAGTACCCGTCATATTGTGAAAGTACTGCTTGAGTGCGATGGTTCCAGAGAGGGTGGAGAGGACGGCCAGCATCCCCAGCTTCAGGCTGTTGTACGGGCTGCTCAGGGCACACTCACACAGCGTCTGCCGAGGAGAAACACTTTAGATGACCTACACATTTTGAAACCAATATTAAGACGGTCCGACGGTGCAGCTGTGACTCTACCTGAGTGTTCTCTCTGATCCAAAGGTGAGGAGCCTTTTTAGCCAGGAGCTTCAGATCATTAGTGGCGAGTCTCTTCACGGCTTTTCGTGGGTCGTCTTTAAGGTACTGAAGGAGGAGCTGCAACTGTATAGATAAAGAAATACAAAAAATGTTAAAGTACACAATTTAGATTTTTTTCCTTTTTGGATAGAACAATTGAAGAAACACAATTAAGAGGAGAAAGGGTATCACAGGCAGCAAATGTCTCCAAATCTAAAAAGGTAGAAGAGTCCAGATCTTAATAATAGAGATAGTGGTAATAAAATAAAATCCAATATTCAAAGACAAACATTTGAATGTGTGAACGAGGTGGAGCTCTGTTATTGTTCTACCTGCTTTGGGATATCGATGAGGGAGGAGGCAGCGAGCTGGGTGAAGGTGTGCAGGGTGACGATGACCATGGGGGTGGAGGGGTAGGAACTGACCAGGTGCTGCAGCAGCTCTCTGCTGCTGGAGGCCAGGCTGGCGTCGTGATGCATGTGCTGCAGCATCGGGATCAGCTTCAGCTTCAGGTCCACCGGGGTGTCTAAAGCTGAGTGGAGACAAAGGAGGAAGAGGAATGTAAACTCTATAGATACAAAATAAATGTACAAACCACCACTGATCTGCTGAACAGTGATTATTGAGGTAAATTATTTGTGGATTTTGTTAAATTAGTATTCACTATCTCTTAGTGGTGGTTGCAAATATCCATACATTCATCTTCTGTCGGTCTGTGAATGTACAATCAAATGTATGCGTTTCATTTTGATTATCAAATAGAGTGTGTACGCTAATTAAGGGATAATGTGCAGCGAGGCGGTCATTATGGGGGAAAGAACACCCGACAGGCAGATCAGGAGCCCGACGCGTGTATAGTTAAATCGACCGAACTTCTTTGTGCAGATGTGAGCGTCCTTAACAACGGTCAATAAACCCTTGACAGCGGTCTGTCTTTTCTGGATTAACAACGTGTCACGTGTTCTGAATTGACCAATCAGAATCGAGTATTCAACTAAGTGATGAAATAATCACATTTTAATGCCTGTTTGTTTAAAAACAGTTGTAAATATTTAAGAACGTTTGAAAAAGTTGGTTATATTATGACATCTGTAGAGGAAATTCTCATTAATCGACAATTTTAGGCTTTTGTTTACGTTTTTCATTTTTCTTTGGAAAATTGTCAAATATTCAATGCTGAAAAAAGGTAATATGTAAAGCTTTTTTTTTTACCTAAAGTGATACGTGAGATTTTAAGTTCTGAATAAAGATTTTACCTTGAATCATCTCACTGACTTTGTTGCAAATCCCCGCTGCAAAGTCTCTGAAAATCAGGAAACACACCAAATCTATTTTATACAAAACATCATCACATACAGTATTTATGCATCAGAGCGCGGGTAAGGAAACAATCTTACTTTGACTGTGCTGAGAAGCTTGCAGCAGCATATATGGCAGCCTCCACTTCTACATTGTCATGGGAGTCCAGACTTTGGCGAATACTGTGGTGGGCATTCTTCCTGTCCGGGATGATGGAGGCCAAACTACCGAGCATCCTGAAAAGAAACAAAAATAGATGAGTTCAAGCCTCAAATAATCTGGAAAGCATGTAAAGAGTAGTACAACATTGCAGGATATCTCTTATTTCTTATGTAAATCTGAAGGCAACCAGCAAAACTTTAGTTCAAATATTATTTGTTTTTGTACACGCATATTTACCTCAGAGTGATGGCTCGGGCCACAGGGTCGTTGCTGTGGATGACTGAAAACACCCTTTTGACAAATTCGTCCACATTGAGGATCTTTTCAAGATGTTTCTCGCTCTGTTGAGTCACTTTCAGCACACAGAGACGCAGAAAATTGTTCCTGAAATCAGAGAGACATTTAAAAAAAAATGTAAATAAAGAGATATATACCATAGTAAAACCAGTAGTAAAGACACAAAATATGTGGTAAATGGTTATTTATTGAAACCTTTTAATCTGTTCATGTTTAAAATATGTATTTATACAATACTTGCTGATACATTGTACCTACTGAATAACATCATTCCAAAAAGTAAGGACAATGATGTTCTCTGTTTTGATTAATTGGTGACTTAGGTTAATGACTTGAAAATGCTGATTAACTATATATATTTCCGTATTTTTTGTTTGTTTACATTTTATATTGTAATGTATTTTTATGTCTGCAAGATTATTAAATGTGTTGCTGCCCGTCTTTGAAGGGTCGTTTTAAAAAGAGGCTTTTAAAATCAATCACTTTCTCCAGGTTACATGTAGGTAATACTTTTGAAGACTTATACCTGTATGACAGTTGTCAGTTTGCTACATCTAAATGGAGAAAGGTCCACTTTAGAAACCCTTGATGTTTTGTTTTTAGGTTAATGGACATGTTACTGTTTGAATACCAAGTTATAAAGCATTCTTACCCGAGTCTGAAGATGTCTGCCAGCTTCAGAAATGCAGAGTTGATGAGGATGGGAAAAGGGTATTTCTGGAAGAGTTTGGGAAAAAGCACCACAGCCTCACACTGCTCTCCCAGCTTTGTCGACCGCAGCCCTGAACAAATGAGCAATTTCATCGGTCACACCAAAGCAGGGACTCTTCAAGCAGTTTACATTTGGCAAAACAGACACATGGGAACTAAGACCCATCACACAGGATCACGACTGATATAAGCTAGTTAGCAAGTTAGCTAACTCACCTTTGTCCAGCTCCATGAGAGCGGAATTAGCATCGAGTTCTTGTTCGCCATAACAAGCCTCTGATAGGAAGGTGCGTGCAATAGAAAGCGACATTTTTGTTAAGTTTTATTCAATAATAAAAAGAAGATTGAAATCACCGATGGGCCGTTAGCATTTCATTGTAAAGACCGAGAGTACACAAAACCGGATGTTGCAGTGATTGTATTTCCGGTGCGTAGTTTTCGTTTTCACAATAAAACAACAGCAACATTGTCAGATTTTATTTTGTATCATTTCACTGTTGATCATTTTTCTTCTTTGTTAAAAATTATTCGGTTAATTACTTTCGTTCAAATGTAAGGCAGCCTACTTCTAGGTTATCTTACCTTGTCTTTCGACTCAATCATATTTATTTTTACTCAACTACATTTAATAATAATATTGTATTTCTCTAAACCTTTTTTGTTGTTGCCAGAATTTGTGTTATATGTGTTGTATTCTCAATGTTTATTAACTTACAAGTAGGATAGGAATAGGATAGGGCTATATGTTTTGAATACATGAAGAGCAGAAATGTTGGCACCATGTCACACATTAATTATATATATTATATTCAGTCAAATGAAGGCAGGCCTACAGTAAATGTAACTAATATTCAAGTTTGAGGCCTTATCTTTCAATATGCTGGTCCTAATATTTTCCACATGATATTCAAATTATAGATATAGAAATATAGATCTACACTCCGAGAGTTTCTGGAAATATTCAGAGAAATAAACAACCGTGGCTACTTCTGTCGTATTTTAAATGTATCATCATGTTCTTTATAAAGTAATACAAACATATCTTGATTTAGAAATAGACCCACTGTGAGTATTCCATTATGAATGCCTGTCAGAAGATAGTCGTACCTTTAAATCGGGATTAATGCGATCTGTAGCATGATCTGTAGTCGGTAGTTATAATTGCAAACTTTACAGTGAGGAAGCGGAAGTGGACGCGCCACAGCTCTCAGCCAATGGGAGCGCGGAACGCAGGTTTAGCGGGGGATTCAGTCCTCTGTTCACAGAACTGTTCGCGGGAAACACCAGCAGAAGTAGCAACACGGAAAAAAGACCACCAGCTCATCTGAGAAAACTTCTCACTAAATTAATTTCAGATCGTCCTGTACTGGAGTGTAGCGATGCTGTTCCGCTCGATAGTTGACAGAGGAGTGGGCAAACGAAGGCAGAATGGTGAGAACATATATTGTTGGGGATTATTTCTGTTTTTTTTCGGTTCCCGGGTTTGCCCTGTGTGTGTTTTGTGCTGTGCGTGTTTTGTGCTAACTTCATGTAGATAGGCTAAGATCAAATGTATTCCAAGCTTACTTTAATGTTTGTTTTATTCAAATTAAATACGTGTCCAGTTCTGTTGCAATGGCAGTATGATCAAACGTTCCTAAAGTAGTTCCTCAAATTGGCATTAGTTCACGTACATTACGTAAAGTGATGTTACATTAAAAAGGGTAACGTCGGAAATAGAGTTATTTAATTTAATCAGGAAGTCACATTGTGATTGAGAACTCATTTTCAAGTGAGATTTTAAAACAGTCGGAAAAATAACATAAAATTGTGCTCAATCAAAGAGGTAGGCCTACAGCATGTACAAATGTAACAGCATGCCACATTATAAATGGATGCTTTCAGAAAAAGCCAAATATTTTACTTTGTACTCCACTACACTTATTTTAATATTCACAGCTACTTTGTACATATAAAAACATGATATGCAGATATGGTATAATTGGGTACTGTAATACTAATCTACAAGCGTCTTTGAGTTCAAGAAAAGCGCTATGGAAATATAATTTATTATTATTATTACACATTATTTCCATACCTACATTTAGTCCACATCGACAAACAACAATACTAAAATGCTTTTACATGTATAAAACAGGATAATAAATTAACCACAATAATAAAATACTGTGAAAAGATGCATTCTTCATAAGGATTGCTTTTACTTTTGATACTTGAAATACGTTTAGCTGATAATATTCTGTATTATTCTGAAGTGTGTCATTGTGCAGAATGAGTACTTTTACTTTCTGTACTTTAAGTACATATTGCTAACACTCTTTTACTTTTACTTAAGTAGCATTTGAAATCAGGACTTGTAGTTGAGTAATTTAAGACCATAATAATTGTACTTTGACTTACTGTAAGTAAAGGATCTCAGTACTTTTCCAACAATGCGCGTAGGCATAACAAGTAAATAAAATATAATATAATATTATTCAACCATTACTTTATTATGCCACTAACAGTAGATTAATTGTAATACTGAGTTGCTGCCCAGGCTTTTATTACTGTTTTTAAATGTCAGAAGAAAAAGTCAAACAGGAAAAAGTAAGTAAAAACAGCTGTCAGATAGCTTTAATAAACAAATGGTGCAATTGAATCTCTGAATGCTGTGTACTAAAATCACAGATTGAAGGATCAGTTGGTATAGTTTTAGAACAATGTCTGACTACAAGTATGTTTCTCCTTTTGCAGACCGCGGACCGAGGCACCCCCTGAGCTCTCTGCTGGGGGGGTACCACTGCGTCCGACACGATGAACACATCTCTTACGGCAACCTGGGGGACTCTGTGCCCCCGTTTGGGCTGGCCTTCTCCTCCGGTAACCCACCTGTGTTCAGTACATAGTCAATTGTCCTCACACACAGCAGATCTAGGATCTGTTTTGCTTTTTATATCCATCTAACTGGTGTGTCTCTCTTCAGTCGGACACATGCAGAACGTCCTGGCAGCAGCTAATGAAGAAGGCATTGTTAGAATCTACAACACAGAGAGCCGGGAGAAGCCACTTCTAAAAGGTATGTGTAGAAACTCCCTTTTTTCACAATAGTTCAGACAGTCATCAGGAAGTATAGCTGATTGTGTGTAATTATTTACAGAATGGATGGCCCATGAGAACGCTGTTTTTGACATAGCCTGGGTACCGGGAGAGCCTCACTTGGTAAGTAAAATGTCATTAATGCCATAATTACTATGTCTATGTTCTTTTGTTGTATGCATTAGCCATAAATGCATCAAATATATGTTCCTTTAAAAGTTGATTCATTGATTTTGCATGGTTTTGCCATCTTGATGTGACTCTTGTTCTACTTGCAGCATATAAAGCAGATTCTAATTGTCCTTTTTCTTATTAATAAACCCTTCTTTAAATAATTGTTATTGTTAAATTGTCTTCCTTAGGTTACTGCTGCTGGTGATCAAATGGCCAGGCTGTGGGATGTGAGGTCAGGGGAGATGTTAGGCAGCTTCAAAGGTCACCTCTGCAGCCTGAAGTCTGTTTCATTCGCACCACAGGAGAAAGGTAAACTAGATAGTGCCTGAATACTCTGTTGCTAAGGGACATTTGTTCCCATTTCTGTCTCAAAAGACACAAGAAAACACTGTGTTGGTGGGTTGACTTTGAGGCTATAGCAGGCTGTTTAAACATCCTCATCTGTTGGTAGAATTAATCATTTGCCAGGCAGGAAAAAAATGTGGAAGTTAGATTTAAAGATCAAAGAAAATAAGTGTTTTTTTCTGCAGTAATCAATGTAAAGAATATGGATGCTTGATATTAGTTATTTAAATGTGATACCATTAGCTTAACAGATGCTTTGTTGTGTCACATTACTGATTCTTTGTCTTCTATGAAACAGCTGTGTTCTGTACTGGGGCCAGAGATGGAAATATTATGGTCTGGGACACCAGGTGCAGCAAAAAAGGTATGAATCAAACATTTCAATTACAAAGGTTTTGTTTGTATTAAGTATTCTAGGGTTTGGTTGAACCAAGTCTTTGTTTTTAAACCTTTGAAATGTATAAGACCTTGTTGGGATAATGATGAGTTTTCTTATACATGCGTGTGACAATGTTTATGTCTTCCTCTCAGATGGTTTCTACAGGCAGGTGAACCAGATCAGTGGCGCTCACAACAAAGCAGAGACAAACCCCCTCACCAAAACCAAGAAGAGGCGGGTCAGCACACGTGGCATGGCTCCCAGTGTGGTGAGTTTATTCAACAGCTATAATAGAGGGCTGCAGTGACACATCCTAAAACCTGGAAGTAAACTCCTTCCGGTTCCTTCGACAAAAAAGCAATGCAATTTCTCCATAGGATTTTGGAAAATAGCTGGAAATAAGGTCTGTGGTTGAGACACATTTAAGAGACGGATCACGTTTTGTTCAGCCGGATAATATCCAAATGTCTACACTACTTTTATAATTTTCGAATCGTAAATCTAGTCGCCAGAAGCAAAATGCTAACGTTATGCTATAAACGAACTACAGCAGGGCCGCTGCTTCAACGTCACGCCAACTTAAGATCCATATTCAAAAATACAGATTCAAAATTGTACACGTTGAAGCGTTTGTTTGAACAGTTTGCAGGAGGCAGGTACTTGCTTTCAAGCAGAACACAGGGTAAAACAAACTTGTGTTTACGTGTTCGGCGTAATGACGTACAACGGCCTCGACAATTTCTGTAGTCCTATTTAGCCACTTGTTAACAACCATCGTTTTTCAGACACGTAAACTCTTCAAAAATCACCAGTGGGGTCACTGCTGATGTATTTAATGTCGTAGAACAAAACGTGATCCGTCTCTTAAATGTGTATCGACCACAGACCTTATTTCAGCTATTTTCCAAAATCCTATGGAAAAACCCCTTTGCTTTTTTGTCGAAGGAACCGGACGTGGTAAAATGCTAACTTACGGGTTTTAGGACGCGTCACTGCGGCACTCTATAGAATGAGGTGTCGGGCTTTGAGGAAGGAATACTGATCTGTGAGCGCCTCCTCTCTCTTGCAGGACACCCAGCAGAGTGTCACCGTGGTTCTGTTCCAGGATCAGCACACCCTCATCTCCTCTGGGGCTGTCGATGGGTAAGAATGCAGTGTCATGTGTTTTGTTACTTGCCCCAAGCCAGAATAAAATGACCTTCAGAGTAAATGGACACGCATAATTCAATTCATTGTTCTATTTCCTTCCTCTTACTCAGTGTAATCAAGATGTGGGATCTGAGGAAGAACTACACTGCACTCCGTCAGGATCCTGTTCCTCTGCAGACGTACCCCTACCCGGGTTCCTGCATGCGCATGAGACTGGGTACGTTTTGTACAACACTGACACAACGTTTTACCTCAAATATGCAAATAAGCAGAATCATTTAATGTTGTTTTGCATGCGTTGCAGGTTATTCCGGACTTGTTCTGGACTCAACCAGATCCAACATCGTATGTAACTGCACTGATGATAATATCTACATGTTCAATGTTAGCGGAACAAAAACAACTCCAGGTAAACAAGGACTCCACTCTGACTAAACCTATTGTGTTTCTGTGTCATTGTTTATCCTCCATTTTATTCATTGCCATTGAATATCACTAAATGGGGCTGCAAACGTATATCCTTTGTTATACTGTAACTGTCATGGGGAGCCAATAGGACGGCACTATTAAATAGAGGAAGTGTAGAGGTGCAGGCATTTTGTCTGATTGTACTACTAATATCTTTAATTTAAAGCTTTAATTAAATATGTGAAGTCCTTAAGTAGAACTGTAACTGGACAATCAGTACAAAACAGCTGGTTAATACTCACACGTTGCAGGCACTTGAACTTAAGACTGTTTGAGTTTCTCAGGTATTTCTGTTTTTAAACTTTGTATATCATTCAGGGTTGTGTCATTTGCTTTTTATTCCTATATTCTTATGTGGGCTTATTTCAGACTTAATTGCTTTTTGGATTTGCTCTTAATTCTCATATTGCAGTTTTGTTTATTTCCCCTCCACAGTGGCAGCTTTCAGTGGCCACCAGAACTCCTCCTTTTATGTAAAGTCCACTATTAGCCCCGATGACCAGTTCTTAGCCAGCGGTTCAAGTGACAATAACGCATACATCTGGAAGGTACTGTCTGTTTTATTTTGTCATACTAAATTGTGGTTTTTTTTATGATTCTGATTGATTATTATAATAGCGTATGGTTAGCATTTATCCAACTTATTTGACATTTTAGATCTCGGAGCCTAATCAGCCTCCCATGATGCTCCAAGGCCATAGTGAGGAAGTGACATCTGTTGCATGGTGTCCGACAGATTTTACCAAGGTGAGCCGACAAACTTTTATATTTGTGGTTTAAGCTTTTCTTAGACACTTTAAATAAATCGGAGGTGTTTGTGTTTTCCTGTTGTGAAGCTGAGCGGTTTTAATAAGCAGAGAAGATGGATTTAGGCGCTGTTTAATCCCCCCTGCTCTGTTTACAGATTGCTTCCTGTTCTGATGATCACACTATACGTATCTGGAGGCTTCACCGGAAAATGGATGGAGCCGAATCCTCGGTGGGAGAGGCCAACCTTGTCGGCTGGGCACGTCCTAAATCTCCCTCAGGTAAGAATTAAACTACAGTTATTCACATTAGGACAGTATGTTGTATAATAGATGAACAGGAAGATGGCTGTTTTGGCAACTATTTGTATAATTGATTTACCGATGAAGTCATTTGTCAAATTATCAGTAAATACTATTTGGAGTGCCCCGAATATAAAGATTTCCTGCTACTTTCAGTTTTACACTATATTAAACAGAAGTTTTTGACCGAAAAAATAAGTCATTTTAAGAACTCACCTTTAAGAACTCACCTTTGGATTTTTTTAGAGAATGAGATGGACAGTTTTTGCTAATTTCTGACATTTTCAAAGACAAAATGTATCAATGAATCTAGAAAATAATCATCGGATTATTTGTAGCCCTACATCGCTGTCTTGTCTAATAACTGCAAAATGTGTCATTTCAATTATTCATTGTGAGCTAACTTGGACTTATGAATGTGTTAAGGGCCTTCTATCAGAGCTGAAACAACCCCCGCCAAGATCCAGAAGACTGAGAGTCTCGGAGGCCTTGCGTCCCCCCGGCTCGCTGCCTGTGCTCCCAGCGGAGCCGCAATGCCTCTCCCCTCCAGCACCACCTCTCCCATCCCTTCTCAGGGTGCCAAAGTTGCCGCTGTCCGCCAGAGAACACCATCCTCTATCAAGAAATGGTTGTCCCCGAGCCGTGGGTCTCCTGCTCAGGACAGCCCTCAGCCTCGCCGCGTGCTCAGTCTGTGTCCTCAGAGCCCGGCGAGCAGCGCCTCTCAAAGCGAGCGACGGGCCAAACGCAGGCTGGAGACGGGAGAGGGGTCTTCTGAAGGCTGTGAGGGGGCAGAGCAGTGTGACTGTGTTACTGAACTCTACCCGGCGGCCAAGAGAAGCCGGGCTCTGTCGGGGATCTGCTGCTCCAAGCAAGAGAGCCGGCTACAGACAGACTGTCCCACAGAGGACAGCGAGGAGCAGCTTTCTCAGACCGGCAAGGAGAACTGTTCCCCCGGACCCATGGACTGGCTGTCAGTGCTGGGCCAGAAGATGAGGAAAGGTCAAGGAAGCCCGAGGTCTCCCAGAAGCCCGAGGTCTCCCAGAAGCCCCAGTGCCTCTAAGAGACAAGAAGGCAAGACACCAGTTTCTCCGGTAAGCACAACAATCTCTGCTTTAAAAGTTTGACCTGTTGTCAGTTGTGTTCATTTTTCTCTATCATGTCAGAATGTGCCGGTTTCCCTCTTAGAGATGTTTCCTGTGAGCCTCTTTACTGCCCATTATTTAATAAAGACAAAAATACTTTCTTGGAATGTCAGTCGAGAAATTCCTTCTCTTGTATCCAAGAGGGAATTTGAAAACAAAACAATAGAAACACAAAGGCTTGAGGCAGGATTCTCTGATAGTCGTCCGTCTCTACGTATCAGTGTGAATGTTGACATGCACAGGGGTATTGTATAGCTATTCATATGAATATTGTAGTTTAGCTTCTTTGTGTTTTATGTTTTTCAGACAATCCGCTCACCGCAGAGCATAAAGAAAATCTCCATGTATTTCGCAAGAAGGCATCTGGAGTGACCACCTGTGCCAGTTGGATGCTTTGCCTCGGTTTAAAATACTAGACATGCTTTATTTTGAGTATTTTTAACCTGAACCCACAGACCTCGAGCCTCCAAGAACACTGATCCAGATCCAGATTTCATGAGCACATGAATTTGGGCTTCATTGAGATTGACAAAATAATCATTCTGGATATTTGTCGCTGCAGTATTCACATCCTGAGAGGCTGTTCTTTTTTTTTTAAATTAGGGTTTTGCAGTTGCCTCCTACACAATGTTCTAGTGCTGTTCAGAATCTCTGGTAAAAAAAAAAAAGAATAATAAGTTGTATGTTGATGAGTACATCTTTAATTTGACTCAATCCTAACAACGTAAGGAGATGCATTTACACAATGACCCACATTTAATAGAGATGTTCAAGAGGTGACCAGGAATTAATCCTCAGAGTGCAGAAAGAGTCTAAAAGAGTGAACATTTGAAATACTGCTAAAAAAAACATTTATTGGATCCACCCCATCAACAAACATTTTTATGAACCCAAGTTTATTTATCGCTTCATCTCTTTGTGGGTTTTTGTCATGTACCTTTTTTGTTTCAGTGTTACATTTATACATTTCTGTTCAAATTTGATTTTTCTTGAGCATATGCTTAAGTTGTTTATATGTACAAAATAACCAATGAGTCGTGCTTGGTTCATTTGTATATAGTTGATCCTAATTCACGTTGTTTAGATTTTTATTAAATTCTAAAGAGTTTTCCTAGTATGCTGCATGCTTTTGGTTGCATCTCATCAGTGTGATTCGTGTGTGTGTGTGTGTGTGTGTGTGTGTGTGTGTGTGTGTGTGTGTGTGTGTGTGTGTGTGTGTGTGTGTGTGTGTGTGTGTGTGTGTGTGTGTGTGTGTGTGTGTGTGTGTGTGTGTGTGTGTGTGTGTGTGTGTGTGTGTGTGTGTGTGTGTGTGTGTGTGTGTGTGTGTGTGTGTGTGTGTGTGTGTGTGTGTGTGTGTGTGTGTGTGTGTGTGTGTGTGTGTGTGTGTGTGTGTGTGTGTGTGTGTGTGATTAGTGGTGAGACACAAGTGACAGAAATGTCAGTCATTTCATTATTTATTGCAGTGGTTACAAAGTCTTAACAGGTTACACATATTAGTCCACTGATGTTTTATTTGAGTAATTTTTTCTAAGGTCATAGCGATTTATAGCAAGTTATTCAGTATTCCAAAGAGAAAAAGAAAGAAAGAAAAAATGCAAATAAATGGTCTTGTCTATCTATTACGCTTAACACAACCCCAACTCATCTGTATAACAACCCCTAGGCTTTAAACTAGGTTTTTTTCTTAATATAGCTCAATTTCTGTCTTAAAAACATTAAAGGTAGGTTTTACTCTTCCAAATTCACATTCATAAAATGTTACCTTGCAAATATAAAATATGTACAAAAAGTATAATTTTTCGTATTTGTAAATGATTTTTATCCAAGAATCAAGAAAAACCTACACATAATATCAACATTTTATGGAAATGGGTACATTAAAAATGACATCAGGCACAGCAAAATGAGTATACCTGTTTCCAATTTAACAAAATGTGATCCAACCTATTTAAAGTTGATGAAGGATTTCAAATTCAAACTTCTTCAACCAATATTTTTGTGGGAACATCTACTACAGTTGCCACTCCTCATTCAACTGTACAACGTCACGTATTTGTTTTCACATGTCACATGTCCAGGGCCCGCCTTCCACGCCAATTAATTGGTCTAAAAAGTTTACCGTTTTTTAATCCTCTGCTTGTGATTGGCCGTTGGAGACGCCATTCTGTGACGTACACCTGTCAGGCTGCTCAGCTCAGCGAACAGTGAAGTCAGACAGACAACGACTGAACGGCTACACTGGGAGTGTTTATGGCTGCCTGCTCAGCACGACGTTCTGTTATTTCGTCTATTTGAGATTACTCTGTGTTTTTAGAGGCCGTGAAAACGAAACTACTGCTCATGATTTCACGGGGAATGTAGTGAAGACAAAGTCAACTGCATGTGGACACGGCTAACTTTTAAGGGACTCAGTCGTCGAGCGAAATTCAACTTCATCGATCGCGGATAGTTGTTCTGAAAACACTCTCAGCGGAAGTCTCACTAGGATTTAAAAACACGGCTTGAAGACCTGGACTTGGCGTTTTAACGAGGAACTACATGAATTTAACGGGGCAACTATCCTTTTGTAACTTTTCTTTCTCGACAGCGGTGCAAACTGTTGTCGTAGTGGCGTACATTAACGTCGGCTAATCTTTTAGCAAGCTAGCTAGGTACGTTAGCAAGCAGGCTAGCAGTACAGTAGTTTGCTACAGCCGGGACTTAACGACTAATTCAGCCAACTTTTTTTTACCAGAATGGCTTTAATGCGTTTTGCAACAGGTATATTTTTTGCAAACATGACGAAGCAGTAAAAAAAACACCAGACATTTTGAAAGCTGAGCGATAATTTTCCTTCGGTTTGTAACTCCAGGTTATACTGCGGGCTATGTCATGAGTTTGGCTTTTTGCTTCGTGTGTTGAAGATTGTCCCCGTGTTTCAGAGAACAAGTTACCCGAATGATGCAGTCTTTGGACACAGTCTAATCCTAATACCGAGCGACCATGTTGGATCATACAGAATAACACCAGACAGGAGACGAGCTTCAAGTCGTGCATTTGGCTCCATATTTTTGGGTGCGAGCAGAAGACAACCCTTTCGTTTGACCTAGGAATACAATCGCTTGCCTGAAGTCTTCCTCAGTTTGTGCATCAAAATGTCGGCCATCTCCGCATCCGAGAAAGTGGACGGGTTTACGAGAAAGTCCATGAGGAAGGCCCAGAAACAGAGAAAATCCCAAGGCTCTTCCCAGTACCGCACACAGAGCGCCCCGGTGGAGCTCTCCCCGCTGCCGCAGCTCAAAGGTACGGTAAGAGGATGAAGGGGGCCCAGATTAAAATAGGCTGTTTGCTCTGTGTAGTGCTAGATCTGCAGCACTTGCAATCAGCATGCAGCCCAAAACCAGAATTGCAGCAAATCTAATATAAAGGCGTGCATGTTGTGCAAATATTTCACACCGTTTACACACAGCAGTATGCACATCTGTGGACAGGGGAACACAGTGGTCCCACTTTTGTGGACATCTCCAAACATTTTAGGTTATTAGCTACAAGATTTGGCTACAGGGCACTACCCAAAACCTTTTACTATATTTTGTCATTGTTATGTTTCTTTCTTCGACTCACTGTTGACTCGTGTCAGAGAGACACATCGTTTTCTCACTGGCAGCTGGGCTGACATGCCAGAGGCCCATCCAGAGTGTTGTTGAAGAAAAGGTTAAGAGTGATACATGGTTCTGCATCAAGGTGTTGTGGAGGCCACAAAAAAGTGACTTGAGTTTCAGGCAAGGAAGTTGAGTTAGGTTTATTTTATTTACCAGGGGTCCATGCACAACACAACCTAATTTACATCTGCAGTTAATGGGCAGGAAGGAGTATTTAAAAGAACAATACACTATACAAACAATTAAAAAGGAAGACTGTCTGCAACATTTCATCACATACAGAACAATGTCAGAACATATATTATAAATTACATGGTCTCATTGTTGAAAAAACTGTTGGATCTATACACACCATGAGGTGGATGGTGTGGGTGGGGATTGAGTTATATTTATCTTATGAAAATATAGATTTTCCAAAATACGTTTTCCTAAATGTGGTCACCTTTGGCTGAAGGAGAAGCATTGTGTAAAACACAAGACTGGTGGTCACAAAGGTTTGCCTGTGTTTTCCTCTTGTAGGTTGTTGCTGGTAGAGAGTCTTGATAGTTGAGACAACTGTTAAAGTAAGGTTCAGTAAACTTCTATATGACTTATAATCATTTGTTATGTTACAAAGCAAATTCCAGTGCAAACATGCTGGATTATAACTTTGCAAAGCAGGATTTGTGGAAGGTTTCACAGAAGCATACAGCCATCCTAACTCATTCACATTCAGCCCTGCAAGTCTAAGAATTTGAACCTGTTGCCTTTAGGTCACAAGCCACATACGCCTGATACTTAAAGGAGACCTATCATGCAAAATGCACTTTTTGATGTCTTTTATACATAATATGTAAATAGATATTTATTTATATATAATATGTGTCCCCGGTGTGTCAGGGAACTCACGCAGCGTCAGAAAATAAAACCCTCTCTCTTTTTCCTCCGTACCCAAATCTCTACAAACGGGGGTAAGGAGCTGATCCAGATTTGCGTCCGATATGACGTCATATCGGTAATGCAGACCCACAGCACTATCAGAAACAATGCCCGACTGTTTTGGACGTAATATGGTCGGTGTTTACATTAGCATCGCTAACACTCAGAGCTAACCTGTACTGGAGAGCATGTGTGTGAAAAAGCAGGAAATAGAAAGGAACTCACCTTGTGGTATAACCGACAAGAGAGAAAGCATTTGAGCTCCATACGGTTTCAGAAATAATCCTTGATAATCCATGATATGGTGTTTCGTCACCGCAGTGCCCGCATGAGCAGGCATAAGCTCCGCCCCTCTTTTTTAAATCAATAAATAAAAAAAAAAGCTTTATACCACAAAATCAGCATTTTTGAAAAGGGAAGTTAAATAGAGGGATATGAGGCATGGCTAGAATTAGGGATGCTCCGATCGCTGAAGGGTACCTGTAAAGGGTATCGCAATGCTGTAACTGAAAAAATGTGACCTACCTGTTGAAAATAACATCGTTTTTCCAGTTTGTCTGTCACTGGGCTCACCTGTACCCAAAATAGGTGTGTGTTCATATCATCCTACTATGAATGGTTGCAAAATGTGACACTGTGTGGGATGATATGGGAAACCAGTATGAAACTTTGGAAAGTCTGTTGTCAGTTGATGCAGTAGTTTGTTGTAGGTGCAGATATGCATGTGGGGGGGGGGGGGGGGGGGGTCTGGACAGGTTTGGCGTATTGCCAGAACGTCTCTACCTGTCGAGTGAAATACTGTTAGTTTATTTAATGAGGTTCCTACTTACTTCTTTTGCATTTTGTAGCTTCCCTGATGTTTTCCTAACTTAGAATGACACAAACATTTAGATATTTGTGTACATTTAACAGTTGAGTAAACACTGTATACACTTGTTTGTTTCTCCAGTGTAGTGTTGTGTATTTTATACTTGGATGTTGAACTCAATGCAGTTTCAAACTCTCCACATGCACTCTATTTGAGCATAGACACAATGATTCATTGTCATTAGGATTTATTAACATGATTTTGGTATTTGGCAGAATTTTTATTTGTGTAAAAACTGCTTTGGCACGAACTTGCTGATTCACGCACCTGTAATGAATCCACTACAAAGTTGGACCCACTCTTCCCGAATAGTGTGTTGCTAAAAACACCTCTGTTTATTGATGTCTGGTTTGTATTTGAAAACTGTTATACGATAAATGTCACTATTCACTATACTAGATCCCTGTCTGTTGTCTTCGTTCAGCCTGGGGTTAAATCTGTCTTGAGCTTATCCCGATGAACAAGTTCCATTGAAAAAGTAAATTGAAGCCTATCTGATACTTCTGTCGCACGTGTGACCGGTGTCTGTCTGCGTTGTGTGTGTTTCTCAAAGAGGAACACAAAAACTTATTTTTTTGTTAATTATTGCTGAATGATGAAAGGTTACTTAAACATTTTTTTCTTAATGTTCTAAAGTTTGGGCCCCTGTCAGTCACGGGCCCTTAGAATCGTCCTAACTTTTCACCCCCTTACAGCGACTCTGCATTTTTTCCTTAATATTTGGAGTACAAAAACAATCCTGATATCATTAGAAAGCTAGGAATATCCTCTTTCCAACAGTGTGTACAACTCAAAATGTTTCTTCGGGTCAATGAGACTGATTTCGATAGAGCAAGTCACATATGAGGTGGTCCCCGAAAATCCTTGATAATAAAAAGTGGATTTTATTTAGCTTTTTTCCACGGACCACCTGCAGTACCCTCGGTCGGCGGACCACAGTTTGAGAACCGCTGCACTAGACGATATTTAATCCTATTATGGTCCAAACAAAAAAAAGTAAAACGGTTGAGGAATCCACACATGAGCTTTGAACGGCTGGTGCGTCATAGAATCTTTTTTTATTAGCAATTTGCTAAACGTATACAGACATGCCTCAACAGCTTCCTACGAGTGGATCTGATACCGGAGGAACGAGCAGAGTGGAAGTGCGAAAGACTTGCCTGGTCAAGTAGTTTGAACTTTATAACATGATGCAACATCGCATCAAAAAGTTGGTATCAATAACGACTGCTGTTGTATGATTTTAAAGCATTGTAGAAAATGTCCAACGCCCTCATTTTCTATCTAGGATGCATACAGGGAAATCAAATCTGTTTTTATAGTTTCCTTTCATTTTGTTGTTTTCCTTTTTAACATGGTGCAGTTTATTCTCCCACCTTTAACTAACACTTGCATTTTTTAATTAACAGTTTGAGTATTAGACTGTTGTTTTAGTTTTGATTAATTCCATGTCTTTTCAAAGGGCGTTTTAAGGCTTAATACAACCACCCTTTTCATGTCTTTTCAAAGTGTTATTAGTCACAGAGGAGGAAAGTGTTTTCTGTGAAGGGGCTTTTGGCCCGTGTTCGAAGCCCACATGATAGCTGGCAGCACCAGATGACTTCTCGCTCACTAAAAGTAAAACTGTACAGGTTGAGGGACTTTTGTGTCAGTGGATTAGTTATAAACATTGCAAATCACAGCAAAGGGAAATATAATAGGATGGAAGTACAATAATAAGCAAATGTTACAAGGCCTTTATCTAACTCAAGATTGTGAAGTGCTTAAAAATATTACCTACGGTATGCCAATAACCTTCTATCGCAGCCAAAGTAAACCTGCATACTCTCGGCTTACATTTTAGATAGCAATCAAAATATTTGCAGGTATAACTGACACTGAGTAATAACAAATAGCTCTACTATAAGTGTGTGGAGCCCTGTTGAATGAAAATGTGTTGGAGCCAAATCTTGGAGTCTTATGCATTTGACATTTGGACACTGTTGTGAATGATGACCGAGACACTTTAGGATTGAGTTCAGTTTCCCTGATCAGTGCAGACCTTGTCTAGAGTCATGCACTTTATGTATATCTCCTGCCTCAGGGAGCACAGCAAAAGTGCTTACTCATACGTACTTTGTGAAGATAGCCTTCACGCCTTGTTGCCAAAAATCTGACATAAGTGCAGTTATTATCCTAGAGCTATGATACGGTCAGCCCTGGAAAGAAATGTTATATATATGGCAGTTTTTCCAAGCACTTTCATGACATAGTCCACGATTAAGGTAGTGTATTTTTCACTGTAAATTCCTATTTCTGCCAGCCCACATTTGTGCCTAACCTTAAGGTTGTTTGCAGGTCCAGTCCCAATTGTTCAAACTAAACTCATTAACCTTTTGCCATCCGTTGCCTATTAGCACACAGTGTATGATTTACGAGTCATATACAATGCATAAGTCTGTGGTTATAAATGGACTGCATACATAGGCAATAGGCATAGCTGTTCATACTTACCATTAATACCATATGTGAAGGTGTTAAGTTGTTAGAAAGATTTAATGTAAGTATTCATATGACTACAAATTGCCCCCTCCTGAAAAATGTGACTGTCTTTTATTGAGCAGTAGTCCTAGTGCTTTAAATACATGAACACAAAGTAATGATGGTTAAGAGCAGCTGTAGGTAAAGACTAAAGCAGCTTTCAGGGCCTAAAAAGACTGTAAATGGCAAAGATGTGTCTTCTCTCCTGCAGTGGAGAGGTTGAAGTGCTTATAGCTCCTGTTGTGTGATAGACACTGAAAAGATGAGTCACTCTGAGACCAACATTGTTGCCATGGCAGCCCGAAGACTTGAGAGCAAGCCATGGAAATGTTTTACTTTCTAAATACAGACTGCTTCGTTGAGGTTAATATTTCCGTTTTCAGCTGAGCCATGATTCCTAACTAGAGTCAAGCACAGGGTGGTGTGGAATGGTGGGTATATTTATTAGCTTTAATGCAGTACAGAGTATTAGTTGAACATTTGAATTTACATTTCCTATCTCCACTCAGGTTATCAGGGTTGCTTTGCCATGTGTTTTGATTGCCTTTTTTATATTATGCTAGAAAGAAACTCTAGGACACTGATAAGGAAATCTGTCTAATCACTTTTTGCTAATTTCTGTAAAATTGGCACACTACTGGTTTATACCACCCTGCTTTCTCCTATCCACTCTCGTAACATCTCTAACGATACAAAAAGACCTGCTAAACACTAAATATACAACTACTCTTACTACTTACCCGTATGAGAGCTAATCACTTATCATCATCCTTGCTATAACAAGATTAACTTCACCTGAAATGTGATGCGTCTGGCTCCGGACATTGATCCCAAGATTTGACCACAACCAGCAGCAAGACTCTGTGCAGATATAGAGCTCATTATACACAGAGGCCAAAATGGAGTCTCCAGAAAGTGTAGTATCTATTTTAGAATTTCATATAACGTGAAATAGTCTCATGAATTAACTCAATCTATACAGTTTGTGACGTTGGCCTTAACTCTGTCCCATCATGGACTGTGCATTCATGTTGCCCCTAAAAGTCCTGATCAACTTGTTTAATAACTGATTAGTTGATGGGCAGAGAATAAAACTAAATTGAGACACACCCCTTTTTTAATCTGGCTTCTCAGATGGGAGGAAATGCTGCTCTGTGTTTGAGTGTCTTTGGATTTGTGCACTGTTTATGGGACCAAGCACATTTTTCAATACACTATCTTTGCCTCGTGAAAATTGTGATTTCACCGTTTTGAACACCTTATACCCTACATGATTAGTACTAAAATAAACAAACTAATTGAAAATGAAGAAAAATCTTTATTTGCAGAGTTTCAATCTGTTGTGATTACATCAACCTTTAGCAAAGACTCATCAATGTCTGTTCATGGAAAAGCTGCTCTGACTCTATTGGGCTATTGATTGATGTGTGTGCAGCACAGCCTGTTTCCATCATGTCTGCCAGCAGATGGATAATCGATAGATGATTTTCCAGGAAATAATGGGACAAAGCTTTGAGGCACTGTTATGGCGGTTTGAGTTCTGTTGCATACTGTTTCATAATTGTGGCCTCTGGCAGGTTTGAGTCTGTTTCCACCTTTTTGTATAAAACTGCCGCCTCAACTTTATTTCGTGTTGGCAGACTGCTGTCCTGAAGATGTGCCGTGTGAAGCTGAGCTCTCATTATGACCAGCTGCAGTTATGGCTGGGCCCTGTTGCATAATGCATTGTGTTTTTGTCTTCCATTTGCTGCTGTACAACTTCTGGATTTGATTTAAGATAGAATATAGCAAATGCAGCTTTTCCATGGTTGCCCTGAAGCCATCTATCACAACAGTTTTGATGGAAACTATGACATGACATTGATGCACAGTTATGGCATGTGTCATCATCCTTCCACCACTGCCTTTTCTTCAGCGACTAATTAGTGAATCAAGAATGTCTTAGTTGTGGGTTTTATTTCCCCACCACAGCTAAAGCTGCAGCAAAGCACATTCCCGAACATTTATAATACTCGCAGAAATGTTTCCTGCCCATCCTCATCTCTTCGACAATCTCCTATTAGCGTGCCAATATGTCCGTAAACTCAAAAAGGGAAGTGTGTGCGCTCACCCGATAACATGCAGTGAGTTGAATTGATGCTTCTCTGTGTCATGGCAGTTGACATCTCTGCTATTCCAGACTAAATGATCCATATAATAGTGCTTATCATTTATGCAGGTTACACCGGGGCTTCTTATTTTTCATTCAAATAATCAGATTTTTTTTTTTTAAAAGAAATGTTTTTATCTACATTAGCACACAGCGAGAAATACCCATTACAATTCTCCACAGCACAGGGTAACATCATTTGAATGTCTTGTTTTGTCCGAACAACTATCCTAAATATCTTAATGCTAAAAGAAAGTCCAAGAATCACAGAAAAAATTATGATTCTTTGAGAACCTAAAACCATGAAAATGTTTGGCCTTTTGCTTCAATATTTAAATAGTTGCCGATTCAGTTTCAAGTTCGGCTTTCCAATAATACACTTAACTTTTCAGCTCCAGTAATAAAATGTTACATTTACCTGTCACTTTCAGAAAACAATAGTTATTTATGTCTACAAACACTTGGCATAGGGTCTCACAATTAGTGGTGGGTTAATGTTGCCATCGTCCACTCCAACACGGCGGTTCGAGCTGTCACCGGTGAGCCGATTGATTTAGCAATTTAACTGAAGGTGGACACTATAGCTGTTACAAGCAATCTCAAAGCAATTATTGTCATTGATTTGGATAGTTTTAATTACAGATCGTAGTTGGACAGCATGTACCCAGGAGACAAAGAGACACAGAGAGGGTTTCTGTGTGTGACAGGAAAAGAGAGCCAGCGCTTCTGGTACAATTATGAAAGCACTTATGTTGACCGTCTATGGAACACACATTCTGGCCAAAGAAAGCCACCATTTATAAGATGACAGATATCAGCGTCACATCCCAATTTTGTAGACATTGCCCAAACTAACTTGTTGTACAGCAAAAGCTCTCTCTTATTTCCATAAACAGAACACTTCTCTGCTTTTCCCCTGTTTTTAGTTGAGGTTTTACTTCCTGCAAATAGCTCCTCCAGAAAGTTTACCATGTCATCCGCACTGTTTTGAACTTCACCCTCTGTGTATTTCAATATAAAAGTAGTTTCTGAGCATTTGGGACGGACGAGCCAGCGACAGAGCAGACCTTTACGTGTTGAAATCTGTGATCTATAGCAGAAATGGGAATGTCCTTGGGCACCCGGCCTACCGGTTTGTGTCCACCCTTTTTTTTTCCCATGCAGAGTCTTGACCTCACTTCGCCAGATCGTCTGACATTTATTTTTCTGAGAAACTGTCACACATGCTCAAGTGTCAATACCACCCATAGAGGTAATGGGAGTAAAACGGCAGGCTGGAATATAAAGGTAAAAACTCCAAACTGAAACTAATCCTCTAAAGGGTTTGATTCCTTAAAATGAATCATTTCCATATCATGTTTTGATCCTTGGAGAGAGAAAAGAGTTCCTGTATTAAGTCAAGAGGTCAAGGAAGTGCATGGGCGAAGAGGCTCAACACAGACACATTGCTATTTCTACCACGGATAGTATATTTCAACACGTCAAGGTCTATTACGTCACTGCCATGCCTATCTGAAATGCTCAGCACTTTTATATTTAAATCAGCAGAAGGTGAAGTTCAAGACAGCTCAAAGGACATGATAAGCTTTTTTTTATGGGAGCTCTTGTTTGTAGTAAAACCAAAATAGCTCTGAACCTTTTAATGGGTTTAATTCCTTTCAAAGGATTAATTTCCATTTAATCTCTTAACTATCTTTGGACAGAGAACTTCTGGTTTTTGTGTTCATTTTATAAATCAGCATTGGAAACAGTTTCTGGTTTTGAATGGGTTTGTACTGTAATTAGAAATGTGCTTTAGTGGCCCACTTGGTTTTGTTCTGGTTTTAACTTTGGAGTCAACACTTATTATACATAAATACGATCCATGTACTCAGACTAGCTTGATTCACCATTTGAAAGATCCCTTGTCTATCTAAAAGGGTCTTGAAACACCCTCTGAATGATGTCTGGTTAACTACCGAAGCTCCCGGTTGGGTAAACAAAGCTATTAGCCGCAGCTGTTACTTATTAGCATTCGCCTGGCTGTCAGCAGCAGTCAGTTTACTGCCCTAATCGCTGCTTTTCTAAAGTGTTATACTACGTTCTTTGACTGCACGTGTTTACAGTTTACCATTCATGCAACTGTTGAGCCCATTTCAGGGTGGCCTCATGGTTACAGACAGCCAGCGGCACGTGTTGTAAAAGTCTAGCACCTCACCCTGTTAGGCGTGTGTCCTCTCAGGATATTAAAAAGACAATGTGTTTTTAAATCAATAAAATGGATGTAATAAAGGAACACACGATAGTACAGTAATTCACGACTGTTGTTTTATGTCTTTTCTTTACATTCTAAACTTCTTTTAATTGACATTGTCTAATGTCTAGATGTTTTTTCAAGTTCTGACATCTATTATTATTTTACATTTCCTCATGTTTTTGCCAAAGTTTGTGTCAGTATCGAGATACTTTACGTAGACATCCCACCAAGATTTGGTATTGTCGCAACATGTGCCAATCATGCCGGACCAAAATTGTATTACATTTGATAAAGTGCACATGACGACTTGTGTCTTTGAAAAAAAAAATATAAGGTGTATAGTACTTTATTTGATGTCAATGTTATTTATATAGATACAATTGACATCAAATAAAGTACTATATACCCTATATTGTTTCAAGACATTATCTTGATGAGCCAATTCCATTCGTCCTGTATTGCCGAGTTGCTGCTGTCACATATTTTGCCAGCATCATTTTAATGAGCACTCAAAACAAATGTTAGGACATGTCTGGATCAATTGTGCATGTAGTAACGTCCCACCAAACCAGTTCTACAGCTGCAGTGCGACCTACGTGGCATCTCTCTGCTGTCATGCATTAATGGTCATATTTTGCCTACAGTACACTGTCACTCGTCAGTCACATTCTGCACATGTTGAAGCATTTCACATGTTCTTCAATGTGTAAAATAAGATGTTTTCAGCATTGTGATACAAGGGAGAGCTTATTCATCAATTTTCTTACAGCTCTTCTTTGAATAGACTTTATTTCTGGAATGCAATGCCAAACCGGTGCAGATATAATACTGGAGCCTTAACAAGAACACCTCAAGGGCTTTCACTGTCATCTCCGACTGTGACTTGTTAGCGGGTGCTCCGGAAGTTACAGCCAAATATAAACCGTTCGTTCTTTATATAGTTTATAGGGCTGTGCGATTATGGCAAAAATCCTAATCACGATTATTTCAGTCAATAATTGATATCACGATTATTCATAAACTTTGAAAACATCCATTTATTGAACTTTAAAACAAATACAAATAATAATTTCAACCGTATTTTTTTAACTGCTGATTACCATAAATTATACATTTATATTTACATTTAAATAAATATCAAAATAATATATACCAATAAACAAGATCAACAAATATTTTGGAGCGCACTTCCACAAGATAAATACAAATAAATTTGATCAAATATGTTCACAAACTAGCAAAGCAAAATAATTTGTTTTTATTATGTTTTTTTCGGAATTGTGGCAGGCCAAAATCGTAATTGCGATTATAATACGATTAATTGCACAGCCCTAATAGTTTATCATATTTAATATTTATTTGCTGAATCCTTTATCACTTCTCTTGTTCCAGTATGCTCACAAGTATTGGCAAGGAGGAAGTAGGGTTTTTAAAGCATCCTCAAGTCACAGTAAAACACCCTAAATAAAATTAAATATGCATGCGTTTAAATATTGTTAGTAGCACTCTAAGCAGAAAATGCAGAGTCATGGGACCTTTTCTTTCCTCTGGATGTAGCTTCCCAGACAGACCTTGCTCTAAGGCTGCATACTAAACATGTCTCTTCTGGTAGATTGGTAGGCCATAGCGTAAGCCTCGTTATTTGATCCTGACAGGGACCATCAATAACCGTATACATTTTATTTTGGTGCTTTTTGTGGCCATGGAAAGGAATACTTCTAATGCAAGCCATAGTTGAATAAACATTTGTTCAGATCAGCCAAGGCATCTGTAACCTCCTTAATATGTTTGTTACTCATTAATTAAACCAAAAAGGGCTTTATATGTACGTAAGTCTGGGGTACTTGTTTAATGCAACAAAACGGAGACAAATCAACCCTTAATTTCTGAGTAGTTATTGACAAAGTCTGAGCAGTACTAATCTGTGGCTGTGCAGAGGTCACCTGACCTGCATACTTTCCTTGAGTTTGTTTTGTTCTCTTTCTGCTTGACTGTAGTTCTATGAAATGTTGATATGCACCAAAAGGGCAGGTATCAGTGTAAATCACTTTCACAGGGTTGAGCTTAGGATTTCCAATGTATAATATAAATAATGTTTGTTGAATATTGAACTTTGAATAGGTCAAGACCCCCAGTGTTTCTACCATCATGGTGATTGTGATCCTATGTACACACTACTAAGTCTGTCCTTATATTGACATAAGGCATTAGAGCTGAAGACTCTCCTGAAAGGGACAGATGAGCCCACGTAAAAAACAGTCCACATTTTGGAGTGAAAAGCGATGCTAAATGCTTTAATACCTACAAGTGGCAATCAAAATGCATAGATATCACACTTTATTCAAGCTGAACATATGTCTGTAAAAAGTATGTGGTACACTTTATGTTCCTAATACAGCAACATGTATGTGTAAAGCTCATTATTGAAAATTTATATTTAAACGCTTTACTTGCAAACGTTCACGCAAGTCATATATTGTTTGTGTTTATACAAATTTGCATCATACCCACAAATGCACCCTTCGAGTGATGCAATTCTGTTTTGTCCCGACATGGTCCTGACTGTTGCCCTCTGCTGCAACAGAACAATATTCATTCATCCAAAACACGCATCAGTCATTGTGCCAGTGAAGCATGGGGTGCTTATATGGAAAATGGTTGAAGTTATCTTCAGCATACATCAGTCTAATGCAGCACATACTTCAACCATGATGATGCAGATGTTGTTTTAACGGTGTGCTGAGAAAGCTGGCGACTGTTTCGAACATTACATTTGTGAACATATTGCATAGTAATGGTATTTAAGTTGTAAATCTGTCATCCTGCATGTTGCACAAAGATTGCATCTACAGTAGATTTTTATATTTTCTTTTTCTTTTTATCAGATATGTCTACCCATTTAGTTAAGTAGAGTTGGGTTTATGAACATTTAAGAAAAATATGTCTTTTCCACCTTGATTTTTGGGAGCTTTAAGCCGTCCTATTTTCCAGAATTCAACGAGAGTTGCTTAGACATCACGGCGTTGATTTGACTAAAACAATGTAAGAAAAAAAATGTTGTTATCCACCGTAGGGATGTCCCGAATACCATTTTTCGGGCTCCGGATATTCGGTAGTAATCGGCAGCGAACCGCTTCAACACGTGTATTTCGGTGTATTCTAGGGATGCCAGCGATTATTCGAATATTCGTTATAGTCTCCATAATCGACAATTATTTTTAAAATTCGATTTTATTTATAATTTTTTTTATTATTATTTATGTTTTTTTGGGGTTTTTTTCCTGGCTTAGTTTCAACCAAAATATAGACTAATGCTAATAATAGTAATAGTATTAATAATTGTAAATGGCCATTGGTCAGACCACCAGTTTGGGGCGTGGGCTGCGGGCGTCGAATAAACGATTACTATTCGCCAGGGTTGTCTGATTTTCGATTTTGATCATGGTCAGTTTCTGGCATCTCTAGTGTATTCACGGCATTCATTTTGTTATTCTACAGTATTGTTGTTTTATAGTTATTTGTTAATGTATACAACCCAATTTGTGTTCTTTGAAATTGAAAAGGATATCGCATTGTGTTTGTGACTTTCGTTGCAGTTTTATATGTCTTAAGTGTAATTTGGCTTGGCTTCCTATTTTGTATGGACATGCTTTTATTTTGAAGGAGAGTTAGCGCTGTTGACAGGAAGTTGTTGTTGCTATGGAAACAACGTGACAGATTAACGGAGAAAAGTAATATCTACATATAAAGACGGAGAAAGTAAACTATAACGCGTATGGTTAAGTGTTAGCACCCCCCAAAGAGGCACAAGCTCTTACGTTGATATTGGAGATTTCAATAAATTCAATTTGAAAAAAAATGGGGAAAAACAAACAAAACGAATATCCGAATAACGAAATTGAAACCCGAATAGTACTCCAACGAACGAATATTCGGGTACAGCCCTAATCCACCGTCTAGCATTTCAGCCTCGATGTTTGTTCATAGATACCTCAGGACTCTTGTTGAGGGATGAGCAGTTTCGCTCATTTCTTGCTTTGATTATGGTGGTAGAGAGTGCTGTCTGACATTTTGTCTCCAAATCTTGTCTTGGTGTTTATTTGGGTGGAAATCTAGTCAGTGAACGCAATTTGTCCCCATTGTCTGATCCAGTGACACTCATGGTAATTGAATAATACACTGCACGTTATCCTCATACTCTTTTTGGCAGTGTTGTGGTTGTAGAGCTGAGATCATACTTCCTGTTTTTCTCTCAAAATCTCATGTTTTGTCATCCGTTTGACAGTGTATGTTTCTGACCCTAAATATTTAAAGACTCAAGTCAATGATACGCAAACATTCCTTACAATTAGTTTGAATTGTAATCCATTTAGCAGAAAAAGGTTAATTCATTCATATGTGTGTACGAGTTTAATTTCAGCAACTCTTCTGGTTATGCAATTATAGAATCTAAAATGACAGCATTGCCTGCCAAACATGCTTTATTCTGTAAGTATGATACAGCACTATCATTTGTCTGTGACACACCAATGGGGTTTACCCATCAACACTTAGACAAAAAAATATGACCAACATGAAATGCAAATATCACGACTAAGATGTGGTTTCTACATTAGAACGGTCGGCAACATCTACAGTCTGGTGTTGCTAAAAACAGAGCTGATGAGCTGCTAGCTTTCTTTTTTATATTGATGTTTTTTTTCACACAACAGAAAGAGCTGCAGCCTATTTTAGGACTCGTAGATGTTGTGTGTGTGATTCTTCTCGGATCTTATTCCAGCAACAGAAATGTGGTCGAACTTCGAAGCCTGTGGGAGATGATTACTCACAAAAATTAAGCCGAAATTAATTCAAGTTCTCTCTAAAAATGCTTGTTAGAGAATCTGCTTGTGCTTCTTGTATCTGTCATTTGAAGCCAAGCTACCAGCAGTTGAACATTTCAAGGCCTCAACAGAGACAGCATTAAGACCCTTTTATTATTAACTCTAACTTACTCTTAAGAATAATGACATATTTGGTTCTTACTGTCTCTCCTTTCAACCCTGCCGCTTTCTAACTCTTGTCTATGTGGGGTTATCAAATTGCATGTTATTGCATCCAGATAATTGTTTAAATGATTCCTGTAGCTCTGTGTAAAAGATTGCTTTTGTTAAATGTCATCTTCGTTTTGGTACCAAGATGAAACATTTCACGTGGGAGTGAAGGACTTCATTTCATCGTAATCATTATCAGATTAACAGAGACCTTTTATTTCTCTGGAACAAAATCTAAATCCGTCTCCAGGTTGAATCATCATTCATCTGATGTCTCAATTGTTTTCTCTCTTGTTTGGATTCCTACATGGCTTCACAGTTCTAATGGAAATATTTCCCTTCCTTGCCAAGCACCCTGAGGAATTTTTTGCACGACTGCATCTGTATCTGAAGGCAAAAATAGCTTCACATTGGGGATAGCATGTACCAGTCAGACTGTATCTAACAGACCTTCTCCGCTCTCAGGGCGATGAAGACAATTCCCCACAAAGAAATGCAATGATTCGGTTACTCAGAAAGCTTAGAGAAAACATGAATATATAAAGGCTGACCTGAATGTTGCCAGCATTGTTTCCAACAAGGTCGACTTTGATTGGACAGAGCTAAGCAAACTGTTTCCAGTCTTAACGCTAAGCTCAGAAAACCATCTCATCTCTGTAGCTTCCTTTTTGCTGTACAGACATGAGACTGGTTTCAATCGTCTTATTCAGCTCCAGCAAACAGGCAAATCTGCATATTCCCAAATAGTGCCAATTATTCATTTTTAAAGGTACAGTCAGAGCGATATGTCTTATGCTGTAAGACAGAATCAACTCACTTTTTATTTCATGTTCTTCCATAGCTTGTAGCCTCTTGGTGTTAGCTGGATGTTTAGCTGTTGCCCATTGGACCCTACCGTTAATGCTTTTCAGTCAGAATGAATATCTGCACTTCGTCAATTGTACCAATAACTGTGCAAAACACATTTGCAGGCTTTTTAAAACCTGGGTGGCAGATGCTGATTACAATAGTTGACAAAGAGGTTTGTGTCTGTGCTGATGGTAGGGCTGCAACAAACGACTAATTTGATAATCGATTAATCTATCGATTAATGAAACGATTAATCGACTATTCGGACTATTATGCCTTGCACAATTTCTCAAACGCTCTGATTTAGCCATCAACTTTTAGATTTATCTTGAGGTTGTTTTAGGCATGTGGAAACTAACAAGGAAGACAATAAAGATGAATACTTGATTCAAAAATACATATATTATTAAATTAACTAAACTAAATTAACATTGCTTTTTATTTAATTAAATAACATTCCACGTCAAAAGAAACAACAATATTTTAACAAATCATATTAAATAATGTCATAACAGAATTGTAAACAGAATAGCTGAAACTTTTACAAAATAAATAACTCAGTTACCTCTAATCATTAGCCCATGTTTGTATAATTTTGTTAACTTTATGTGTTGTTGACGTGGAAAAGTTATTTGTGGATGGGGATAGAGAGCTACTAGAAAGACAGTCGAACCCGGTGCATTCCTCCGTCTGAATGTGGTGCACTTTTGCTAAATGTTTAGAAAAATTGCTCGTGTTACCGCCCTTACATGCTAAACACTATTGGCAACGAGCATTGTCCACATCGAGACGGGTAACATTTAACCACACCTTGGAGCGCTTCTCTCCACCATCTCCGCAGTGTGTTGCTGCATGTAGCAGCCGAGTGTGTGTAAACTGCCCCGCCCCCTCGCACACAGACGGGAGAGAGAGAGAGATCTCGTCTCGATTGGAAAGGTCGAAAGTACATCGTAGACGCATTTTTGTTTTCTTTTTGCATATTAGAAACGAGTTGGCGACACTAAGACTGCGATATAATGTCTATGTAGCAATAATACATGACATATCTTTTTTAAATAATGTAAAAGACACGTGATGACGTCACCAACGAATCGACGACTGAATTAGTTGGCAACTAGTTTGGTAGTCGATTAGTTAGTTGTTGCACCCCTAGTTGATGGACATGGCGCCAAAAAAAGTTGACGGTACTATCCCCAACTTTTGCTAATCAGAAACTATGAAGTTTGAATACTTTTTTTTTTTTTTTTTTAAATACACATATCTGCTTTTCACCATAAATAAAGGTTTACATCTAGATTGCCTTCCCAGAGAGATGACGCCTAGCAATACACAAGTGGGAAAGAAATGTGAGCCGGTCATGTTAATAACGGCACGTGTTAATAACGGCACCTCTTTCCTTTTCGATTCCAGTTTGGTATTCAGTCTGCCCTTTGAAAGTGGAATCCTTTGAAACTCTATACTTTGGGAATTTGGCGTCAATGCAAAGTAGTGCGTTAACAAGTCAGCTCGGTGTAGTTAGTCACATATTGAGTTCGCTCAGAGCAGCAGCCGCGGTCTGATCTGTGGAGTTTGGTTGCGTAACTACTTCGTCAGCTGTCAACACCACAGGAACATTTTCACTAGGTGTGATGTTTTGGCTGTGCATGACTGTGCGTTGTCCCCATGCCACACGGTTTTATGGATAATGCCTTTTCAGTTGCATAATAGCGCTCAATAAGAAAACTGCACCACAAGACTTTCACACGGACTCCTCTACTTTTAAAATACCCTGATGAATGATTAAAAAATTAAAACAAACAAAGTTTCCTGTTTTTTTTTTTTTTCAACCAACAGTTTCAAAATACTAACTATTAATTAACTTAAATTCATTATACTCTCATTGATACCAAAAAAGCAGAAATACCAAACAATTTTTGCCAATTCATTTTCTGTCGATCAATCAGTTGACTAATTGTTATGCCAGCTGTGTTTAAGGACAAACATGCATATCAATATTCAATATGTAAATATGAGTGTCAATAGCTATTGGAAAAAGTATATTTTGAATCACTTCATAGGGGTTGTCTTCAATCAAGTTCTGTTAAATATGGAAACATAACTAACGAGGAGTCCCTAATAAATAACTTGACTAATAAAAGATACAAACATAGTACCCTGCAGTTTAACTGGAAAAATAGCAATTTAGACATTCACTTTAATGATTACAATCATTTACCCCTCAGTGTCAACACGTGTCGTTGATGGCATCTATATTTGTGTAACCCCAGAACCTCCGGGGTCTCCGGCTCTTGAGCTGTAGTAAATCAGACCTGCAGGGTGGGTTTCCATCGCAGAGACAGTCCTGTGCTGCGGTGCTGGAACAGGACGTCACTGTAGTGTGTCACAGCATTTCTGCACGGCTGCCAAATGGTGTTTATAGCTTAGCCAGGGTCAGGCTTGACAGCTCTCATAACCCTGAACGTACTCACCGTCTAATCCATAAAAGGCTTTGCAATTAAAGCTGGGAAGGACTGGGTTGCCTCTGTGCGGCAAAATATATCAATGTATTGTCTATTCGTCAGGCAGTTTAGCTACGAACCAGTAAACCAGCTTTGAAGAAATGTTGCTGTCCATTGATCATTAAATTCAACTAAAAATAATCTGAACCTTTGTCGTGATGGATTTCATTACCTTGCATTACCTAGTGTTCTTCAAGCTGCGCCTCCTAGGTGAACAGTTGCCTCTTTCCTCCCCTCTTGTCTCATCTGTTAACTGTTTCCAAAGAGCTTCACTGACTTTTATATAAATATTTTATTCTATAGAGGAACAAATATATAGCTGATACACTTTACTTGAACTTCTCAATTGGGTGTTTTACTTTAACTTGCGATACATAAATAAAATAATAACCTGAAGTGATTACCTTAGGCTTTCTAGTGTGTATCTGAACAGGGACTCAGTGTATTTCCTTTCTTTTGTGTTTCCAGATGCCCCCTCCACAGAGCAGCAGGAGCTGTTCACCCAGAAACTGCAGCAGTGTTGCATGCTCTTCGACTTCATGGACTCTGTGACGGACCTGAAGAGCAAGGAGATCAAGAGGGCCACGCTCAACGAGCTGGTGGACTACGTCTCCACCAACAGAGGGGTGCTGGTGGAGACTACGTACCCAGAGATCACTACCATGGTGAGGATACACGTGGATGGGGCTTTCATTTATTTGGTGCTCCTCCGAGTTTCTGGGGCATTAGTAGGTTCAGAGAAAAGCAGGAATTAAATCCAAAAATCGTTGTTTTGTGTCATTACTAGTGTTTATTGTTAAACAGCAAAGATGTTCCCTCTGTGTCATCGTACAACATCCATAATGGAGGCTGGCGGTGTGTCTCGTCAGCACCGGAGGAATATCATCACTTCATCCATTAAAGCACCAAATCCACAGGGAACATATTCTGGATGTAACTGTATTACCCAGGGAATACAGAATAAGCATTTTGATTTTAAATTGTCTCAAGCATTGCACTGTTGCACTTAGCATCTGTAGCTGCTTCTTAAATCTTGTATGATGACACCTACAAAGCCACAGTACAAGGTCAAATATTGTTAATTATGTTCACTACCAATCATCTTTACTGTGTGAAATGATTCCACTGATTTGAGATTTTGACCAACTGTTAACCCCGTTAAACCCTAAAGAACATGCAATAAGCTGAAGTCAAGACTTCCTGTATCCATTTCACAACAATCCCTCACCACACTTCTCTTTTGTTCAAAAATATCTCACTCTCCCCATTGCTCTCTTGACTCAAAAATGCAAGAAGCACCACTCAGAAATGTCAATAATGCAGGTCACATAACATCCTTCAGAGAGCTCGTATCGTTGAGATATTTATGTATTGACAAAGTTTCAGTCTCTTCGACCTTTTATCGATTCACCCGTCACACATTCAGGTGTTCAGAGATCCTTGCCCGGCTTTTTGAGAACGTTATGAAAGAATCATCTTTTGAAATACTGCGAACACAACCTCCTCCCCTTACTAATCACAATAGAACCACTCATTCTATATATGAATTTAAAAGCCTCACATTACCTCCGTGTCATTCCTTATTAATTACATGACAGCACAGTTACAATGCATTTACAAGTGACGCACACCTCTGGTATTTATAATTGACATTCTGCCTGGTGGGAGCATGGTTTTGTCGCCATAAATGTATTATTAGAAACTTGTCTTTGCACTCACCAGGCATGGGTGATAATACAAATAGTCGAGGAACAATTGCATTTAAAATAACACTTCAGCACAGATGATATTTTATTAACCTTATGTCGTGCACATTTGAAGGGTTGAGTAATTCACACGTTAGCTCTTGCCCCACTGCTGTTACACAACGGTCTGTTTGGAAACCAACACCCTTTTTTAAAGTGTCTTTCACCGACATGTTCGATGTTTATGTTCTCGGAACAGGTGCTTTGAGTGGCGTAGTTTTCCTCCTACTGTACAATAGTGACTAATGGGCAACATTTACTAATGAACAGGGAAGTGCGGCAGTGATTCACTCCACACATTATCATGATGGATATGTATGAGCACCGCTGAGTCAAGGAGTGTTCGTTATTTGGACTGGAGGCAGTAATCCACATCATACCTGCAGCAATTGATTCAGGGAAACGTTTTTTCTCTCACATTTGTCTTTAACTGGGTTTTACATGATGACATAATTACTGTTTTTATAGGCTGCAGTTGTTTAAGGAATGTTCTTGAACCAAGCGACTCAAGAAAAATGACCTTTGAACCATTTTGCCTGTAGATTTGGAGCCCTATTTAATCATGTGCAATATCCAATGCATACAGACTGCAGGGTTTCTGTGTTAATCACATTAATCAGAATGTATTTTATGTTGAATGTGTCTACTGATTGGAGAGGGATGAATAAATGAAAGGTTCATTTCAATTTGAAGCATTATTGCAGTAATTCTGCACATTCACGCCAAGTATTTAGTTTTCTCTTATTAACAAAATCACTTGAAGCGAAGTGGCGTTTCACCAGAAATAGACGTCCAAAGTCAATTTTCCTGTAAAATCCGCCACAGAAATACGTCTCTAAACATCTTATTAAATACACATTGCCCTAATTTGGGCAGAAAGAGGAGAGAAGTTGAGTAAGAAAGACAAGCTTTTAGTTAGGAGATGTTTAGACACGTGCTTATTGACATGCCTCTGCTCTAATGCAATAATGTGTGGTCATATGATGTACATTATTTGTCTAAAGAGTGATATTCAGGCACATTACGTTCTAATATCTTAAGCACTCAACAACAAGCTGTCACATTCTGCAGACGGCACTGTTGTGCAGCTGTCGAGTTAGACATTTTCTGGATTTATTTGTGTCCTGCGTGGTGCAGACGTCTCATTACAGTTAATATGGCTATTTAATTATCATAATAGTGACAGTCAGTCAGTGCTTCAGTTTTTATCAAGAATGCTAAAAAACAGCTTGTGCAAAAAAGTTTAAACTAGTTTGATCACCATTTGCATCGGGAAGGCATACATGGAGGAGGAGGGTAAATATAAAGGTGACGGATAAGAGTGTCAGCCATTACACATTTAATGTCAGTGTTTAAACCGTCTGTGTTGAAGACCGGTATGTATTAGCAACAATCTGCACACTGTTATTGTGCTGGTCCCACCCTGAAAGCAGCCAAAAACAGTACGTTTTTTTAAATGGAGAGTTATGGCTGCTAATAACCATCAATTATTTAAAAACGATCTCTACCTTCCCTTTTTCAGCAATTAAAAATAGCTCATACACACAACACAGTTTGTTTCAAGCTGGGGCTTTCCTATTTTTTTCCATCCTGACCTTTTCCCTAAATATAGACATTGGGCCTTGGGATAAATACATAATGAATACATTTGTATATGCCAACAAAGGCTGTAAACAAAGAAGCAAATGTGATGTGAAAAGTGCATAAAGAAATCAGTTATTCCCACTCTAATGCAATCATAGTAATACTGTTACATCTCACTAATCACAATCTATCTACTCATTTAAAAAATGTGTACATGCACGAGGTGTCTATTTCAGTTGTGCTTTTCCACCATGCATTGGCAGAAGAGCATGCAGACAGGAAAGTGAACAAGTGAGAGTGTGTGAGCAACAGGTTGCATGGGGGATAATAAGCTACTTAACATGTAGTAGCTTGGTTGCACATTCCACATAAGTGACCTCCTGGGTTAGCACACCAGCAGGTTTGTAAGACTGCGGCAGCTTAAATGCGTGACTGCAGCCAGCGCGCAGGTATTAGTGGTCCTACTGGGTAATCTCATTTATTCTATTCATGGGCCGGACAGGGGGGGGACGCGGGTCATGCTCGATAGATACCCCGGTCCCGCACTAGAGACGGGCTTCTGAATGAGGTTAGACAAATAGCAGCTGCACTCAGAACGCCGGGTTGATAATAGCCCTCCCCGATACTCCATGCTTGGCATCACATGATAATGAAGAGGTGAGGGTTTAAAGTGCTGCCCATTATTCTGCCGCAGAGAGGACGGCTTTGATCACCGAGTTTGTTAGGAGTACAAACGGCGAGGGCTTCTCATCTATGTGAGAGGAGGTTTTCGCCTTATTTGTCAACTCTATAATTAGTGTTTTTGAGTAAATTAGGTTGGATGGGATTCTTCCGGCACGGTTCGTTGAAACGAATCATCTTTGAGCTATAAATCCCCCTTTATTTGCTTTAATTCGCATATTTTTCATCCTTTTCGCTAATGCTTCTCTCAGTGCTTGTGCCGATCTCTCTATCTCACCCCCGTCTCCCCCGCCCTCTCACCCCCGTCTCCCCCGCCCTCTCATCCCATGCGTTGCTAGGTGTTGGTTGCTGCTATTGTCACCCTCTATTTGACCCCATACAGAGCATCGCTTGTCATCAGCTTGTGTACATTAGTTTCACTTACAGCCCTTTCACTTATGAACGGTCCTTTTTTAGGATCCTCCTACGTTTCTCTCACACACAAATCACACTTTTCTTTCTCTCTTCTCTCTCTATCTCTCTCTCGCTCTCGCTCTCTCTCTCTCTCGCCCGCCATGTTTGCTATCCTCCCACAATATTTTCTCTGGTTTTGTCCGACTGCTTTTATTTTCTGCCTCTGTAAAGTGACTGGGAGAATTAAATAAGTGTGGCGTATGCTTGTGTGGTTAATTATGTAACCTATTATCTGTGCAGACAGTGTGCATGTTTGAGTCCTCAGACAGAACCCAGCCCCCCTCTACCGTCTGGAAGTTGTCGAGGACGATATCGAGTAGAATTCATTTAATTTCTCCTGCTGTGATAGTTATTCGTTTTACTTTTCTTTGGGATATAATAATAACAAGACGATTGTAGTTTTGGTGGATTTAAATATCTAATATTCATCTCCTGCAGTATGTTAACCTCTCCCCATTGCCCTCCAAGAATAGACAGAATAAAATCCACTCAGGATCAGTTCTTTATTTGAATCCTTGTTAAACAATATGCCATATTTGGTCCAGGTGTGGCTCCCGCGTGTGTCCGAATGCCATCAACATCTCCATTTATCTTCAATCTGTGAGCATTTGGCCTCAGAGCACTTCTCCTGGGCATCACACTGAGGCTCAATGCTCCGCCTGGCAACTCACTCTGCTAGTGATCTGATTCCAGCTAAGCCAATGATGTCCCTCGCACCAGGGAGAGTAGAGTCATGTGCCACAGAGAGGTTGTAGATGTGGCTCACTGATGTATTCATCTGCATCATTATTAGCATTTCCCAACAGATGATTATGTAACGACAGTACTGTGTTATAAAAGGGCGGGCAGTCCCAGGTAAACTGTTAAATGTTGCTGTGGTTCATTTAGAGAAAAAAGAAAATGTCCACTTGTGTGATAATAAGTATGTGGACTTGAATTAAAGGGGCCCTATTATCAGTTTTTCCGCCAGGGGGCCGTCTTGCCGTCATTTGACGCCCTTATTCAGCTCGGGACGCCCTGGACGCGAGCCGAGGGCGTTCAAAAATATTAATAATTTGAGAGAAGATCGAGAGTTTTTATCGCTTGAAATGACGAAAAGGAAAAAGGACAAGGACATCTCGCTGTTGGAGGGGCAAAGGTGACGGAACGTGCGCGATTTGGACGCGATGAGCGGGGGGGGGGGGGGGGGGGTTTTAGTGGAGCACGCGCGTGAGCTGCGAGTGCCGGAGCCTCGCAGCGGCGAAACTGAGGCTCCGTGGTAAACTGTGGTAACATGAAGAGCCGTTTGGGAGCCGAAAGAGCCGGCGCTTTAAGAAAGCCGAGCCAAATGATCCGGCTCACTAACGTAAGAATACAGTATCTATAGTATAGAAACACACCCCCCCCCCCCCCCCCCCCCGAGAGCGGGGTGTTTCCGCCCTCTCAGCCCTGATCTGGCGGAAACACTGCCTATTATTATTTTTGGGGTCTTCCCTTTCCTGTAGTGTGTCATAGGATTTGTGAATCTAAATGGTCTCCCACACTCCCACTGGACTCCTTTGTTTACTTCTGTAACATGGTGACATCACTTTAATACTCAGATAAACACAGTGATGAGTGAATCACAATCTGCCTTCCTTAGCCTGTGTTTTCACACCAGATTTAAAACAGTTTATTGAACATGAGAGCAACTGATAATGACTTAGTTACTTGAGGTGGGTTTCTCCTAAGAAGAAATACCAAAATAACACTGGTCCCAGCTTTTTAAATGGGAATATTTCCAGAGTTAAAATAGTATTTTAGGACGGATACAATAGAAAGAAGGAATTTGACGATGTCACCTTTGGCTGTAGAAAAACATACATGACATTTTTCAATATTCTCTGGCATTTTAGAGGCTGCATCATTCAATATGAATAGAAATGTGATTAACTACATTGTCCTCCTTATTGACTCCAAAGTCCTGAGGTGTAGTGCCAGTCAGTGAGCTAAGCTGAGTTCTTTACTCCCAGATGTATTTGTGGGTCTGTTGTAAAAATGAGCAGCGTTGTTGAAAAAAACAAACATTGGCAGTAAGCATCCCTAGAAACTCTACAGAGTCTACTGTCAAACTCTACTGTTTATAAAACAAGCAGCCTTCAATAGGTTGTGTTTCTGCCGGCTGAAGGTCGGATAAGATGCTGGATGTTAGTGAGTTTGTACTCTCGCGTACTCTAACTGCAGACAATGGTGAATGATGTCCTTAAACACTTGCCTATGTGCCTTTTTTGTGATGTTTTACCTTCACACTAACACAGTAACAGTCGGGCAGTGTCAGTGTGTTACTATAGAAACACACTTACTGACAGTTGTGTTGAGATTAACATTGTCGTTGCCAGATGGTGTTTTCATCAGCTCAGAAACAGCTGCACTGTCAGACTTCTGTAAAATAACAGGAAGGACACAAGCAAGAAAATAACAGCTCAGTGTCACAGTGGTGATCTGAAGGGCTTCTGAATGAACTGCCCATTCAGCCTTGAAGAGGGTGCATCAAATTGCAATGCAAAAATGTAATCACAACATGTCAAACTGTCTGGGGTTGCATTCTGTTCAGACACACATTAAAACAACTTGTGCAAAGTTTTGGGGAAATTCATTGAGATTTAGAGGTGGAACACAGCATGAGAAAAATATGAACATTTGCCATTTTTAAAAATTTCTAAAAATGCAAGAAATTGTTTTTGACAACAACATGTATTTATTTATGTACAAAAAGAACAACATTTGAAATTGATTCCTGGTCCAGCTTGCGCTTGCAGTGGCACAGATTTGGCTGTTTAGAGCGGTCATGCTCAACTGCCTGCAGCACATTCTGCAGGTGCTCCTGGCTGCTGCCACAAAGTCTGAGGTGAGTTTGACGCCACGCTTGGCACAGTCATTCACAACATTGATGGCACGCAAATTCACCGCACCCATCTGGAATGCTTCACTGGCAGCTAGGGAGCTCCGATCAGGGTTTTTGGGGCCGATTGCCGATCACAAGTGATGTTTAAAACCCGGGGCTCATTTTTATATTGCTTCAGTTTTATGATCATAACGGATCGAAAAGTTCAGATACATTTTTCAATGCATGATGCGCTTCCACAAACAACCAACATAATTATTACATTCAAATGAAGTACATTATTCAAGTTTACATTTAACTTTGGATAATAACACTGGAGCGGAAGCGCTCTCTTTTCCTCTCTCCCTCTCTCAGCCCGTCGGTATCGTCTCATGCAGCTCACTGATCCAGTAACGAGTGACCCGACAGTAAAGAATAAACATGTATAACTAGTTTGACTAGTTCCAGAGGTAGATAAAATAGCTAAGCTAACTCTTAGTGTGTGTTTTGATCCGCTCACCGGTCCGTCACAGCGGGTGGAGCTGCAGGATTTCTGCTTCACACACGTCGTATACCGCTATTTTTTCAACAGACTTGTACTCGTACAGGTGGTGGTAGAGTGTGAGGTTGTTACATGCGGCATCTACGGCCGTGTCGGTGTCGCAGGTCAGCCACCACGTTGCGTAGATGTGCGAAATGAGGTTGGCCAACGCCCGAATCTTCTGCACATGCTGCCACGTAGTGATGGTCCCCTGAGGAAGCAACGCAATGTGCTGCTCCACCAAGGTCATCTTGAGAGTGTAGAGCAGCTTGGCCATGCACCGCGCCTTGTGCAGTGCTCTCTCCCGTTGGAAGGTAACTGGAGTGTGTGTTGCACTGTCTGCACCCCAGATACATAAGACACAGCTCATCAGGAATGTATCGGGACAATTAGCCGCTGTGCTTATGTGGCATAAGGTCCCAGATGTCCCAGAGCCGTGTGAACAATGTAACCTCTGGCGAGCGTGACGTCTCCATCTTGAGGTCAGTGAAAGTGTGGCTGAGGAGCACCTGGCCGATGTGGTGCCGGCACCCGGACCAGAGCAGTGGTCGACCCAGTGAGAGCTGGATGACAATGAAGGCTGCCGTGAGATGACCAGTGATGGCACCAGAGAACGACATAAGAAATGAACCGCTTTATCATGGCTCCCCGATGGGTGCTGGTTACCCCCTTTTGCCATAAAAGCTGATGTGCCGTTCCACCTCTAAATCACCACGTATCGCACAAATATTTTGCATTTATTGTTTTTGCATGGATGTTAACACTTTTAGCACCCAGACAGATCAATACGCTGGAACTGTGTATTTTGATGCACAGCACCAGACCAAGCTGGGGACAAATCCTTTCAGAAAATAATAAGATCATACGTAAATGGTCAAACCAGAACATCTGAATGTCCCAGCACCGATGATAGTGCTCAAGTACTCCCCTTATTCAGTGCATTATTCCAACACGGTGATGTCTCCAGATGCTTCCAGGAACATTATTGGGTTTTCACTGTTTTCTCCAAGGCTCGCTGGTTCAAAAATGATACTTCCGTGCAAGGTTTTTCCGCAGGTTATTTCAGCATGTCAGATTTTGGACTACTGTCAGGTTTGAAATCCCTTTGCCGCCTTTTCCTCCCATTAGTGTCATTTTTGATTTCCCAGCTGCCAATATGTCATTTGATGTTGTCTTAGAGTGCACCCATTCACATAATGGCAGCTTTTCCAGCTCCCAAATGCTGTGTGTGTCACTCTCAAACTCACCCTTGCTAAAAATAACAAGGTGGCATAGAGGTGTCTGTGACCTGTCTACAGCGGTTGTCTTCGGCTCAGAATTTTAATGTTGGGGTTGCTGCAGATGCAGAATCTGTAATGGTTTTATCCAGCTCCTGTGATTTGCTGCGGCTCAGTTCAATTAAACCTTGCAGTTCACGCCTCCCAAAGTGCATGTTGAACACTTGTAATCAGTTTATACTCTCCCACCTATATTTATTTAATCTTGTACAAACCGTTGCAGCCTCTGATGACAGAAGAAAACTAGCCTGCTGTATAAAAAGTGAATTACGCAAGGTTTCTGTTTGGTTCCCTGCTTCAGGTATATCTCTGTTTAACCTTGTCTGAGGTGTTTGGCGTATAAACAAATGAACTGTAAACAACTGTAGTGTGTGGTTTGTCACGCCAAAAGAACACTGTCCTTCTCATTCACACTACTTGACCTACTATATGTAATTTAAGTCAAATCAAGGAGGTGATTTGCGGCAATAGCAACGGCCCGCTAATTCAAATAGCAGATTTTGGAATAATGCTACAAGCAACGTGGTTTATTGATGTGGGCACTGAGCTCTTGAAAACAAATTAAACATCCACTGATATACTTCATAAGCTCACATAGGTTAAGAAAAGTCACATTTAATTGATAAAGCACATTAAAGAAAGTGCTGACCAGAGCAGGAAGCTAACACAACATTTATCACACATAAAAGAAACACAGACATAGTAACTGTTACAGAAATAAAAAACCTAGTCGTTTCATAAGCCGTTTTTTTTTATGCCAGATTTTTAGCATCTAGTAATTCACTTCAGAAACACTTTTTGTTATATTCCATGGAATCTTAAATGCTTTGACAATAAATACATTAAAAAATGTCATCTGTTGAAGCTGTAGTACTGTAAAAAGCACGACCAATCATGTGAGCCGGCCCGGCTAAAATAACTGGATGGCCTACCTGCCTGTCAGCCTTCCATCTGTGCACAAACTTATCTCGTGCCCTCATTGGTCATGTGCGCGTCCGTGTGTTGGAGGAGGGGCTCTAAGGAAGTCTGAAGGAAGGGGCAGATTTTTTCCGGTTGTGTATTTTCAAATTCTAGCGCACTCGAGCTGGTTTCTCCATTCTTACCTACCTTTAAGTAAAGGCTCGCTTATATTCATATTTCTCCTGCTGTAATCTCCTCCCATGCTCTCCTGGGATGTTTATCCTTTTCTCCGGTTTTTATGAAACTTTACTCATGATTTTGTTTATCTTCTTTCCCTCCAGATCTGTACCAATATATTCCGCACTCTACCACCAAGTGACAACCCTGATTTTGACCCGGAGGAGGACGAGCCCACTCTTGAGGCTTCCTGGCCTCACGTTCAGGTAAGGACTCTATACCGTCCTCGTCTCCCTGTTAAAGGATCAGTGTGGTGTTTACATTTACGAGGTGCAATGTCTTTCTATTTTTAAAGTGTTCTTTCTCTTATCTTTCAGCTGGTCTATGAGTTTCTCCTACGCTTCTTAGAGAATCCAGACTTCCAGCCCAGCATCGCAAAGCGCCACATTGATCAGAAATTTGTTTTGCAGGTAGGTGTCTCGAATACAAAAAAAATGTACGTGATGGAAGTTCAAAGTAGGGTTGCCAGAAACTGACCATGATCAAAATCGATTATTCGGCAGCCCTGGCGAATAATAATCGATTATTCGACCGAAAAAAAAACATAAATAATAATATATAAATTAAATCGATTTTTAAAAATAATATTCGATTATGGAGACTGTAACGAATATTCGAATAATCGAATAATCACTGGCATCCCTAGTTCAAAGTGAACCTGCTTTATTACAAAGAGACAAAGTATTCGTGGTAGCAATGGTTTTTGTAATTGCACATGCATCAGTTTGTTATCAGTTTTGTTGGGTTTGTTAGTAGGAAGCTAAAGCTCAATTGCAGCCGTAAGACCTAAAAAAACAACAAGATATAATTTCATAATTATAACTTTAGAGGAGAGTACTATAGCTACCTGTTGATCTGACGGTGATGTGACAGCTTTACGGCTAGATCTATTGATTATTTCCATATCTCTAAATCTACAGATTATATAAGTCATTGCAATTGTCTGTATATTAGTTTCCAAAATCTTATTTTTTTCGACAAAATCCATCCAGATATTGAATTTACTATAAAAGAAGGATAGGAATACCCCAAACATATTTTACATAAGCGACCTTTAAGTTTTTGGCCTTTTGTTTTGGCGAAATTACTGATCGATGAATCACTGCAGCGCTTCACACAGGCTGTTCAAATGCCTAGAATTCCTAATGTGGTGAGTTACAGCATTCAGCAGCGTGTTGCAATGTGTTTTGGGACCCTGCAGTATGATTGTTTGATGAGTCAGACATTAATAAACTAGCTCAACTACATCCTCCCCGCTCAGTACCCACTTACATCAGGAATGCTTCCCTTCTCATGTGAAGCCGCAGAGCTAACGGGGCCAGGAATGTTGGCCGGGGCCACATCCGAGGTGCCTGGGCCGACTTTCCATGATGTGAGTGTGTCGTGGGGGAGCTTTAAATAGCCGCCTTATGTTTACTCTTCAGGTTGAGAAAAGGAGGACTGTGGTCGCAGCAAAGTGAAAGGAGATGGAGGTTTGGGGTGGCGCAGGGTAGACAGCCTCACTTTTCAGAACACAAGAGTGTAGGAGCAGCTCTTCGAGTATCCCTCTTGAGACGTTCACAAACATTTTGACACTTTGACGAGGTGATGTATGCATGTGCAATAGTCCCTTTGCACGAGGTGTGATATCCTCTAATGTACTCCAACAATCTTTTTGCTGCTTGATACAAAAGGAAAGAAACGTTATGTACTTTTTAAACTATGACTGTGCCATTTAGGTTGAATGTTTCAGCTTTAGGCCCGCCACATTACCCCCATGTACACAAGCCGAGTTTTTTCTACGGCAACCCGGATAAAAAAGAAAGAAAGCCAAAAACCTATAAAACGCGTAATTTTTTTCAACAAAATTAATGGTAAGCATTTCTGTATTTGTTCCCTATTCCAAAATGTACCGCATATTTGGTTCCCAATATTTGGCAGTCGTAATATAAATTCATGTTAGAGCCAGAAGGTTCAGCGTTTTGTTAAAGAAGAACGGTTTAATGTGCAGTGAGATGAGGTAACGGGTCAGCAGTCACGTGTATCTGGGTGTACCATACAAACTGTAAAGCCTGTTTCCTAATGCACTTCAAACCTCAAATACATCCTAACCTTAGACAAACCCCTTGAGCACATTTCTGAATGTACTTCTTCAGGTGATCGTCTTGTAGCCCTCCTCCCTGTAGAAATGGGTGTGGAGTAATACAAACACGCAGCTCGGTGTGAAAAAAAAAATGTTTTGATGTCAACTCTGATTCAGCCAGAGCTTTGTGAAGCTGTTTAGTGTAATCATGCCACTTGTCCCAGAACATCCTGAAGTGGAAAATAACGTTATGCATGATTGTGTCAGTGTCCTATCGTCTTAGAAACCGAATCACTGCTTTTTCTACCGTTCTCAGTCGTTAACGGCATACTCTGGTCCTTGGGTACGCAGCTTTAAAACTAGCTCCTGAACCGCTGCATCAGGGAGCGCAGCTGCTGCAGGAGACAGCCTTCAACATGGGAAAACAACCATATGTGGAGCTCAGAGCTGATCATGTGGTCAGACACGTGGTCAGGGAGTATTTTAGGATGTTTTGTTATTTACAGGCACACAAAAAAAGTGAAATGCCTCACAGGGGGCTTTTTTCAGTTTAAGCTCCTTTCTGAAAAATAAGAACTTACTTTTCTTTTGTGGAAAAAAATATATTTGAATGAAAGAAAGTAAATATACTGTTGAATTACTTAATATAATCTCACAGGAAAAACACTGCCAGAAGAATTGAATATTTAGACAAAGGCTGTGATATAATATATAATAGTTACATTTACTAAAAGAAGTTCTGTCATTCAAAAACCCTTAAATGTTCTTGAAGCAGTACCCTTACCTTTTCAAAAACATGAACATCATTTTAAATCCAAACCTGATTCAGAACATGTTGTCTTTGTTATTGATTTCCTCAGTGTATTATTTTTGTAAGCACTCACTGCTTCTGTTAGACATTAACATTTCTAAGAGCATTAATCCAACATAATTCAATTTCCTGTCTCAGCCGCCAAACACTTTTGTTTCTGGACTCGGTGTCCAACTCTGTCCTGCTGTATCCACACTACAGTAGAGTAGAGTAGATAAGGCAGTCAGGTACACATTTGAAGCAAGCCATTTGATATTGCTGTAAGAACATTGAATCAAAAGATAAAGTGAAATCATAATACGGTCCATTTCTTAATCGATTTCAGTCTCATAAAGTTATTTTACGTTGAATCTAGTGGCACAAAATCCGGTTAGAAACCAGCTTGATGCAGCACAGGCTTAAATGTGACATTGTCCAGCACAGCCTGAGATTTTTTTACAGAAATGGAAAACTCCTTTTTGCTTAAAAGATGTTATAATCCAGAGTATTATTATAACTGTTTTTGTTGCTGCGGTGACATGAGTCTGTTTGACTCAATCATCTTTAGTAAAGACAGAGGCTTTCACTCTGGGAATTACTCGTTTAAATGTTGGTAATAACCCGTTTATTCTCACAGTAGCTACTCTTTCTATCATAACTATGAAATAAGCTGAGATGGACTTTTCAGGATCTTCGTATTAAAACCATGAAGGAGAATTATAATGATTTGTTCTCTTCTGAATATTTCTATGTTGGCAAGTCCCCTCTCTGATTGTGCCCAGTGTCTGGCTACAGATGGACAAAACCCGCAGCGGAGTAATGATCCGTTTTTTTGGGTTATTTTGGGACATGTTCTGATTCAGGCTCCAGAGAAAACTCAAATCCCAGTGTGCACTACTGTGATTGAATATTGACGTCACCTCAGGCACACACAGCATTATACTGTGGCAGCTTTCGTTACACAATTAAGTCGGGGCCCATCACAGACTTATTGATCAACGGCATCTGTTATGTCTGGTTAGCAAGGATGTCAATTTCACCTAAACAAACATTTGGTCTAGACCTTGCTTTGAAAGATATGCAGGGAATCGTGTACAGATGATGATCTCTATTCAAACAACCCTTATGTTCGAATAAGTTAATAATGTTCTCTTATAATTTACAGTTGGAAAAATAAACAATTAAACAACTACTCAATGGTGTCAGAAAGGAGATTTACTCAAGTACTGTAACATTTTGATGTACTTCTTCCCCATTGTAATTCAGAGGTACATTGTGGACTTCTGCTCCACTACCTTTTGTTACTGCTGATGCTTTTGTACTTTTACTTAAGTAAGATTTTGATTGCAGGACTTTTATTTAAGTATAAAATCTGAGTACTTGTTCCACCTCTGCAAATGAAAAACTACAGATAAAAACACCTCAACTTCTTGTCATTTATCCGCTAACATATATGCTGATTCCGATGTGTATCTGCAACACGCTTATATCACTTTGGCTCTAGATCAAACTAACATTTAGCACTCTTTCATGTATGTAAGGTAAAGCTTACAACTTGATGAGTATTTACATGTCGCAATATTTATCTCCCAGGGTTTGAATTAATGTGCAGAGCAGAAGAAGAGCATGTGTGCATGGTGAAAAGCTTTCTCCTAGATATGGCAGGTTTATATATAGACTGTCAGGCCTGTCACCAAGGTGCCGATGGCATGCCTGTAGAAAATCAGTATGGTACTGTGAGGCCGATTCGAGCCTGAAAACATTCCCTTTAAAGTTGGTTGCGGTTGGCTTGGCTGCCCTCGACAGTATTGTAATCGTGAGTCATCGTCATGTTGCTGGAAATAGCTCTTATGTGCCAGAGATATGAAATGTATTTACAATGCAGAGCGTTCAGACACACATGCTGTGTACTCGTTATATAAGGTGCTTCTAGCTGGTAGGATATGGATTGATTCTTCGCGCTTATTTGAAAAAAATGAATGTTTTGAGCTCGGTAGAGAAAGCCTTCGTGGTACGCTGGTCCTCCTTTCTGATCGCCTAGAGGTGGAGGAAACTCATTTGCAATAAGTAATTACAATCACCCAGTAGTGTTTCAATATCAATATCAGGGTAGCCCCCGGTGACGGCTGATTAATGACACTGTAGATCACATGGCAAAGGCCAAACCAGACGAGGTGCGTCAGACGCTGTTGGAGCTCAGCAGGTGATGATCGATCACATCACACAGGGCGACTGTGGCTGCAAGGGAGTGCGGTCGTCTTTCAACCAGAAGGTTGTGGGTTCGATCCCAGCCCATGCGGTCAACATGTCGATGTATCCTTGGGCGAGATACTTAACCCTGAGTTGCTCCCGATGGCATGGCCAACGGTGTGTGAATGTGTGTGAATGTTAGGTCCTAGAGTAAGGTACACTGCTCTGTATGAATGGGTGAATAACATGTAGTATGTAAAGCGCTTTGAGGGGTCTTAAAGACTGGATAAAGCGCTTTATAAGTACAGTCCATTTACATCATGATTTTACCTCACATTAATTCATTAGAGAAGAACGTCATGAAGTCAGAAAACTAAACATTTCACAAATCTTTACCCAATCTGTCACAAACTTTTTCTACTAACAATAAATGTGTATTCAAGGAATGAAAAATGGTAGAAAGCTAAACTATATCAATTGTATTCCCACTCAGTTAAATGCGTATCAAAGTATACCTACATGCCGACTAAACATTAATCAGGGTGGAGACTTAACAAAGACATCCCCTTCCCCTTAAATCAGGGCTGAACACTGAGGATGTGTGTGTTTGTCCCTGCAGCTGCTGGAGCTGTTCGACAGCGAGGACCCGAGGGAGAGGGACTTCCTGAAGACCATCCTGCATCGGATCTATGGAAAGTTCCTCGGACTGCGGGCCTTCATCAGGAAGCAGATCAACAACATTTTCTTGCGGTGAGTTAAGATTTCAAAAGACAAAGGAGACGGGAATGTCACTCAGCGCTGGCATGTTGAGGAGGTCTTTTACCTTTTCATTTCACAATTGTCTTAGTTGGGGATGGTAGGTATTATAAAATGTCGTTACCAGTTTTGACATGAAGCCAAATCCCAGTTTAGACTGCTATACTGAATTTAACCACTAGGTGTCGCACTTGATTCAGCAGCCTTTCTCCAGTAGACCAGAAAGAGCCCTTGAAAGAGTTTAGAGACCCCAGTCTATTGGTTTTCCCCTCATACTTATCTGTTTAATTCATATCCAACATTTTGCCTTAGGCGTAGTTTTTCCTTTCTTTAAGGTGAAGCTATTTGTGGGGCGTAAAAACATTTCAGGGCGTTTGAGGCTGGATGTAGGACAGTGTTCTGAAGTAACTTAGTGTGGGGATTCAACATGAAAAAGAATATGGGTGGCTGTTTTTTTGCTGCAGTGTATTTTGCCCTTACCTCTACCATATCTCATGTCACCTCCCCCAAAACATGTTTTTATTGTAAACAAAAACGCCATGTGTATCTCCCCTTTCACACCTCTACTGAAATGAGATCTCCTTTATGTTAACGGCTTAAACTCAGCAGTAAATTGGGTACATCAGCGCGTGTATAAGCAAACAAAATATTATGTTAATCACTTTGGAATATTACGTTTTAATGAAGCGAAACAAGTTGGATTTATATACGCAGTAACTTACTGATGTCTTTAGAAAACGGTTTAGTTTGCATTCAATCTAACGAGTTAAAGCTTGGTCACCTGACTAACCTGGTAAAGCTAAATGAACCTTAATCTTCTATCACATGTTATCATGCTTGGTAGGAACAGACAGATTCCTCCTGCTGTATAAACGTGGTCACCGAGCAGCTGTGTGTTGACTCTTTACGGCTCCTGTTGCTGCGTGACAATGGGCTTTACATGATTGTAACGGGGGGGGGGGGGGGGGGCACTTGATGTCGTTTCCAACAGGCAAGGTGGCAAAACGGGAGAACCCACTTTGACCATCTGCCACGGAGAATAAAAATAGTGCCACAGTTGCCAGTCTGAACATAGAGAGCGAGACGTTAGCAAACAGGGGAGACGAACCACGAGCGGTCGATGAAAGCTCTGCCGCTAAATACGCGTCCAAGTCCGTCTCTGTCAGATATTTAAATTGGACTTGTTATCAAATAAAGAGGTTATTCAGAACATTAAAGTGTTTTCTGTCAGCTCTACTTTCATTGAAGCCCATCTGCAGGTAGTTTCACAGCTTCTTTTTAGGCGCAAACTAAATGAAAAAAGGTTTATGATGTCAAAGTTTTGTTGTAATAATCATTTGAAATTTGGAGCAGCCTGAGTCTCCCGTTTGGTTCATGTGTTTTTTCATTATTTGCGTGCAGATTCATCTATGAAACCGAGCACTTCAACGGAGTTGCTGAGCTGCTAGAAATCCTGGGAAGGTTTGTAATAACGTCCCTTCATTAATACCCACGAATATCTACTTCATTGCACCTTCAGTAGTCCAGTCAAGGTTATTTCAAAAGCACATTGAGATGAATAAAAACAGAAACCAAAGTGATTTACAAAGAAAAGGAAAGGAATGAGAGAACATAAATATCTGGATGAAATCAGAATAACACTTCACAAAGCAACACATAGTAAAGACATTCGGTTGTGAATGATTGGTTGTATTTGAAGAAGATACATTTGAGTACTCTAACAGTTTATACATTTGGTAACGCTGCCATGTTAGAAAAAAAACTTGAAGAAAATGTGGATTTGATAAACTCTAATGACCGAACTGTGGTCTTCATTCTGTCACAGCAGGGAGTCTAGGTTGTGTTTGTCTTCATGCTCAGTAATCTAACGCTGTCTTCCTGTTTGTAGTATCATCAACGGGTTTGCGTTGCCTCTGAAGGCCGAGCACAAGCAGTTCCTGATGAAGGTGCTCATCCCGTTACACACGGCTAAAGCTCTGGCCCTGTTCCATGCGCAGGTAGGAGAAACTCTCTTTTAATAATCATGATATCCTTTTTGATATCACTCTCGTTCGTTTTAGCTGCACATAAGCTAATTACATGTATATTGTACAGCTAGTGTTAAGGGTTGTCTCTGACAGAAATGAAGCACCGTCATGATGAATATTTGTACGAGAGCATCTCCTGGTGGCTTGGAAGTGAAAATGCACTGGTTCAATTATCAATACTGTGATTAACTGTATTTTTCATTTCTTAAAAGTCAGCGCTATGGGAATGTAAAATAATAATGACACGCATCATCGGCTTTCACTCTCAATATCATTTCCAGAGGATGGTCTGTACAGTGTTTCTCTGATGCCAGTTTTGTGAACAGTGTGTACTTTTACTCTTTTTCTCGTGTGTCCCTCAGCTGGCCTACTGTGTGGTCCAGTTCCTGGAGAAAGATCCTACACTCACTGAACCGGTACTTGTTTTTAGCATTCCTCCCACTCAAAGCACAAAGCCCCGAGCACTAAATGTGTCTACGCTGCAGAGAGATGTGTAATGGGTGCCAGCAACAGCCCACTCAAACAGACTGTGCGAGGTTGTTTTATTTTTAAATCGGGGAGAAGTTCTCACAAAATGTCCTGCTGTCTCCTTTCAGGTGATCCGCGGGCTGCTGAAGTTTTGGCCTAAGACCTGCAGCCAGAAAGAGGTATTCAGCACGCATTCACTCACACTGATCACAGTTTTCAACCCGATCTTTATGTAGCCTAATGTCCCGCGTCTCGTTTCTTAATAGGTGATGTTCCTGGGTGAGATCGAGGAGATTCTGGATGTCATTGAGCCGACGCAATTCAAGAAAATCCAGGAGCCGTTATTCAAACAGATCTCTAAATGTGTGGCCAACCCACACTTTCAGGTACGCCGATTTTACAAACAGAAACCTAGCTACAGTTTGTTTAGAAGTCTTTGAATCACTCTCCAACCTTTGTCTAATTTACTGAGTAGTAGTTTACACAATGCTGGAATTTCAAATTGTTATAAACCTTTTCGAAATGGTGTAGAATTTACACAAATTATTAAAAGGTAACTATGAATTCTAAAGTAAAAGAAACGCCACTTTTATTTTCTTGGCTTTTTATGCAGGGTGCCCGCGGGGTCTTAAAAAGTATTAAAAGGCATTTTCCAAGGAATTACATTTTGTAGCTTGTTTTCAATAAGTACCGTAATTTTCGGACTATAAGCCGCACCTGAATATAAGCCGTAGCAGCGGCATACCACTCTCGGTTCCACTTTTACTTTTGCGCGCTACCTGTCTCACTCTTTTCCGACCTCCAGCTTTTCCTGCTGGAACCCGCCGCTTAAAGGTGGGTGTCCGCGGACCGGCCATAGAGCCCATAGAGTTAAAGGTGTTGGCCGTTAGTTGTAAAAATCCATAGATTAGCCGCACCGTTATATAAACCGCAGCGTCGAAAAATAGGGAAAAAGGCACGGCTTATAGTCCGAAAATTACGGTATATGAATTGTCCAAAGAGGTTGTATTCTACAGTCTGCCTGAATGTAATCATTGCGTAGGTGTGCAGTGTGATTCTGTGGAGTTTATTTATGGCATCCCGTTGGATTTGACGTCATCTGAACAGGACATCGCACGCTCACTGCTTGATAGCGCGAAGGTCCGTTTACGCCGGTTGCTAAGCAACATCGTTATGGGGAAATTAAAGTCTGCGTCCAAATGGTTGGAAGATAAGGAGGAAGGACAATCAATACTGTATATAGTCAATGTGAGGTAAAGTGTGTTGCCAAGGTAACCGGTTAGAACTTAAAGTGGCGATGAGGTCTTAAAATGTATGGGAAGGGTCTTAACAGGTTTTACATTTGACTTCAGGGTTCCTGCATATACCCTGTGTTTTCACAATGCTGGAATTTCAAATTGTTATAAACCTTTTCGAAATGGTGTAGAATTTACACAAATTATTAAAAGGTAACTATAAATTCTAAAGTAAAAGAAACACCACTTTTATTTTCTTGGCTAGAAGCGTAAAACAGCAGAAATAAACAATTCAGAATTATTCAGAACCTTTTTAATATTATGTAAGGGGCCCTATTCTGCTTTTTGTTGTTTTCCCTTTCCTGTAGTGTGTTACTTAGGTTTTTGTGCTAAAGTTAAAAGTCCCAAAGAGTTTCTCTCCCACACCTGAAAGGATCATAATGGGCCCCTTTAATGGACCCAAACTGCGTCCTCCAAATTGATCAGAAAGTCTGAGATCGTTTCAGTTAACCTTCGAGTGACTCGGGCACTTCTGCGTGAAATTGCCATCATATTAAAGAAAACTTTTGAGAGTTTGAAAAGTGAAATGTAATCGCTATGCTTTCCAGGTTAGGAGTTTGTTCAACATTGAATAAAACACTTGATTGTCAACATAGTGGCTCTTTCATCTAAACAGTTGTATAACAGTTGTATAAGCTGAAAAATATTTTAGTATTTGAGATGAAACAATCCCATAATATATTCATTCGTTGTCGCTGACGAGACATAGAGCAAGCTAAGCATTAAATCATCCAGATTAAAACTAAGTCATATTTGTAAAATATGTTGATTGCTTAATGGATTTCATAAACGTTATATTTTGCAATTACAACTATAATAACAAATAGTTGTGAAGATAAATGCTTGAAGAGTCTTTAGTAGGGATGGGTACCGGGCCCCGGGGCTGAATTCTTAAAGACCGTGGTACCGTTAAACTCCGACATTATCGGTCTTTTTATCTGTACTGGAGACATCTAAAAAATATGTCATATGTATTATTGCTACATAAACATTATATTGCAGTTTTAGTGTCGCCAACTCCGTTTCTAATACGCAAAAAGACTGCAAAATGCGTCCATGATTATTTTTAGTATTTTCGATCTCTCTCCCCCGCCTGCTTGCGAGGGGGCAGGGCAGTTTACACACACGCTGCTGCTACATGCAGCAACACACACACACGCACGCGCACACACACACACACACACACACACACACACACACACACACACACACACACACACACACACACACACACACACACAGAGAGAAGATGGCGTGGTTAAACTTTACCCGTCTCGATGTGGACAATGCTCGATGCCAAAAGTGCAATAAGAGTTTAGCATGTAAGCGCGGTAACACGAGCAATTTGTCTAAACATTTAGCAAAAGTGCTCCACATCCAGACGGAGGAATGCACTGACTGTCTTTCTAGTAGCTCTGTAGCCCCGTCCACGAATACATTTTCCACGTCAGGTGTTATGTATGCTAGCAGCAACACACGGAGTCAACTCAATGATACAAACATGGGTTAATGATTAGAGGTAACTGAGTTATTCATTTTGTTGAAGTTTCAGCTATTCTGTTTACAGTTCTGTCATCAGATTATTTTCAATACGATTTTTTTAAAACACTGTTGTTTCTTTTGATGTGAAATATTATATTATTTAATTTAAATAAAAAGCAATGTTAATTTTGTTCACCATTTGTTTAGTTTAAGTCTTTTTTTAACTCTTTTGCTCTGTGCAGGTAGCGGAGCGGGCGCTGTACTTCTGGAACAACGAGTACATCCTCAGCCTCATCGAGGAGAACATCGACAAAGTTCTTCCCATCATGTTCGGTAGCCTGTACAGAATCTCCAAAGAGCACTGGAACCCGTGAGTGCTCTTTCACTCTCGCTGTGAACCACTTATCCTTACATTAACACATGCTAATGGGGTTACCATGGTAACATCGGGATATACACATCCTGTCCTTTGTTAAGAGAGCGTGACCATTAAGGAAGAAAATGTGACCTATCTGAGGCATACTTATGATTAAACAACAACTTGCTCTGTCCTGAAAGTAATTCCAGGCACTTATTTGAGTGGGAGACATTTACTATACCAACGCTAAAAAAAGAACAATTATTCAGTACAAATCTACAAGGAAAAAAAGAAATGTGTGAACAGACATAATGTAAGATTGCATGTTTGTAATCGAATGTAAAAAAATAAATAAAGTAAAAGAGTATATTTAACTTAAAAATACAAACTTAAAATTAATATATATATGTGATATTTTTATACAATTTGTGATCTTATGAAGTATTTAATTGTGCAATTTGTTTCATTTACGACTTCTGAAAAGAGTGTCATCATGTGCACCTTGGGAGCTAAACAAATAAATCACAAAATTGCAATTTTTCGGAGTTAAAATAGAATCACGCAACAGTTGTTGTTCACAAACCTTGTTAAATGTTAGTTTAATAAACCTTTCTCCTGAGATTGAATGCAGCCACGTTAATATATTGGAGGTTTTCTTTAAATGAGTGACTATTCTGATGATAATGTTGATTATTACATTAAAAAAGGTTACATTTTCTTAGCAGTTCGACGTCCACACACAGTCATGTTTCTCACGGAGCGTTTTTGCTGTTTTGCAGGACAATCGTAGCTCTGGTGTACAACGTGCTGAAGACGCTGATGGAGATGAACTGCACGCTGTTTGACGAGCTGACCTCCTCCTATAAAGCAGACCGGCAGCGGTGAGGAACACATCTACAGACCGTTCATTAGATTGAACCCCTTTTATCTCGTACTGTCCGACACCTGGGGCGGCCCATTTCACTGAATGGTCCCTTATGTCACAAAACAAGTCAGTTAGTTAGTGCAGCATCTCAGGAAAGTACTGTTTAATCGTCTTAGCTGATCTTGAAAACCAAATGTTAGCTTTGCTTCGACAGGGGAATTGATTCATGGAACTTTTGTAAATCATGTCTAATACTTTGTGAGTTTTGTTCCTACATGATTCAGATTATTTCAACCTGAGACACGCTCCACATTTTCTCCCTGAGGTTTATAAGCAGAGGGCTTATGTTTGCAGTAGGCGCCAAGTTTTTCATAGATTTTCTCTTCACCCAGCACACCCCATAGAATCTGATGTGCCTGCGTCTAAATGTTTACTTTACTTCTGTCTTTTGCACAATGACTCTGTATTTGTATTGAAACATAAAGGCACATATCCATCCTACAGTTTCTCATTTCTTATATCTTTTTTCATTATTTAAACAATGAAAATGACATTGATCAGCAATTTGAAATATAAATTAAAAGTACTGACTTCATGATACCTATACACAGGGGTGCACATCACTTTTTTGCCCTGGTTCTCAAAGGAGTACCTGGAGATGTTGCTTGGTGCGCATCCTTAAAATGAAATAAACCGGACCTTTTGAGGGGTACTTGACTTTATGAACGGGGGGGGAGGTGCGCTAGTGAGCACGCAGCAGGGTGCGGAGCACATAAAGCAGACCCTTCACGTGATAGCGAGGGGTAAAGGTGACGTGACTTGCAATAACATTAAAATGAACCTTTCTGTTGGTCGCTTGTTAGTAGACCCTTCACGCGATGGCAGAGCGAACAGGTACATGCAGGGCCCATAGTGACAGCCCTATAGTTGAAATCTACTACCCACAAATAAACACATGGACATGGGTTACTATTTTAAAAAAAAATGGTAAATGTATTTAGGAACCTATCCATGGGATTTTAAGTGGGGGTGGACCTCAAATCCTCTAGGGGGGTCCGGGGGCATGCTCCCCCGGTAAGATTTTTTTTTAAAATGTTGGGAGTTAATATCCAATATGAAAAAACACTGACACCTTCAAATGGAAATATGTGTTTACATAAATGGTGACCAAACCGTTTGAGACCCACTGAGATAACTTAGACTAAGTGAACTATCTAAACACTCAGAGAGTCCTTTACCTCGCCTGAGCTGAGGTTATCCCGAGCTTGAATGACACAGAGACCAATCAAGGGCTTTGATTTATGATCTGTATGACAGTGGCCATGTCGGCAGGCCACATCATGTAGACAGCCGGTCACCCTGTGTGAGGCAGGCCACTTAACAGGCCAGGCCATCGGGAAACCCCCCGGTCCTCCCGATGGCCAGTCCGGGACTGGGTACAGGAGGCGTAGAGCGAGGGATCATTGTCCACTAGGGATGTGCATCTCCATCACTGAGGCCGATGCGATGCGCATCTCGATACGTTACCACGATACGATACATTAACGATACCTTTGAAACACCAGGCGATGCGATACGATACGATTCACCCCTGTTGCGATACAGTTCGATACGATTTGATTCAACATTATGCGATTCGGGGCGATACGATGCGATTCAACACGATGCAAAAATAATGATACTTCAATATGGTACGACAGAGGATTTTTGTTTTATTCCTTATATTAAGCAAATCATATATTAACAAAAAAGTGCTTTACATATTTGGTACTGCACATCCCATCATGCCGTTTATTTTTTTACCTTTAAAAGCTCTCCAGAGTACAATTGTATAACACCTCACAGTTAAACAATGTAAGGATGCATTGCTCATGATTAACAATGTGCAAATAACAGCTACCATAGAGCAATGCCCATACAGCTGCCAGCCTGATGTGCTTAACACTCAGAGGCTAACACACCAGTGAGCAGAAAGCATTGGTTTCTATCTGAACAATAAAGAAAACAAATAACCTTTCACAAACAGGTATTTCATAACTGCTTACAGTAAGGAAGACATTTCAATTATTATTGGCCGTCACAGGCTGCTGTAAGCTAAACACCTCTCTCTGACAGAACACCTCACTGAGTGATTTAACTCATATGTCTCACTTTCAGGTTTCTCTTTTCAGCCGCAGACCCCACGTCGCCTCTTTATGTGCGTCGCTAAGTTCCTCGTACTACTTGTGTACTTTAAAGCGGCTCGGCATCGTTAACAATTTGCGAGTGATTTTTCAAGTTGACCGTCTGTAGTAATAGTGCCGCGCACATATACCATCAGGACGTTACTGATGGGGTGCGGCTGCGGAGTGATACTGTGTGTATGCAAGTCCGCATCTAGGACGGATCTATGTATCATGGCTGTAGACCTGTTAAGTAATAAAGATACCTCATACAAAGGTCTACGGATACCTTATTACTCTCCATGACCTGCGGTCAACTATATAGCATAAATGACTATTACACCGTCTTTCCTGAACAATCCGAAGTGTTGCCAAACGTTTGATTTGTAGGTATTTTTCGCTGCGCTGTGTTTCTCTTTCTCCTCAACTTCCGTGTGTGTTGATAACTGAGACTCTCGTTCTCCGTAGTGGCGAAGCAAATATCAAAGATCGTCTCTGCTGAACGTTGACAAGATAAGGGGATTTTATATGAATGAATCGGTTTTTTACCGATGCAAAGACGCTACGCAATCGATGCATCGCGAGTTCAACCCAAACTGTAGCCGATGTGCACTCTTTCAACCGGTGCACTCGCATCTTGAACGTTTATGCCGGTGCACCGATGCGAATCGGTGAATCTTAACATCTCTATTGTCCACAAGTTAATCATTCGCAGATGGCGTCGTGGTCACGGACAAAAAAAAAAAAAAAAAAAGATAAATTATTATTTAAAAAAATTAATTAAAAAAACCTAAATGGGTCACGAAATATACTTGGGCGGCTGTTTAATATACAGGGTTCGTACGGGTGCTTGAAATCCTTGAAAATGCTTGAAATTTGACGTGGTGTTTTCAAGGTTGGGAAAGTGCTTGAATTTTGGGAATGGTGCTTGAAAATGTAAATGCTTTACTTTTACAATAAATTGCTGTCCGACTGAATAGTTCGCTTTTTAGATTAAAAGAAAATAATTGCTTCGGTTCTACATAAAACAGCGCCGCTGCGGCCTTCCCGCGCTATGCGCGCGACCTGCAAGTGTTTGTGTTACGTGTGACCTGGGCATTCTGATGAGTGATAGATGACAGACAGTATGCCAGGAGGTTGCAGTTTCAACGAGCGTTGGCTAGCAGAAGACAAATATAAGCCATGGCTAAGACGAGGGTCAAGCCCACGAGTAGCCTCCTGCAAAGTTTGCAAAAATAACGATGCGAGAGTCTGCGCTGACGAGCCACATGAAAGGTACGCCATAGTAGAGCATTTTAGATTAGGCTAACGTTGCATGTTACGTTTGTTTAAGCTAACGTTAGCGAGCTGAATAGCAAACTCGATGAGGGATAATAATTGACCTTTCGCAAAGCCACGCCCCCCCTTGGTTACTGTTGTTAGTCCGACAAGATGAGAGCCAGATGCGTTAAACAAAGCCATAATGGAGGGTCTCCGTAACGTCGGAGTCGCAGACTCATTTTGGAGCAATAACGCAGCAATATCCTCCAGGTCCCGACAAAAGGGGCTACAATACGCTATGGAGGGTTATATCCACAGTATAAACATTAGAAAAGAGGGAGGCACAACATCAATAGAGGCACTTGCATACAGGTCGCAGTGCAAGAGTGAAAAACCACATGAGCTGTATGTCAAATTCGACGGAATTATTATTATTATTTTGGAATAAAACAATACAATCACAAGAGGCATTAAATGTTGTAGTTTGTCTAAAGTGAACTACCGTTTCCTTGGTGGCTTTCTGCATCCACCTTGTTGTTCCTTTGTGGGGGTCGGGGTGCCCACTTGTGCAGCAGGATTAGGGAAGTCGGCAGTAGGCTTTCCATTAACAAAATGCTACAAAGATTAAAGCAAAATATAAATGAATGATTGCCTGTTGGCTTTCTTGTTTGTACTTTGACCACAGGTAGACTAATAACGGAGCTCAGCTGTTCAGACATTATTATGCATCAAGTGATATACATGGTCAAAACGACCTAGAAGGACACAGCTTACAGCTGTAGTCGTGTGACTTTAGCTAATGTTAGTTAGTGAAATTAGTTAATTAAATTAGTTAGTTAATTTGTGAATGTAACTTTTGCTAGCTAGCTAGCTACGTTAGCACGTATTTACCTTGGAGCAAACGTATTTGTGTTTGTTGATATTCGCCATATTCAGCTGGGCATGGGGCCTGCCGCATTTCTTTATCCACTGGCGGCATCTCGGGTTTTGGGTTTAGGAAACGGGTAAAATATCACCCCCCCACTCTAAGCTTATGGGATATCTGCTATCCGATTTGCAAAGACCATAAGCACAACGCTTCACCATTTTCGCAATGAATTTGAACGCTAAGCTTGTCGGACTTCAACAGGGAGCCGCGCACGTGATCGAATATGATTGGACAACGGGCATTTAGGGGCGTGGCTTTGCGAAAGGTCAATTGCAGGGGACAATCATTTCAGAGGAGCGTACCTATGTTATGTGTGTTACAGTCGCCATTCTGTGGTGTTCAGAGGATGAAGCACTCACTTGTAATTCAACCCAGTACTTCTCACGGCATTTCGTCTTATAGTCACAAAATATAATCTATTGATTCGACACAGAACGATTTGAAAGCAATGTATTTCTACTGGTAGTAGGTTTCGTGCCTAAACCAAATGTGACTTGCTCAATCGAAATCAGTCACATTGACCCGAAGACACATTTTCGTTTGTATTACTGGCCTGGGGGAAGCTCGCGAGTGTGTTTGTGTATTTTTGTGTTTGTGTACTTTTGTGTTTGTGTACCGGGGAAACACTTACAAGAAACACCGGCTGTTGTTATGCTTGCTGTGATGTTACATTAGTCCGTTCTCTCCTTGTAATTAAGCCGTTACAAGCTTCAAAGTTGTATTTATCATCTGAATTTGCCGAAACAAGTTTAATATTCTGAAAGCCAATACTTTGTTTATTTGAAAACAGATGAAAACAAACTGTCTTTTATATAAAATTGAAGTATTATACAAGTAAAACTACATTTTGCTTTAATCCCATTTAATTGTAGAATGAACGCAGTCTTCCTTTGAAGATGTATAAGTCAGGTGTCTTGAGTAGTCAAAATGATCTACAAATCATTGTACACATTTGTAAATATTATTTTCCACTTGTTACCATTGTGAGTCTATTTTTATGCAGCTCTGCGTGATTTTGTGGCTACAATTCAGGCTAATACGCTACAAGAGGTGGAATAAGTACTCAGATCTTGCACTTGAGTAAAAGTAGAAGTAATCAGATATTGTACTTAAGTAAAAGTAGAAGTACTCAGATCTTGTACTTGAGTAAAAGTAGAAGTACCAGAGTGTAGGAATACTCTGTCATAGTAAAAGTCCTGCATTCAAAATGTTCCTCAAGTAAAAGTAGAAAAGTATTCTCATCAAAATATAGTGAAAGTAGCGACAGTAAAAGTAGTCATTGTGCAGATTGTTCCATTTCAGAATAATAGATATGATATGTTTTATAATGATTGATCATGAAAGTGTTATCAAAGCTGGTAAAAGTGCAGCTAGTTTGAATGACTTTGTATACTGCAGGGTAGCTTTTGAATTTACTCCAGGTGGAACTAAAGTCTGATTTAACACTTGAACATATTTCACATCATTCATCCACATCTGTAAAGTAACTAAAGGTATTAAATACATGGAGTGGAGGAAAAGTACACCATGTACCTCTGACTTATGTTTACTGCCAACCTAAAAGTACCTCAAAAATAGTAATCAATAATGTATTGAAAAGTTATTTGGTTGATTGTTTTATATTGGCTCAGACAGGTTCTATGGGAGGCCCAGTCTACGTACAGATCACTAATTTTGAAATATTAAACTTAGTTTTCTTTTCTTTAATTTTTCATCCTCGTGTAGAAGGCTATCACGAAACACACATTTGGTTGTTTATAGCATAAAGAACATCTGATTTAATGTGAGGTAGGGAAATAATCATTTGAGTATGTGTATATAAATATGTAATTTACAACAGCTGTAAGATGCTTGAAAAGCTGGAAAATGCACCTTGAAAATGCTTGAAAAGTGCTTGAATTTGACTTTGGAAAAGGTGTAAGAACCCTGAATATACCTGGGCGGCCCGCCCAAGTATAGTCTGTGTGGGAAACCCTGCACTGACATAATGATAATATATAATAATAATTAAAGTACATCCATTCAAACAGAACTTTTGTATTGAACATTCAACATTGCAAATGAAATGTGAAATATATATTATATATAATAAATAAACAAATAAATTAAATTATAATAAATTAATTAAATCACACACAACCAAAACAATACATTAAAATACTCAGGCTGGAAAACAGAGCTCTCTCTCTCTTTCTCTCTATACAAATATATATAAATATTTATTTATTTATATATAAATAAATAAATATTTATATATATATATATGAATCCTTTCAAAATTATCGCGTTAACGGCGGTCATTAAGTTTTTGAATTAATTGCCTTAAAATATTTAACGCATTTAACGCATGTGCAGAATGGCCCGCCCCATACATCCCACCGGTGGCAGCGCCAGGGTATGGCTGGGCTACACGGCTACACCCATACCAAGAAATGGCTTAGCCGCCCCACCATGAAAAAGGATGTTAAATTAAGCAAAATAAAGTCCGCCAACTCGCGCCGAGAATTGCACAGACAGCAGTTAGTAAGATTGATTTCAGGAGCCACTTGTCTGGAAATACCGAAGACCAGAAACAGTTTTGAAAACTTTTGTCACGTATCGTCTTCTCAATAGAACATCTTTGATAATGTCTTCTGGCCAATCAGAATCAAGATAACGGCGTGGTGTTGTTGCAGGAAGTCCCGACGGATAATACTTTTGCTGTAGTACCGTTCATATTATACATCCATGTGTAGTACAGGGGTGCACATAACTGGTACGCAGGTACGGCAACAATCTGAAATGCGTACCGTCACTTGTGTCACAAAAAAGCATTTGCGTACCGACGTACTTGTGAAGCTTTTCCAGAAGGTGGTTAGATCACTGTGTGCACAGACAGGGCTGCTGTTAACGTCGGAATTGTGCCAAAACTATGCCAACCGGTTGCGGAGGGAGACTCCCCCCCCCTTCACTGGAGAACTGCGCTAAAACAGCTGATCACAAGCTGATCACAACGTTCCCCCCCGTGTTGATAGAAATCAACACGTAATGAAATAAGACCCCACGGTTTGATGATTAATAGGTGTGTGGGCTGTCTTTCATTTTGACACACAGAACAACCTTATAATAAACGTATAAGTTTGTTAAATGGATATATCCGCCTTCTTTCATTTATCTTTCCATTCCCAAAACAATATACATAAAGAAATGGCATATTTTGGACATAGTTAGAATGGTGATTAATCATGATTAATTCATTTTTAAGCTGTGATTAATCTGATTAACATTTGTAATCGTTTGACAGCCCTAATATATATATATCCTACCCGGCTCATTCAAGTCCATAGGTTCACCTTGTTGATTTGGCTTAAATCCCAAATATTCCCACACCGGAGATGGAGTTAGGTTTTACAACCAATTTGATTTAACTTCAAATTCCCCATGAGTAAGTCACACGTTGTCTCCTGCTCGTCTCTATATTATTCATTTGGCATTTGAGTGTCCTGACCCGGCTGTGTGTGAGCCCCGCCCCTCAATCGCTTATCGCGACAGGCCTATCCACATGTATATTCTCCATAGGCCTAAACATATAACTATATACACATTCACCCCTCCTTAGTCATCTGCTCATATTGAATCTTCTCCCTTCATATATTTTACCCTCTCCTCCCTTTTCAAACGTTCTTATAAATAAGTTTAATAATAATAAAATGAAGAAGAAAGGGAAAGGTCATCAAAACAAATAGATTATTCACAATAATAAAATAAAATAGGAGGAATGATTGAATAAGTAAATAAATGTAGCATTCAGAAAAAGATCCTATTCTCCCTTTTACATTTTTCCATTACCTCTGTATATCGGCTGCCTAACAAAAAAAAGTAATTCAAACATTACATCCACCAAGGCTTGCTGTGGGTTGAAAGCCATTCAATGCTCTGGTCTGCAGTTTCTGGGAGATTGCCATGTCTGAATAAGATGCTGCAACCTTTATACAAGTCTACTGGATTGCATCGGAAACATGAGAAACTATTGATGTGATGATGGAAATAAGAAGGTCTATTTCTTCTCTGTCTGTTTCCAGGGAGAAGAAGAAGGAGCAGGAGAGGGACGAGCTGTGGAAGAAGCTGGACGAGTTGAGGCTCAGCAGCAGCGCTCTCGTCCAGAACAACAGCCACGGGTTCCCGGGTGTCCAGAACAACAACAACAACAACAACAACAACAACAATAGTAATAATAATGACACCCAGGACAAGAGCGCCGAGGCTGCTGCCGTCACCTCAGAAAACAAAGGTCCTGAGGACAGTGTGGCGGCCAATGAGAGCAGCCCATGTGCCAAATGACACCGGATGTTAGTTTTTTATTAACGGTTTGACATCGTGTTCAGGACTGTCAGGAGAGGATTAACGGAGACAGAAAAAAACACAAATTACACCTCAACAGTATATTAAAATCAATTTAGAGTGACTTAGAAACGCCAGCATTTCCTTGGCATAAAAAAAATATATATATTTCAACTTAAGACTATTTTTGGATGTTACAGTGTGGCTGCAGTATCTTCTTTATTCGTCTGATCAAAGATTTATCCTTTCACATTTAGTTTCTTAACTGAAAATGATTTTTTTGTTTTGTTTATATTCGTTGTATGATACATGGGAGGGGAGAAAATAATGATGACTTGAATTTAATGTTTCCGATTGTGCTGCACTTAGACAAGCTGAATAGCTATTTAAAGATGTCTATTTTTTAATGTGCTTTTCCTTGTTGCTGCCAACGCTTTGGGTGCAAACCTTAAGGAAGAAGGGAACTCGGACTTTGGGAGTATTCGGGGTAGATGGGACCAGATCCATAATTAAACATTGAGTGTCCATTGATGTATTGAAAAGTGTAGTTACCACAAGAAGCTACAGGACCGTTATCTCACTTTAGAGATAGAGAAGGGGAGGTGCATGGCCAAAAAGAAGATAAATCCTGATGAATAATTATAATCCCAGATATGGATTGATATCTCTGTAAGTGACTCTAGTTGAGACTGAAATTAAAACGTGTTCTCAATTAGGGTAGATGTCATACTTGTGAGATTATTTTTGTGTTTCGGGTGTTTGTAACTGTTCGTTTAGCTGGGTGAAGCTAATAGATGTCACACAACACCTGCATTTATAAAGTCACACTAAAGTATTGAGACGGGACATTCAAAGAGTGAAATGTTTTTCAGCCAAGCCGCAATTAAAGTCATGTTTCAACTTTTTGGGGGAAAAGCCTTGTTGGCTTTTTAATTTTGAGAGTTAGTTTAGAAGTTTGATACCACTCTCATAGTGTAAGAAACTGCAGATGGTTAGCTTAGCATAAACTGCAAATGGAGGGAAACAGCTAGCATAGCCCTTTTTAAAGCCTTATTCAGACCTACTCGCAAACACACATTCCTGGTAGTTTACCTCGCCATCCTTTTGACCAAAGAAAAAATATCTTATATTTAAAGTTCCAGAGATGTAAAATCAAGTCTGTATTACAAACACGTTTAATGTTTCACCAACTGGACTTCACGGAGCGTATTTCATCGTCTTACCTGTAGCTTAAAAAATGCCGCCCTAGCATGAATCATCAATTTGACGTTTATAGGCAATGTTCAGTATAGGACTATTTCTGAATTGTCGTTTTAATGCCTAGCTGTTTGTTTATAAAAAATAAAACATGTTAATTTGTTAGAGTAATGAGGTGGATTTTTATACTTTTAAACGTGGCTAGGCTAGCAGTTTTCACCCGTTTCCCATATCTATGCTAAGCTAAGCTAACTGCCTTCAAGTTCCTCGTACAGACGTGATTTATTGATCTTCTCATCTAACTCTCGCCAAACAAAAAAGCCAATAAGGGCATTTCCATAAAAGTATTAATTTAAATCAAGTTAATTAAGAAATAAAAACATATGAGACCTACAGTACTATCTTTTCTAGAGTATTGACGAGGCAAATATTTTCTAACGTTTCATTTTGCAGATGAATTATGATGGGATGCAGGATGTGCTTGAGTGTATATTAGTCGAGTGTGTATTATGTTAGATTGGAGGCTACTTAAAGGGAAATGCCACTCAATTTAAGATTTTTCTGTACAGTATATTGTTTCCGTGGTCTAGGAAAGTGCAGTCTTAGGAACATAAATGGTTATCTGTCAAAGCCGAGAAGACTTACACTTGTCTTACCACTTATCTGGCATTTTACACAATGCACAAGAGGCTGAGTTTTTATATCCAAACTTATTATGAAGTAGTGATATCAAGAAACACCAGAAAATCCGAGTAATCTTTACCATCAATGCCTGTTCACTCCCCGCATCTCCAGACTTTATAACCTCACATTTGCTTTTAGTGTCGACGTCGGGAGTTTGATGAATGTGTTCATGGACTTAATCTGACTGCCGTAGATCATAGGAACAACTTGTGACTTCTTTTTCAATTGAACGGTGTTCCCGCTGAACCCCGAGTGTCTGCTCTCTTACTTCTTCTGAGTTTTTAGGTCCAGTCTTTTCTGATGCCTTTCTGTCAGTACAGCATTCCAACCTCTGTGACGTTAAAAAAAAAAACTGCGTGGGGAACCTGTTTTGTAATCGCAGATCTTATTTAGGTTTCACCATCAAATAAAGTCTACTCTATCTTTCTACTCAAAGCATCCATAACCAGTGTGTTTTTTCCTTATCTCTCCCTAGTGTTTAGGTGTAGTACACCACAGAGGTCAACAGAGGGGGACATCTTTGTCATCAGCATTGAGCAAAATCAATGCAAAATAATTAAATGAAATAAAGAATACCTTTTATTTTTGATCAGGTTATCATTGAGATCCAGATATTTTCTGTAAGAGAGACTTGAGTACAGCAGAAAAATAAATAAAACACGGGCTCAAAAACAATCACACACCTCTTAAAGTTGAGTAGCAATTGAAATGTTTTGGCTCTATGAAACCTGATGTCCTTATATGATTCTGTTTTCTTCAAGGTTGTATCTTCCTGGTCGAATGCACTTATTGTAAGTCGCTTTGGATAAAAGCGTCAGCGAAATGCAATGTAATGTAAAAAGTGTTCAAAACAATTGCATTCATTGAAAAACCGAGCAACCATTTTATAAATATACACATGCCAACCTATACCCATCTTCACATAGGCACTTGGTTTATTCAGATAATAAAACAATATCAAATTAACAAATAAATTATGTTATGGATAAAAGTAAACCTTTATTGATTTCTAGTTTAAATTCACAAGCTCTCCATGCCTACAATAATAAGTAACACCTTTACCTGGTGAAACTTTAAAGTAAATACATAAAACAATCTATTCTTATATTTCAATCAGACAATTTAAAAAGTCTGAAATGGGCCATTCTGAATAATGACTGCTTTTACCTTTAGTGCTTTAAGTATGGAGGACTTTGACTTTTAATGCTTTGTAAGTTGTGATGAGACTACTTTAAATATCCTTCTACCGCTGTGTGAAAGTGCTCTGAAGAAACATCAGCCGTTATTTAAAAAGGAAGAGATTGAATTTAGACCATTAGAGCCCAATTTTGTGACACACTGTGATTACAGCTCTTTCTCTAAATAGCAGTGCTGTAATAACTGGAGATTAGTCGCTCCTTCCACCGGTTAGACACTTCCATGCATTGTTCTCACTTTTCATCATTTTTAAAGTGTAGGGCTTCATCCATAGCTTTATTTGTAATCAATATGCAATTACAGCTTACTGAGGGAGAAAAACAAATAGATATTTTCTAATTTCAAGTAGTGATTTTACTTAATGTAATATATTAACTCTTCACTCCCTGGGATTCATATGAACTGCATACATAAAATGCTGTATTTGGATCTTTAAGTGTCCAGTTTGTTTACTTCATTTTATTGCATTTGGTTATATATTGTATTTTTTAATAAGGACACAGAAGGAGGTGGTTGGGAATATCTCTTTTTTGTTTTTGTTTTTTTTAACAATTTTTGTATAGACAATTCAAACCAATACCTTACGTCAGGGCTATTCAATTACACATTCAGTTGGGCCAGATTTTATAACTACAAAATTCAGCTGGGCCAGACATTCAGCGCCCTGTAAAAAGCAGGTAATGACACATTTTAAACCAACACATATTACTGCGATGAAAAACATGCCATTTGTATTAATTGTTCATCTCACAAAGGTACGTCAAAAAGTGCATAAAAACACAAAAAATTAGCATTCATTTAACAGAATCTGAGGCATCTCGAAGTGCATCTCAAAGTGCATTTAACTGAATAAAATAATAGCAGTCTTAATAAATGTCCTCACATACAAAATAAAATTGGATACATATAACACATGCACATCAAAAAGTGCATTAACAAACAATTAAAGAGCTCCAATGTAACAAAAAGAGGTAGTACTATAGCAATACTATTTTTTCACTTTTAAAGTAATAAAAAAATCATACGTTTTGGTCACATTTGACACAGACACATTACAACAACAACAACAAAAAGAACTGTAAAACCCTTCGGTGCACAAACCCATAACAAGGGATAAGGGTAACTAACATGTGAATGAATAGGCTACTACACTACACGTCTACTATAGTAAACGAGGTGCTTACTATCACCTCATTTGTGATTTGTCATCGCTGACTTTCTCAATGGGAGAAGTGACATTTTTAGTTTTGAACAAGAGCAGTGATTTTTGGCTCATAGGATGTCAATGCAATCCTAAGACATTGGTGGTCAGTCAGGGAGCAGCGAGGGCTACTTTTTTATTGAGTTCATTTGTGAAAAGCTTGATTCACCTTTGTATGTTGATCCAAATATACTGAGCACATAGATCGCTACTTTCTGAACGTTAGGGAACTGCTGTTTTTTGACATCACTCCAAAACTTCGCTGGCCCGCTAGTGCGCTGCTCTTGTGCCATGGTTACGGTTGAATGCATGTCAATAAGTTCCACTGTATATTCCCCTCGTCGATGCAGGGGACCACTTCCTTTGCTCTGGTTGATACGTCCCCCTCTATTTCAACAGTGAAGGGGTCTCTGGCAAAGCCAAAGCCCATCACCTCTGTGGGGAGAGCAAGTCCATCCAATCGACTGCCAAAGTTCTCTTTCAACCTCGCAATGAAATCTGTCATCACATCCGTGATTTGTGTTGGGGATGTGATGTGTTTGCGGAGCGTCGGAAAATGCAGTATCCGACCCGTACTCAAGTCGGTCGCGAAAAGGTCCAGCTTGACTTGGAATGCGCGCATCTACTCCACAAGATCAATGACCGTTTTTTCTTTATTTACGCTTCAGAGTTGAGAGAGACATGTTTTAGAGTTGCTATCATAGCCCCACCGTTACTAGCATAACTAGATACACTTTCAAAAAACGTGCTGCGTTGTGGTTTGGTGGTTTCTATGCAACGCGAGTGTTGCGTTCATGGTCTGTACTAGTGTAGGAATTTGGCCATGGGAGGCTGGGCTGCTCCGGAGTTGGTTCTGGCCCGTGGGGCGCCATTTGAATAGGCCTACCTTACTTGATACTCATTATGGTGCAACACACACACACACACACACACACACACACACACACACACACACACACACACACACACACACACACACACGCACGCACGCACGCGCGCGCGCGCGCACGCACACGCTCATACATTAAGTAAAAACAGAAGTATTTGAATGAAGTACATCCTCGAATATTGTCCGAAATTCGATTTTGAAGTACTTTTTCTTTCAATTTTTCCATTTTCACCAACTTCTTATGTCTACTCTGTTGCATCTCAGTGGTAAATATTGTAGTTTTTTTTCTCTTAAGGATACCAATGCAGAATGTTTAATTATTTTCATGTATTTATAATATGCGGTGGTGTAAAGTAACTGAGTAGGTTAACTCTAGTACTGTACTTAAAGAGCAACTTGCAGGGTATTTTTTTTTACTACATTTATGCTTAACCTTGCATGAAAATTACAATTAAAAAAGTTAATGCAGGATTATATATGTTTTACGAGACATAAGGGCAGGAATTCAGAGGGAAAGGAGCCTTTTTGAGCTCTACTAATAAAAAACTGTTTTGTTTTTTTTTTGCGTCATATTACGTCACATGGGGGAGCAACTTTCTTCTCTGCCAATCCGCTGTAGTTTGTAGTTGGTTTGAGCGGTTGGGATTTAGTGAGCTGGTATTTTTTCGGTCATTTTACATTGCATTTCACCATTTTTAATCATGGTGAGCTGGAGTGTGTGCAGGTTGCACAAACTGGAGCCTGTCAGGACATCGAGTCCACAGTTTCCCTAACAGGAAAAGTTGTGCGAGGTGCATCCACCTCCCTGCAGCACATACTCTCCACAGCTGAGGCCTATCAAACAAAACGTTTATCAGGAAACCGTATTACATCTCTCCCCCCCTTCGTTCCTCTCTCTCTCCCGGAGGGAGCTGTGGTGTGAGGTGAATCAGTGGAGATTGAGAACAGGGCAGCTGTCTTGGTGAGTGACCGGCGTTAGCTACAGTTAATGTTAGCTAACGTCAGTCACATCACATCACTGTTGATACTGATCCATAACAGAAACTAATGCGCAAGTATCAGCCGTATCTCGCGTAGCAGAGAGAGAGAGAGAGAGAGAGAGAGAGAGAGAGAGAGAGAGAGAGAGAGAGAGAGAGAGAGAGAGAGAGAGAGAGAGAGAGAGAGAGAGAGAGAGAGAGAGAGAGAGAGAGAGAGAGAGAGAGAGAGAGAGAGAGAGAGAGAGAGAGAGAGAGAGAGAGAGAGAGAGAGAGAGAGAGAGAGAGAGAGGCGAAGGGGGGTTCGCTGCTCTCTCTTTCCCCTCCGGTACACAGCACCGTAAGAGTAGTGTGGAGCTGCATTAGGTAACGCGAGATACAGCTGATACTTGCGCATTCGTTTATGTTATCGATCAGTATCAACAGTCCTGCCAGTAAGGTTACTATAATATCAATACTACTTTAGTTATAGCCTGATATATGATTTGCTAACTTTACAATGTTGTGATGTGACTGACGTTAGCTAACATTAAATGTAGCTAACGCCGGTCACTCACCAAGACAGCTGCTCTGTTCTCCACTGGTTCTCCACACACCAAAGCTCCATTTCTCTCTGATGGCCGTTATTTTTTCTAATCCTCGGCTGCTCCTGGTCTCTTGGACGCATAGCAGGCTCCTAATTATAATCATATGCATTCGAATATATATTTTCAACCTCTTCTGTGTCAAAACTAGCATTGTGAGCCATGTTTATTCATACGTGAGACCGGCCGCTCTCCCCCATGTTACGTCACGTGCAGAGGCTTTTTTATGCGGAAGTGAAAATGTCTTACTAAAACGACGCCAGATGTCACTGTAGTGTATATTTCTGTATATTTTTTGGAAAATCTAGTGTATTCATCATTTTCCTTCACATTTATTCACTGGTGTCTCTAACCTGCAAGTTGCTCTTTAAGTAAAATGTAGGTAGGCCTACTTGAGCATTTCCATTTTTTGCTACTTTGCGCTTCTACTCCACTACAATTCAGAGGTAAATATTATACTTTTACTACACTAGATGATACCTTGAGTTACTCTGCATATTTGGATGAAAGATGTGAAATATAATCAACACTTAAATAAGACTTAGTTACACCTGGAGTAAATTCACAAGCTACCCTGCAGTATACAAAGTCATTAAAATAGCTTCACCTTTACCAGCTTTGATAACACTTTAATGCATCATTAATTATAATCAAACCATATCAGTATTCCTACTTCTACTTTTATTAGAGTAAACGATCTGAGTACTTCTTCCATCTCTGATAATATGTGGTATTAGTACTTTTTAAAATGTAAAAGATCCAAACACATAGGCTATTTACACATATGCAGCGCATACTGTACACATTACAGCCTACAGAGATGCACACATAAATACTGTTATTGAAGATGTTATTGGAAACTAAAGAGATGGATGCTAAATTAAAACTTGTTTCACAGGATCCAACCCAACTAATTAGAGGTCAATCACACAACATCAGTGGCGGCGCCAGGGTATGGCTGGGGTAGGTTATAGCCATACCAAGAAATGGCTTAGCCGACCATGACCAAATGATGTTAAAGTAAGCATGTTGAGAACACGGATTGCGGAACTCTACCGGTCGTGTCTACACAAGCTGATCCTGAAGTGCACGTTACTGACGCAATATGGTTGAGACCATTCAGGCTTATGCTAGAGGGGTGTAAGGAATAGTCTAAGTAGCGGGGGAGTTTTATACACTAAAGGTGTGGAAATTCTCTCGCGGCCGCAGTCAGATCAAAATGCCTCCGAATGCATTTGAATAGACCTACAGCAAATCAGAGCAACGAAACCTTGGGTCTGCTGTGTCATGCAACTGATACGTCACGTTCACACTGAAAAGTCCCCAAACTCGCTCAGAGTAAAAATGCAGACAGACAGCAGAACTTCTAGGATTAATTGTATATTTCGGATGGATAGATTTGTTCTTAAACGCCCTCGCATTGAGGTACAACAAGTCGAACAGGTGCTTTAATGCGACCCTTACAAGAATGCCTTTACGGATTTACACAGACTCATATGCATTTCCCTGACTCTGCCTGTGACCTCTGCTGGCTGCGAACGCAGCTTCTCCTGTCTCCGTCGCATCAAGAATCATCATTATCTAAGAAACAGCATTGGTGATGAACGGAACAGCAACCTGGCTACTATAAACTATTAATAACCTATTAATTACTAACCTGACATTTTCGCTTCCAACCACAACAACCGGCGGACCGTGCTGCTTTGAGAACGTCAATAGTGAGTTTTGAATATATTTTGTAAAAATGGGTCATTTGAAAAAGTGTTTTGTATGACAATAGAGACACAGGCCACCTGTTTTGAGCTGTGTCTGTCTCTCTCTGTTTACCTGTTTAACTTTTCTTGTTTCTGCCGATGCGTAGCATGTTGTAACAACGTGGAATTAGCAGAATAGGCTATTTTATTGTTTAACTCACACCTGTTGCTCTCGAAGTAATTTTAGCTGATAAAAGGAGACTAATAAAAGCCTCACGCGTGGCGTTTCACTGTCAAGGGGGGCGATATAGCGTGTATGTAATTAAATTACAAATACTGACTCGAGCCCCACCACTGTATGGGTTAGCCCTACCATAGACTACCCAACAAAGATACTCTGGCACCGCCACTGCACAACATTGATGATCATTAGTACCATTATTTTCAAAGGTGTTTGTTAGTGTGACTGCCTCTCATTATAATGCCTGATATGTCACTCCTGGTGGAATGAGTCCACCCAGTTAACCCCTTCTGGTCCAGGGAGCATGCTGGTTACCATGGAGACCCACCGGCTCCTATAAAAGTGATCCTCCGCGCTCTCACCTTCTTGACTCTCTCGTGAAGGAGACTCCGAGACCGGATCCAGCTCCAGCCGATGAACCGCTCTGAGGAGAACCGGAGCTCCTCCGCCTTCACCTCCACCCTGAGCCCCGCCGCGGACTCCTGCGTGGGGGTGGCCATCCTCTCCGTGGGTCCGTGAGTTCAGTAATATATTGAAGTGTTTTTCTTCAGTGATAAAACTAAATATAAATACTTCTCATTTAAAAGTTGTATTCTTTTAATAGGCGATCAGGGAAAACCAGGAAGTAATGCTAGAGAAACTTCAGAAAAGTGCTCTCATTTATTTTAGGTAAGGTTTCTATAGCCTAATAGTCTCTGGGGTTAATTCATAGAGCCTTTTTTTTTAAGTGTATATTTATTTAATTTATTTATTATACGTGTTTTTTTTTGTATTAATAGCCTTTGGGGGAATCATGTAGCACTTATTTTCACAAAAAGTATGGATATATTATATTTGTATAAGAAGCTTTTAAGGGATATTAATGGAGCAATTCATTTTACAAAAGTGTGGATATATTTATTATAAGTTAGGTTTTTATATAAGAAGCCTTTTGGGGAATGAGTGGAGCGCTGTTTTTCAGAAGTGTGTGTTAATTAATTTATTATATGTGTGTATTGTATTAATAGCCTTTGGGGGAATCAGTACTTATTTTCCAAAAAAGTGTGGATATATTAGTTAGTGTCTTATACGAAGCTTTTAGGGGATATTAATGGAGCAATTATTTTCACAACATTTTTTTTTTTTTTTATTCGTTTATTTGGCAGGGACATTGCTCATTCTGTGTGGATATATTTATTATAAGTTAGGTTTTTTATTAACTTTAGGGGGCATAATTTAGCACTTATTTGATTTAAAGTGGACCTATCATGGTATTTTTAGGCAATAGCATAGGTCTCAGATATATGAAAATATATAAAAAACATGTCTATGAAGTGTTTTGCTCAAAATACCAAACAGATCACCCATTCTAGCCATATCCCTCTATTTCACTTCCTGTTTCAAAGTGCTGATTTGAGGTATAAAGTTTAAAAAAAAGAAAGAATTGATTAAAAAAAAAGTAGGGGGCTGAGCTCATGCGGAGATTCTACCGGCAGATTATGCGGTGATGAAACGCCATATCATGAATTATCAAGGATTATTTCTGAAACAGTATCGAGCTCAAAGGCTTTCTCTCTTGCCGGTTATACATAAAGGTGAGTAAAATCTGGATCAGCTCCGTTTTTCCCCCCGCTTTTAGAGATTTGGGTACGAAGGAAAAAAGAGAGGATTTTATTTTCTGACGTTGCGTGAGTTCCCTGACACACCGGGGACACATATTTATGTATAAAATACATCAAAAAGTGCATTTTGCATGATAGGTCCCCTTTAAATTATTAATTATACTAGTGTTTTTTTTTTAAAAAGCCTCTGGGAATTGATGGAGCACTTATTTTCAGAAAAGTGTGGATATATTTATTATAAGTTCGTTTTTTTTTACAAGAAGCCTTTGGGGGAATCAGTGGAGTACTGTTTTTCAGAAGTGTGTGTTAATGTATTCATTATATGTGTGGTTAATCAAGGTAATTAAGTACATTGGATTAAAATATACGCCATGTAAATTTAACTAGGAATCAGAGAGCACAGTGCTCAAATCGCCTCACTTATCTTCTAAATCATTTATTTTTTATTGAGAACATGTGAAAAAGACACATAGCTGGTACAAGTAGAAAATAGCACAGCAGAGATTTGGGTGCTTGAATTCAGCTTGTTAGCTCAATAGTGACTAAATGTAGACCACCAATACTGAACTCTGATCATAATGTTGTGAATATGATACCAGTGTATAAGACCAAACTGAAGAGAAGTAAACCGGAAAAGAAAGTAATAAGGACATGGACAATTGAAAGTAGGGAACAGTTGAAAGCCTGTTTTGATTGGACAGATTGGGACATTTTTCAGGAAGGTTCACTAGATGAAATAACTACTGTTACCAATGACTATATCAACTTCTGTGTAGAACTAGTTGTTCCCACTAAATAATACAAATCTATCCAAATACTAAATCTTATGTGACTAAGGACATTAAAACCATTATAAATACCAGGAAAATAGCTTTCAAAAACAAAGACTATGGAGCACTTAAACAGACAGAGAAAGAACTGAAAGTCAAATTGAGGGAATCAAAACTGGCAAACAGAGAGCTTTTGGAAAATGCTTTTAAAGCCAAAAACCCCAAAAAGGTATGGGACACCATGAAAAACCACGACAGGAATGTCATCCTCAGCTAAACCTATTGTGACGAACAATGAATTTTGTTTTGATAACGAACTAAACACGTTCTTTACCCCGTTTTGAGTCACTGGATAATTCTGCAAAGTGCACTGAAATGCTCGAAACCATAATACCTGCTTCCTCTGACAAAATTACCATCAGTGTCGAAGAGGTCAGAAAAACATTTCAGTGCACCAACACCAAGAAAGCAGCTGGGCCAGATGGGTGCAGCGGTCTTCTGCTGAATAACTTTGCTACTGAGCTGGCTCCAGTGTGGCAACCCAGCTTTCAGGCTTCTATTGACACACACACCATCCCTCTGTCATGGAAAACTTCACACATTAAACCGCTGCACAAAATTCCATGCCCAAAAGAACATAAGGACTACAGACCAATAGCCCTCACCTCAGTGATTATGAAATCACTAGAAAGAATTCTGCTCCGATTTCTTATCAGTACAACACAAGACAAACTGGATCCATACCAATTTGCCAATAAACAAGGGTGCGGCACGGACGATGCTGTGGCCACTCTGGTTCACATCATCACTAAACATTTAGATAAACGCAACACCTATGCAAGAGCCCTCTTCCTAGACTTCTCATCAGCATTCAACACAATACAAGCAGACAAAATGGCCAAAATGGAAGTAAATCCATACCTGATTTACTGGTATGCTGCTTTCCTCACTAGTAGAGAGCAACTTCTGAAGGTTAACAAAACCCTGTCATCTGCCATCACAACCAATGTAGGGGCCCCCCAGGGCTGCGTGAGTTCAGCTGTGCTCTTTACTCTCTACACTGATGATTGTCGTACCAACACACCAAATCAAGTCATCATTAAGTACTCTGATGATACTGCAATAATATCTCTGCTCAGTAACACAGACGACCCTGAGCTGCACCAACAGGCTGTAAATCAGGTGGTTGAGTGGACTGATAACAATGCTCTTGAGATCAACACCAAGAAAACTGAGGAAATCCTTTTTGACTCACCATCTGACTCCCATAAAGTCCCCATTCATTGTCATCCATACAGATGAAATCAAGCAGGGAGTTTCATACAAATACTTGGGTGTAATGATTGACCATCTGCTGTCATGGAAGGATCACATTGAATATCTGAGCAAAAGGACAAAACAAAGAATTTATTTTTCTCCGCCGTCTTAGGTCTTTCGGGGCGAGCAGAGAAATTATTCTGTTGTTCTTTACATCTGTGATCATGTCCATTCTGCAGTACTGCAATACTACCTGGTACAAATGTTTGTCAGCAGCTTTAAAATCAAAACTGCTCCACCTGTTAAAAATCTGCTCGAAGATTGTTGGTCAACCCTGTCAGAGACTCTATGACTCAGCCTATCATAACAACCTAGTGAGGCTGTCCAACAACATCATCTCTGACCCAAACCATGTTCTGAACAGTGAATATGAACTGCTACCATCTAAACGGAGATACAGGGTTCCACCATTCAATAAAGTCAGACTGAAGCACTCCTTCGTGCATCAGTCAATCCTCACAGTAAACACAGAGCTAAATCCCAGATCAAATGCACGCTGAAGGTTCTTTGAGCAGCTTTTCTCTCACTGATTGTGCTGTTATGTTAAATGTCTGTTGTTTGTGTTTCATGTGTTGTGTCTGGATACTTGTCTGTTGATGTTGGACATGGAGCTGCTGTGACGCAAGTCAAATTTCAGACTTGTCAAAAAGTCAGTAAGTGCAGTTTGTATTATGAAATGTCTTCTCCTCTTATCTCCTGTCCAGTCCTGCTCTCTCTCCTGGGCAACGGGCTGGTTCTGCTCGTTTGTTACCGCAGGAGGACCAAGTTGGTGGGCTCGGAGCTGCTGTGCGTCAACCTGGCCCTGGCCGACTTCCTGGTCTGCATCTGCTTCTACCCATTCTCCATCATATCCTCGTTCAGCCACAGCTGGCTGGGAGGAAACATCACGTGTGTGTACTACGGTCTCGGCTGCTTCTTCTGCGGCCTGTGTGGCATGTTCACGGTGGCAGCCATCAGCGTCACCCGCTACATGAAGATCTGCAACAGCTTGGTTTACGGTGAGGGCAGTGAAAGGATGTGGATTTACAGGGGCCCATTTGCTTTTTGGGTTTTCCCTTTCCTGTAGTGTTAAATAGGTTGGACCCTGCTTAGAACGCCTCCATTGGACTCCTTGGTTTACTTCCATAACATCATGAAATCAATATCTAACAGTAACGTTTCTATCGAGTGGCGAAGTCCCTCCCTTTCCGGTGGACCTCCATCGGACCTTATTTTGGAAAAATCATTTATTGAAGTCGATGGAGAGAGAAAGATGATCTTTTTATCCCGTTTTAATTGTGCAACGAATTACACATATGATGTTTGTCAATTTAAAAGATAATTTTGCAAGTCCAAAAAATACAAATGTGTCGTAAAACTGTGAAGTAACGCATTTTTGTGTGTGAAGCGCTCAATGAACTACAACTCTGGTCTTGCATACATCACCAACACCAAGATGGCCGTCACGTTAGCACATTTCACCTCTTTCTTTCAGAATGAAGTGAAAAGTATTAAAATAGCTGAAAATCACTACAAGTCTGGCCATGTTGAGAACTGTACATACACAGAAGGGGAGTTAGTCGGTTCCATAAGAGCCAGCATGCGGGACCGGCTTTACAAGGTTTTGGTGAGTAACAGGAATGTAATGTGTAACGTTAATGTATGTGACTCTAGGATTTGTAGTCTTTCTAGTTGCGTATTTTTCATAGTCTTATATTTCAACAGTTTTAAGACAAACTGTGACTTTTTTGATATGGAAATGATTTGTTAAGATTGACAAACATCATATGTGGAATTCAAGGCACAATTCAAACGGGATCGAAAGATACGTTTTCTCTCTCCATTGACTTCAATACATCATTTTTCAAAAAATAAGGTCCCATGGGGCGGAAGTAGATGGGCGTGACTTCTTCACTCTATAGGCTAACGCCTAGCGCTCCAACACATTGTGCGTGATAGGATAGGGGCGGGACAAGCGGTCGACCAACCACAACAGAGCCGGCCAGCTAACCAATCACAGCAGACTGGGCTCTGGTTTCAGACAAAGGGTGAAAAGAGGTGCTGCAGCACAGGAAATATGAGAAGTAGTAGATTTACAGCAGGAAAGATATATATATTATTTAATTATTTTCATTATTGGTGAATCCTTTGGCTTGTTAACATGTTTTGCCTTTGCTGCATTGTTATGCAATTGGTCTGTCAGCCTTAATAAGCACTTCTCTCTGGTTGTAGTCTTTCATTCTCTGATTTATTTTGGTTTAACAACACACTTTTTTTATTCTCAAAGCCGTCCTGCTAGGTTTACGAGAGACAACGTTTTTAATGACTGTCTCTTTCTTCCTTCTCTCAAGACGTCATAATTGATATTAAAGAGCATTCTTCCAGATGATTCAGCAACACTTTTTTAAATATCTCATACAAATGGTGATAACGATGCGAGAATGTTACATCGGAGCTTTAATCGGTGTTTGAAATAGGCCTACCTGTCTGTGCATAAATGGCCTCACTTGAGCTTTTCCTTTTAAATGAATTGATTGACATTTTACAGAAAAATACGTGTTTTCTATTTTTTACTGCACCACTTTCATGTCTTCACAGTGTGAAGCTAAAAGCAGCACCCAGTTAGAGGAGGAATAACTAGCTCTGCTTTTCAGCACCTCTAAAGCTCACTAACTACCACATATATATTATTTGTTTGAATCTGTACAAAAATAATTAAACTTTGTTCTACAGATTTCGGAAAAATAAGAGGACATAACCTTGAGTGAGCTTAGTGGTGCATGTGGGTGTTTTGTTTTTGTACCTTTGGACAGAGCCATGCTAGCTGTTCCCCCCTGTTTTCAGTCGTTGTGCTAAGCTAAGCTAAGTAGCAAATTAGCTCATTTTAGCTTTGCTTAGCTACTTTATTTAAATGTCTCTACAGAGTGCTGTATCAATCTCTGTGTACATGTGCTATGACGCACATGCCCAAATGCCTTATGATCTGTTTAATTCATTCAAGTATAAGCATTTAATACTTAGAATTGCTACTCAGTGACATATTTTTAAGGATCATATTGCTTTATTATTATATTATGTTTTATATAATGCCACAAAATGCATTTTAATTTTAATTTACATATCAGGGCAGTGATTTTTATGAAACCTCATTATACTTGACCTTATAAGTCCTTAAAATGCTTTATAATGTGTTAGGATTATTGTTATTAAGTATTTATGATTGTTATATTCATACTGTGCTCTAAACAGAATACAATGCATTGTAGACATGGGCGTCATAGAAAATGCTACCTCAATGTTTATCTCAGCGAGACAGAAAGCAAACTTGCCAAAATGTTGAACTATTCCTTAGCAATAAAGCAGTGAGATACATTTTATAGTGTATAACTGCTAGACAAGTGTTTCCAAACTAGTGGAAAGCGGTCCACGGAACATTTCTGAATGGATCAAAAGTGACTCTTCTGACTTTTCTTCACAGATGTGTGGTTAGAAGAATCTAACATCCGGCTGATGTGCTTTGCCATCTGGCTGGTGGCCCTGGTGTGGTCCTGCCTCCCTTTGTTTGGATGGGGCGAGTACGTCCCCGAGCCGTACGGCCTGTCCTGCACCGTGGCCTGGAGGGGCTACCACTCCTCCACCAAGGACGCCTTCTACATCATCTGTACCTTCGCCGTCTTCGCGCTGATCCCCGTCGTCCTCATTGTGGTGTCTCAGTGTCTGATCCTCGCCAAGCTTAACCGCTATTCCTGCTCTTTGTCTGCGAGGGGCATCCGCAACAACATGCGATTCATCGAAAAACGACTCTCCATGGTGAGAAACTACGTTTTTTCCGGAATTACTTCACTGCAGTGGCTTCCTTAAATCTAGGCATCTACAGTTTTGCTTGATTTAGATTTTATTAAGCTAGTTTTAGGGTTTAACTTAGTGAAGAGCACTCAATAAACAACATGGGGCTGGAATGGTTGGAAATGGATCTATTTTGCAATGGAAATATTCAATTTATATTGATGTCTATTTGTAAAATAATGGAGACACTAAACTAAATAAATTTGAAAAAGCTAATTTACCAGAGTATTTCCATCCAGTTCCACTTTTGAAGCAAATGTTTTTCTTTTTAACCGAATAAATTCATTTAACAATCATAACTACTTTGTATATAAAAACACAGGATATTCTTATATGATTTGATGCAGCACTGTATCATAAATCATTTGAATTTTATTTGTTTGTGATAAAAACCTAATAATATTATTGTATAATGAGATTTAACAGCAAAAAAGGCCATTCTTCAAAATTAGTATATTTACTTTTAATACTTGAAATAGATTACTTTTACTGATCTGAGTAGTTGTTCCGACTATATACTTTAGCAAATGACTGGGGTTATGGTAACAAAACAAATCACATTTGAGGTTTATAAGCGCCTGAATATTCATGTCAGGCTGCGGTGAGTAAGGCACATTTCTACACACTAAGCTTCTGCTTCAAATGAGGAAAAGTTTCCTCATTTGCAACTGAAAATAAACATTTAAACATGTGACTGATACTGTCACTTTTTCAGGACAGTCATAACTTACAAACATTGATTTTGATAGGCTGCTTGACCACATTAGCATTGTATTTGTTTTTCTACAGTCTCCAAGAGACCAGCTTTAAAGGATTACACCCCTAATGATTCATTATTTATTTACAGCACTAAAGTATTTCCAATGTAGTAATGTATCTTCGGTTATCTGTTACTTCCTCTTCCAGATGTTCTTCTGCGTCAGCCTGGGGTTTGTGATTGCCTGGGCGCCGTACGCTATCGTGTCCTTTCTCTTCATTTTCCACGAGGAGCAAGTGTACATGGCTTCTGAGGGATACCTGTTTCCCGCACTCTTCTCCAAAAGCTCGCACATCTACAACCCGTTCATCTACTTCTACTTCAACAGGACGTTTCAGCAGGAGCTCCGCCACATGCTCCATTCAATCTGGCCCAAGCTTGGAGGAAATCGAGTGAGTGTCCACGTCCCCATCGAACACCATTTTCCCATTCATATCCAGCTGCAGGAAAGAAGACGTGTCCTGAAGAAGAGCGGTGGTGTTTCTCAGGACAGAACTAACAGCAAAAGCAAGGGCAAAGAACAACACAAATGCATCACCAACAACCAGAAGCAGGTTCAAACCTGCTGGGAATCAATGGCGAAAGAAGTCCCCAAGATTTTGGAAAAGAATCCTGGAAAAGACACCAAGCCTGTGTCCTTATGAACTCAGTTTCACTGTTTAAATGGGGGATTTATCTCAGAATCAGGTTTAATACCAGCGAGGTTTACACTTACGAGGAATTTGACTAGGTGTTGTGGTGCATACATAAAAGTAAAACAACAATCTAAACACAGATAGAGAACTAGAAAAAATATTAAAATAATAAAAAATATCGTAAAATATAAATATAACAGTATTTACATTGCAATGGAATGGAATCCAAAGGAATCAAAAGCAATAAAATATGGAATAAAAAAAATCGGCTGTAATAAGAAAAGAAAACGGATATTGTTGTACATTGTGTGCATTAATGTAATGCACAGAGTCTATGATGTGGCTGAGGTAAAGTGTCAGGTGGGGGGGGCGGGCCTTATTGATGGGGGGGGGGGGGGGGGCGGGCCTTATTGATGAGCGGAGGGGAAGAAACTGTTAAGGTGGCGAGAGACGCCTTTGGTTGGTTTTGAAACCAACCAAAAAGCCTGGTGTTTCAGTGTATTCTCTCAAACTAGTGCTATCGCTAGAGTGACATGCAGAGACGAAATGTATCTGTGGGTGAAGTGCTGTGTCATTCCATATCCTTCATTTCCATTGCATTCACTGCATTTGTTCAAAGTAATTCAATTCATCCATTGGAAATTCCATTTAGATAATGATCATGTTCCAAGTGCTGTGTTTTTTTTGTAAAGTGCTATATATAAGAGTTTCTATGTGCCTGTACAGTCCATCAATAATATTTTGTAGCTGTGTAGCAAAGCTTGTCCTTGGTTCTCAAAGCAACTCGACTTATGGGACAAAAACGTTATGGAAATGTCAGGTAAACTTGTTACATGCAACTATAATCTGTGTTACATAACTTTAACGTTTCTTTTCACTTGCACTACAAATCAGAGAGGTGAAACTTTCCTCTCTGCTTTTATTTTCTCATCACAGAAGGGGATAATAATGTTGATAGTTGATGTACAAGTTGCAATGAAACAAAGCCATCGTTGATGTTATATCATATCTTTTTTAACAACGCTAGCAGTGTAAATCGTTCACATTGGTCAGGGCTTAATATCTCAAAAATGTTTGGATGGATTATCATGAAACGCTGAAAGGACATTCTTGTTCCCCAGGAGAAGACGAGACTGTGACTTTGGTGATCCTCTGACATTTCCTCTAATTCCACTTTGAGGCTCACGTTGATTAAAACTTCTGAACAAGCGCAAGATCAACTGCCTTCAAAATCATCGCTGATATCAGAGGATTATTATCAGGGACTTCGGGGATATATCTTTTTATATCACCATTTCTATTTGTCCAATGTCAACAAGTGAATGACATTTCACTCAGACTTAGCTGTAGTTTGTATCAGTATGTAAGCATTGCATTTGTCAGATTTGTGTTCTTGCTGGTGTTAGCATTTAGCTGGAAGTAGTACTGTGCTTTCTGCTGCCAGAATGTCATATCAAAGGTATATTATTTCCGATGTTCTGACCTGCTAATAGCATTCACGTCAACCCCAAACTCATAAGTGTGACATGGAAACTGGGACTTTATCAGAGAAACATAAAACATATTGGATTTGTTACTAATGTGAATATAGTCAATACACTGTATATTATTCCAACTCAAATATACTTAAAAAAGTGAATATGTGCAAGTCATAATCACAGGAATCTCTTCCATCTATCCCGTTTCCATATCCCATATTTATTTTGTCCTTAAGTTTCTTTGTATATTATTGTGAATGAAATAATTATTTTCTAGCAAGTATCCATTCTGACTTTTGAGATACATTTTAAATGAATGATTAGCTTTATGTATCTGTGAAAGTGTAGCAACGTCACACGTATACCTCAAATACTAACCTCAAGTAAAAGGGACATCCTGATGTTGATATTTATATATATGGATTTACATGTATTATATATGTATGTATTTGACAAATAACTCCGGATGTCTGTTTTAAGCTTTTGGATATTATCAGATATTTAAACTGGGAATTTGTCCTAAGTATAATAAACGGCTCAAACCAAAGACATTGTGAACCCTTCTCTATACTATTAATATTTAATGGTTTCAAATTGTAACATATTCTCACATTTCTATTCAATCCACCTCTCATTCTACATTGATTCAACAGCTGCATGAATGTAAAGAAATTAAAAAGTCTCAAAGACCAGAATAACGTCTCCTATATTCAGTCAGATTGATTTAATAGTTTCATGCGTGTTCATGAGTGACACGATACATTTTTCTAGCACTCTCCTTGTTTAATGAGCTCTTTGTAGTCAGTAATGGCAACAACTAGACATTAACAGAGAGAGGGAATGTTTTTAACAGCTATTTGAATGGTAATAACTGTCCACTTATGATATATTTAAATTAAAGTGACTATTTCAATACCTGTATCAAATTGAAGGCAATGCGTCAGTTCAGAATAATGACCTGACACCTATAAAAAGCTTCTTATTAATCTTAGAATAAAGAGTTTCTTTAAGAGCTCATTGATTCACTCTCACCACTCTCGTAGCACAGCTGCCTAATTAGCACCAAAATAAGCCAGTAAACCCAGTTAAAGGTGTTAATTGTCACTTTGGTTACACAAGTACAATCTGAAGTTGGTTTATTGCCGGGCGTGTTTTTACATTTTGCTTTGGTGTATAAAAGACCATACATAAACACATTAAGAGAAATGTTAAGTATAAAGTTAAAGACCCGTTAAAGGAATAACATCAAAACTATTGGAAACACTGAGATAAAATAAAATAATCTTTTCACGAAACATGAATATGCAAAAGAGGAAATAAAATAAGAATATAAAAGTGAAAGAGATGTGCAATTTCAAAAGAGTATTGTGCAGAAATGTGATTTATACAGTAGACCACACCGTGGTTTTGTTTGAGGTGCAACACTGTGATTTTGTTTGAGGTACACCAGTGTGTGTGTGTGTGTGTGTGTGTGTGTGTGTGTGTGTGTGTGTGTGTGTGTGTGTGTGTGTGTGTGTGTGTGTGTGTGTGTGTGTGTGTGTGTGTGTGTGTGTGTGTGTGTGTGCATGTGCATGTGCATGTGCGTGCGTGCGTGCGTGCGTGCGTGCGTGCGTTTATGTGTATGTAGTACTGTTTCTGACCCCACCTTGGAGAAGGGAGTTCCACAGGGCTCTATTTTGGGGTCCTTGCTCTTTTTATTATATGTAAACAATATTTGTAATCAGATGCAATTTTTTACTACCTATCATATGTATGCTGATGACACTATTGTATACTCATGTGCTCCTTCTCTGGATGCCGTTTCCAATTTAAAATCTGATTTGATCACGCTGTAGCATGCACTTCTTGATTCTAAACTGCTATTGAACAGTAAGAAAACCAAAGCAATGCTTTTTGCTCCCAAGTCTGCGTCCTCTTGCCTCTCCATTGACACCCTTGATGGCGTCTCTGTTGAGTTTTGTCGATACCTACAAATATCTGGGCTTTTGGTTGGACAGTAATCTGAACTTTAAACACCATATTGAAGTTCTAACAAAGAAATTGAAATTCACTCTTGGCTTTCTTTTCAGACTTAAATGTTGTTTTTCAATTTCATCCCGTAAAAGGTTGGTCTCTGGCTTATTCCTGTCCCAGCTGGACTACGGTGATACCATTTATAGATTTGCCTGTCCCACTGTTTTGGCCAAACTTGACCCATTCTACCATGCTGCACTGCGTTATATATCAAATGCACCTATAGGACTCATCATTGCAAACTATAGCCTAACTGGATGGTCCTCACTGACTATGCGTAGGATGCAGCATTGGTTTTTATTAATGTATAAAGCCATTTTAGGTAAGCTTCCACTGTACATATGTGCCAGATTTGCTCCAGTTTGTGACTCTTACAACCTCAGAACAGAGTGCCTGGATACGGTTCCAGGTACCTGCTGTGCAGACTGAGGCTGGAAAAAGGATTATTTTTTTATTATGATCCTTGGTCTGAGGGCACTTGTCTCAATAGCATGTTTTAAATGGAAGTTGTCTGAAGTCCTTACCACCAGCTGCTCTTGCAGTAATAAGTAGTGTACCTTTCTTACTGTCCTAATGTGCACAATGTAGTGACTGCTTTTTCGTCTTTTGTTTTCGTAGTTATGTTCTCTGTATTTTATATATTTGTGTAAATGTGTTATGTGTAAAGTTGCTGCCTTCTTGGCCAGGTCAGCATTGAAACTGAGATTTTTATCTCAATGCTTTTATCTGGTTAAATAAAGGTGAAAAAAATAATGTGTGTGTGTGTGTGTGTGTGCGTGCGTGCGTGCGTGCGTGCGTGTGCTCTTTCAGGCTGGGATCACGTGACGCTCCGGGCCATGTGCACCGCCTCCTTAAAGAGTTCAAAATAGATTGAAAGTTGGAATCCATCCAGCTGTATCTGCAGTCATGAAGCCTGAGCATAGAGCGTGAGCAGCAGCTTCAGTGCTCCACATGTGTTTTCACGAGTGAATTTCCATTGAAAGAGATACAACCCAGAGTATAATAGTAAGGTTGGGTATTGGCAAAAACCTAGTGATGAATTGAATACAATCTAATTTGAGGGAAAAGACATGAAGAACACAGCTATATGCGTACACAAATATTAAAGAGGACATCAAATGCTCATTTTCAGGATTATATTTGTATTGTTTGCCTTTACTGGGACATGTCTCCATGCTTTAATGCTGAAAAAGATTTTTATTTTTCTCATCCTGCCTGTGCTACAGCACATCTTTTCACCCTCTGAAACCAGAGCCCAGACTGCTCTGATTGGTTAGCTAACACAGGGGTTCCCAAACGTTGCCATGCCAAGGACCCCCATATAGCATTATTCTCTGGCGGGGACCCCCCTGTTGCAATTTTTTTTTTTTAAATGATGGAATATTATGATGGAAAATATGAAAAATTAATCATACAGCTTAATACATTTTCTTAATATATATTTGTATTAATAATCAGTTATTCTTCTAAACATTTTTTGTATTTATCTTTTGTTTTTCATTCATTACATTCATTGTGTCTTCTGTTATAAACATTCTTAACACAATATAAAACAGTAATATCAACAGTAAACATATTTTTAAAGTGATTTCTGTCTTTATAATATTATATAATTTTGAACAGTAATATGAACAATTAACATATATTTTTAGCATTTTTGAAAGCTACTTATGCCTTAATAATATTATATATAATATTCAACAGTAATATTAACAATAAACATATTTATATTCATATATATAAACAACAATATTTGCTACATCCGTGCTCTCATCCAGCTGCAGAGCGAAATATTCACTAGCTCTCACTTGCTCAAAAAGCTGAGCAGATACTCAGTTTCACTCTCAGTAGCGCCAGCTCGATTCTGATTGGCTTGAAGGGCGGTCGTGTGATTTAAAAAATACAAATAAATAAATATTAAAAAGATTGGCATCAAAGGACACATAGATTGATAGATATGCAGTTATTAATAACATTAAAAAAATAATGTAACTTTCCAAAAAATAAAAATCCCCCTTTCCCTCAAACTTTGCGTGACCCCCGGGGGGTCGGAGCACCTACTTTGAAAAACACTAAGCTAACAGACTCTGTTGTGATTGATCCACCGCTTAGCGATGTCCCGCCCCTTAGCCCCCCCCCCAAGACCCATACATTAGGTGCAATGTAATGTATAGGTGTAAGAGCTAACAAAACGTGATCAGATGCTAATTTGATGCTTTCTATACGATTAACTTACAGGCCTGTTTGTCAGCTCTCCGGGGGACTTCTTCTAACATGTGTGCAGGGCTAATATCCACAGACCATGATTAAGTCACATACACTCACACACACACACCCAGGTAAAAGTAACAGACTGACCTAGGAATCATGAAAAAGAGACTGACATTTCAATTTCAGGTGACTGAAGGTGTTATTGAGTCAGATTGTTCCTGTGAGGTCTGTAAACATGAGCAGTGAGATGTTTACCCGGGCTTTGAGTATGTGCCACACATTATGTAACCTCCTCACAAAAGGCTGCATTGATAAGTGTTTTTATTCCTCGTGCAAATCATCACAAGACTTAATTGTGAATCCCAGTATGAACTTCACATGAGTTTTAGCCGAAATACAACGGTAGTGATGCACACTCAACCAAATGTAACAACAAAAATATGCATGCATTGTTGTGCTTTGGTTATTTTACACAACTTCAACTCTGAAAAGGAACAAGCTGAATCTGTGCACAAGAAGGCATCACAAAAAGGGATATCACTTTAATCACGTTTTACTGCCAATTAAAAAACACACACTCACCTCTACAAAATCCTAAACTGTCTCAAAAGTGGATCTATTAATGAAACCTGTGATCTTATATTGCAGTAACAATAACTTAATAAAAGTCACCATTCATTTACTAGAAAATCTAAGATCCAACCATTAAAACAAGCAACCTATCAGAAATGCTTTCATGATGAGCTTTAAAAACTATAAACAATGATCTACTAAACAAGACTTAGGCCCCGTCCACACGGAGACGAAACAGGTGTTATCCGCTATAGTTCTTTATCGTATAGACGGTTCATTCACACGAGGCCGTAACGGAGCCGCGGAAACGGAGCCCTCAAACGATAACGCATCCCAAAGTGGGAAGGTCTGGTAACGTAACGCTTGCAGCACCGTGTGTACGCCCTAAACGGTCATAGCCCCGCCTCTCCCCACCTCTCCTGCTCACCCTTGCGTCCCCCGCGTCATTGCTGATGCGTTTCGCCAACAACAACAATGGCGGATCACAGGGTTGCGTTCGTGCTCCAGACGCTACTGACCATGATACAGATGTTAGTGCAAAATCTATAGCTCCTCCACCACAACCATCAGCAACAAGTGGACATGGAGAACTACATGAACATGTTGCTGAATCCACCGCGGAGAATAAACAGAAGGGCAACCAGGCAACCATGGCAACTATGCTCGGGGTTTCTTATTCGCTGCTTTTGATGTATTTTGTGGCGGAAGTGCAGCGCCACTTACAGGCCCGGCATATGTACTACAGCGTCTCCAGCGGGTCGAGCGGTCTCGTGTGGACGGACACGTTTCTTGAACCGATTCCGTGTGGACGGAAGACTTTTTTTATATCGACCCCGGTTCGTTTTCGTCTCTGTGTGGACGGGGCCTTAATGGAGTCCTCCAGGACAATAACCAACTAAAAAAACAAAGAACAAAAGGCATTTTTGTTTGTTTTAATGTCCCCCCCGCCACTGACAAGTTATCACTGGGGATAGCATGTCAAGTCTAAATAGCTTCAGGTCAGTCCAATAAAGACCCTGAATTTGAATAGCGATAGTCTGTCTATGATATAAACATCAGTGTTATTATTTGATTTGTGGAGGAGAACATAAGCTTTTAACTTGTTGTTGTGCTTACTGTAGTTTCTTTATTTCACACAAGTGGGAGTTACATTATAAATTAGGAAGCAAATTCATGATTATCCCATGTTTTATTCCTTTTTATTCCATTCCATTGCAATGTAAATACTGTTATATTTTACTCTCTTTTTTATTATTATTTTTCTAGTTCTCTACCTGTGTTTTTAATTCTTGTTTTAATTTTATGTATACTGAGAAATCAGTCAACGATCATTGTGTGAAGAAGTGCAACATCGATACAAATTAAAGTCCACATTTTCTTCTTGATATCCTTAGTGCACCTATCATGCTATTTTTAGGCAATAGCATAGGTCTCAGATATATAAAAATATATAAAAAACATGTCTATTAAGTGTTTTGACCAAAATACCAAACAGATCACCCATTGTAGCCATGCCCAAGCCCCCAGGAAGTGCGCCGGACTCTGATGAAAATATTCGTTGTGTCCAAACGGCGGTACTACAACTTCCGTATCAGTCCGTGACGTCACTCGGCCCAGAAAGACTTTTCCTCATTGACTAAAGAGCAGGGGCGGCGGGTACTGTAGGCTAGGGAAGGCTAAGCCTTCCCAAATATTTGTGTCACTGCAGCCTGGTAAAATAAAAATATAATGTATAATGTTTGTGTCTTTGGCATTAGCGCTGCTATGCAGCCACTAGTAAACTGTACTACGAAGCCAGTTCAACATATCCTGGATATGTTTGAATTATCTTAACTAACCCTAACAAACGAGATCTCGCTAAACGGTCCTACGACGCTGGTTATCAACTCTGTAAATCAAGCAAGGGTTTCTCTCTCCAGCTGAGAGCGCATTCACGTGAAAGGGGCGGGGTAAGCTACATTTGACCAATCACAAACAGGGACAAGTGTACTGACAGTGCAGCGTCATACTTCATTAATGAAAAGCAAACTAATATATTAGACAAATATGAGCTTTAAACCATCCATGACTTAAACATATAATCCAGGATACAAGCCACATAGTTGCATCTGCAAGGTGAATCTAGAACAACTGGTTAAAAAATAAATAAACTACAGAGTGTTTGAAAGCGTACAACAGGTTTATGATATCACTGCCCCATCTAAGACACGAGTGGATCTGACATTAATTACATTTGAGTTGAGTGTTTATTCAACCTAATGTGTTGCTTAAAATAATAATTCTGTATACAGTAGCCTATGTGACAATGTAAGTGTTGCACGGCCAGATAGGCTACGGCTCGAGAAGCTGACTCAGATAAGGTAATATATGAAATATTATGATATTATATGATGGATGATCTGATTGATGATGTGATATGAATGATAAGTGCGACACGTCGGCGTCTTCTCTGCATACGGCAGTTTAAACTGTATTTCCTTTATCCTGTAATATGACTTGATAGATTTAAACTCCGCACACTGAGCTCTGATTGGTCACTGAGTTGATCAGAGGCGGGCAGCGTCAGGTGAAAAAAGTTATTTAGCCTTCCCAAACCTGAGCCTCACGCGCCGGCTATGGGAAAGAGACGTCTGTAAATCAGCGGATACTTTTTTTTAAACTAAATAAACTACCCAGTATGAACTATTGTAGGCCTATAGACCTTATTAGAATAATTCTGTCCTTAAAGTTGTAAAATGCACTAAAAGCCGAATCTAGATTTTCTGTCTCCATTCCAGGGGCGGATCTAGACAAATATTCATGGGGTGGCAAGAGGATGGCAGGAGAATTTCAGGGGTGGCATCGCCTGGCAGAAGTATATGCTTATTTAATCGCAGTCATATCAATCAATGTTAATTTGGAAAGCCACAATATTGATATTTTAACTGAATAACATTAGGTGACATTATTGTGGCACATCAGTAAAGCCTTAAATATAAATATATAAGGTGGCAGACATAATTGAATGAATTTTAACTGAACAATAACTGAATGAGTTTGACTCTTAGACCAGCAGGGCTACCCAGTGGCGACTGGTCATTAGGGGCAGCCCCAACTAGTGTCAGCAGAAAGTATTACAAATAATGATTACAAAAAAATGCAATAAAAACTGATTTGTCTGTATATTGCTGTTTTAGTCTGCTCTTCTAATTAGTGTCTAGTGTGTGCCTATTGAGCTGTTTAGAGCCATGTGGGACAAAACCCGATCATGCCCCTCCCTTTCACTGTCTAAGTCAATGGCGACTGTAAAAACTACACTGCGCATGCTCAGAGTATTTTTCAATTTAATGTGTGTGGCAAAAAAATAATGACCATAGGGGCACTGAGCTGCCATCGCCACCATATGTCATCTCACATAATTCAGAGCTGATTGGCTGTAAGTACGTGTGCCGCGAAAAGTGTGTGAAGAGGAGACGAGAGAGGTGCAGTGACGCGTCCTAAAACCCGGAAGTAAGCTGCGCATGGCTTCCCTCGACAAAAAAGCAATGAGATTTCTCCATAGGATTTTAGAAAATAGCTCGAAACAAGATCTGTGGGAAACGTACCTGTTAGATAAATGCACCTTTTGTTCAGCCGGATAATATCCACATGTCTACCCTACTTTTATAATTTTCGAATCATAAATCTATCGATTAGAATTATGATATACTTTTGAAACTACAAGAAGATAAGGAGGACTTTTACAAAAAAGTAATAGAGATTTTTGTCCAGAAGGATAGGCAAATGGACTTCGTCTTCAAGTCAAGGTAAGACCACAATTTTATTGAAAATGGGATCTTACTAAGAGAGAACATTTAAATATTTAAATGATAAAATTACATTTTTTGGGTATCCTTTTGTTGAACTGTCTGTTTAAAATTAATCGAAGCATCAGACAAAAAAAGCTTTTGAAAATAATATTATATTTTGATTTAGGTCCAAATATAATATTTGTAAACCTGAAGAGTCAGTGCCTCACCAGCCATGAACCTCACTGCAGAAGCTTATAGACATCTACGTTGTTTGTGCCCCACCACTTTTGTACATATAAAAACGCCACTGGGGGTACCAAATCTACGCAGACTGCTGCAATAAGTACATTAATTAACTGTCTAAATGAATATGATACTATTAACAATGATATTATTCCTATCAGATGTCAATCACTGTTAGGATTCAGTGTTATTATTAAATAAACTATATTTTTTGGAGGAGTTAATGATGAATGTTCCTCAGGATGCTTGCTCACCCTCCTTCAAATTTGAAAGATAAGTAATTACTATCATATATCAAAAAGAATCAAAGGAACAGTTCAGCGCCCCACGACTTCATTGCAAACAGTTACAACCTTGACTTTACATCAGAAAGAACAAACATTAAAGAATTGATTAACTGCATCATTTAGGGTTAAAAAACGTGTATTCAGCTAAAATATATACATATACATATCTGCAGTTATTATCCAGTGGAAATTCCTTACCTACTGGCCAAATGAAATCAAAGTGGTTACTTTTTTTTGGCTGGGCACTGTAGTTTTACACACCGTCTTAATTAAACAAGTAAACGGAAGAGCGTCTGAGAGGCCTTTTTGCTTTTTACCTTACTAAGGCCCATTCCCAAACCGCCCCCTACACCCTACCCCTACACCCTACCGCGTGAACTGCGCGTGAACTGCGCGTTCACGCGGAGGGTCCGCCATATTGAGGGCTGTTCCAAACCAACGAGTGTGGAGCGGTAGTGTAGTGGGCTATCAAGCCCTCAAACAGCGAGTCTTCAGCGGTGCTGACTTGAGACCGGTCTCTACGGCCCAATCCCAAACCACTCCCTCGACCCTACCCCTCCGTGGTTTGTAGCCACACTCGCAGCTCAACGAGGCTCCCTCCTGTCAAATGGAGGGAGTAAATACAGCGGCAAGCTTTGGGAAGGCCTCCCCTCTCTCCGGCAGAAACAGGAAATGCCGTAACTGTATGTGACAACGGTTCCAAATCAGCATCTCTTAGACAAAAAGTTTAAATGAATAACTCAAATAAAACTCCAAACATCTTTCATTGTGTTTCAAAGCTATTTTAGTTTTAAACCTGATGTTTATAAGCTTCTTAGTTTTTGCAACGGTCTGTAAATATACACAACTTTATAATAAAATGCACACATTTACCTTTTTCTAGACTAAACACAGGTATGATCCTAAGTTAAAACATGAGGTTATCATGAGGTTGTTGTTAACATCGCAGTTTATCAGTGGATGTTTGCTGGAACTACTTGTTAACAGCGTGTTTCCTGACGGACACACACAGAGTGACTCCGGTCAGGTAGAGACCAGTCTATGGTAGAGACCGGTCTCAAGTCAGCACCGCTGCAGACTTGCTCTTTGAGGGCTTGATAGTTCACTCCCCCTCCACACCGCTCCACACTCGTTGCTTTGGAAAAGCCCTCAATATGGCGGACCCTCCGCGTGAACGCGCAAACGGAGGGTTAGGGTGTAGGGGTAGGGTGTAGGGGGCGGTTTGGGAATGGGCCTTACTCCCTCCACCTTACAGGAGGGAGCCTCGTTGAGCTGCGAGTGTGGCTACAGACGGAGTTCACTCCGTCACGGAGGGGTAGGGTCGAGGTAGTGGTTTGGGATTGGGCCTAAATGGTCTAATGGTCATTGGAGCGAGGGGCGGGGCGAAACTCACGGAAGTGATTTCAAAACAAAAGCACTCGTTTGCTTGGAACGGTGATAATATTATAAACAAGGGGCATTTAGCGATCACAACGAAAACAACCAAGACACATTTTGAGCCCAGAAAAATAATGTTATTAAGGGCTGTAAATATAATGAGCCTATGTCTAAAATGGACAACATTGTAAGGAGATTTAAACTACAGCGATGTTGCACTGCGGTCAACTCAGCCGTCTCTCGAGTTTGTTTTTTCAAATCAGCAGCTCTTAATTTTTTTCCTGCTATATTCAATGAGTGAGTATTTCATCTGTATTAATAAAGTTGCCACGTGTTTTCAAATTTAAGTTAAGGCACTATCTGTGCAGAACATTACATATATTCTTCATTTGCAGTATTTTATTTTAAAAGTGTTCAGAAAGACTGCATCAATGATATGCTATATATATATATATATATATATAATATCAATAGGTTATTGTTATTAACTTCAACCAAAGTCAATTTGAATAGCGGGCAAAAATGGGTTAATTGCCATGGATGTGTTGTTTGATATAGTTTACGTTCTAAAAAACTATTTTAGGCATAAAAACGTATATAGACTAAACCTTTTTTTAATAATTTATAATTTAGAAAGGTTTTTGTGAGCAATGATTTCAAAAGTAAACTTCTTTTCCTTTTGTATTTAAATTTGAAATGTTTGCACACAACATTATTAATGTAGGCCTATACATTTTTATCAATTTGTATCAATTATGAATCCATTTATTTTATTGTATTTCCTTGAGGCTGGGGACGATATCCGATAAGTAAGTATATAAGTATAACATGGACAAGTAAATAAAATACTCAACTCTTACGGTACCTTTTTGAGTTTGTGCTGCAAGTTAGTGAAGGGAAGAATATGTGAGACCTTGTTATTCGGGGGCCAATGGCAGTCACGTCATCTCACCCTCGTTAGCCTGGAAATGGGAACTTTGTGGCGGCCCTGGAGCGTAACAGGACAGGGTGTGGGGGCGACGGAGGGGTACAGTTCTGTGGGGCTCGCATCAGAGTGGCACTGTGATTCTAGGTCAGGCACTATTTCTTGTGCCAGCCGGGCCTCCATTGTTGTGACCCTCATTAGCAAGTCAGGAGAAGCTGCTCTGCTGGACACTCTGCAACAGCTCCGCAGGTTTTCATTCACACCAGAGACCTCAAACTGTTTCTCCTCCACTTGCGGACGGATAAACTAACAGCAAAGGAAATCATCCGGCTGACGTGAATAAACCAACATGGATCCTCCAGATGATGGAGTTGTAGCAATGAGGAGAGGAAGCTATGATGATGTTACAGCAGCTTCTCTACATCCTGTGAGTATGGATCCACCATCTAAAGGCAAAGGTGAAATAGTGAAATTCAGCGCCCCTTGAATATGACACAACCATCACTGTATTGTTGTTCATCAGTTTCTGTACGTATGAGGGTTTAGAAAAGGTCAGTGCTGTGGAAAGACAAGAAAAACTGGAGGTCTGAATTGGCAGATGGCAATTAAACTCCTAAATGGAGTTCCTTTTAAGTGATAGTGTCCTTTCAACCCAGGGCCAGAGAGGGTCATTATGGCAGAGTTATGGTCTCTGAGTGCAGGTACAAAACATTACCATGAACATACACATTACTCTCTATATTCTAAGACCAGAAAACCAATCCTTTGTTTATTTATTAAGGAAAAATATGTCAGTGAGTATTCTGCTTTTTTTAATTAAATGGCCAGTTATTACCAGGAAATTACACCCGCAGTTCCTACTTCGAATCACTTAAATAGGCCCATACAAATAAGAGTCCCTCTTTACCTTAAACTGTATACCTTCTTACTGTATCTTTCCTTTTTTTTGCTGTGTTTCGGGATGTTTCTGAAGTCTTAGCACTAAAATGCGCCAAACTCAAAGCCAGATTGTAAGGACTAATCCAGGTGCAAGTTGCTCCTAAACTTATGAGTATAATCTTTAAATGTGAATATATGTCAGTCGTTTGTTTACAGGTTGTTTCTGGTGTCTTCAATATTCCATCGGATAAGTTAAGCGTTGAAAATTGACAAGAGATATTTCCAAAGCAAAAAACACATTATCAGTACAGTGATTTCCAGAAGATGGCATAGGAAAGTGTCTATGTGTGCTATCTGCTAACTGAACAGCAGTTTCGTCCCTCCTTTACATCTCATCATCTCTTAGCTCTGGTTGACCTTCAAACTGTAGTAGATGGGAATAATTATCCTGTCAATGAAAAGTGTTCTCTTGGCCCTTGGTTTATCATAAAGAAGGTGGAGGATGGTACAGTTTGTCTACTGTGTTCAACGAGCATCACATTTAAGTACATGATTGCACTCTGGACTGAAAAGTCACTCTGGTCCTCTGTGTCCTGAGGAAGCATAGAAACATGCTGCAGAGGCCCGAGAGAGGTGCTTTGTCCTGTATTCCTGCTTTTGTTCGTTTGGTTTTGCTCTTTTTTCCTTTCTGTCTTTAGTTCGGCTTGACCTGAATTCTCAAGTTTGTCAAGCAATTAGAGCGGCCACAACAGGATAGAAAATATGTTACTTATTTGTTTATAGTTGAGAGTTGATGTTTAACAGCTGGGAAAATAAAAAGGTGAATTAAAGGTTAGGTTTGATAAATAAAAAGGTTCGGTTTTAGCCATTCAATCTGTATTGATCAGACTGAGATATCTCAACAATGATCAGATGGATTGTCACAAATCTTTGTCAACGCATTAATTTCCCCTCGTGATAAATTGCATTCACTTTTGCAAACCTCTTTCATGTAGCTTCATTGTCAGGTAAAAACGAAATACAAAAAGCAATACTTTGTTGTCGTATTTATTTAACCTAACTGTATGTGATATTTAAACGTCAGTATTTCATTCATTAATATGATATACTGCAGTTTTTCATAATTATGATACAGCATCTCAACATTGTTCTTTTATATTTTATCAGATCTTTTAATAATATATTCACTGGTATTCATTGGTATACAGCCTTTTCACATATAACAATAAAGGAACAGCAGAAAAAAAGCACTATAACTCCTTACAGCCCCAACAACAACAAAAGGTCCATTGAGTGTTATTACTACAGTTTAGTGAGGAGCAGTGACGGTGACAGCAAAAAGGCTTTGAAGTGTGCTTTTATTTACAGATGAGAGGATTTGATCTGTTCCTGGAAGCATGAGTTCAGGAGGTTTGATGCGTACGTTAAGTGCTTTTGTGTGCTTTGAAGGTGTCAATGAGGGAAGCTGTAGAAAGAGCACTGCTTCTAGATGTCTTCTGTTCCATACTTCCCATTGTAAAGCGTCCTTGGGTTTCGTGAAAGGCGCTACAGAAATTGAAATTATTATTATATATATGGAAACTTTAAAGTCTTGTTTGCTGTTTGTTTCCATTTCCTATTGATTGATATAACTGGACAAAATCAAAAGAAAAATGTAGCAAAATGTTGATGTTTTTTGAGTAAGTGCTTTTACAAACTCAGATACACTCTTTCAAACCACACGACATTTCAAAAATACCTCTATTTGTAGTCTCACACGTACGCTCAAAAAAAGAAAGAAAACTTGGCCTTAATCAGAGATCTTATTCCTAAAGCCTTTTTTGATTAAAACCTTTCTCTAGGGCTTAATTGAAATCTCTGATCTTATCTGAAGTGTGGAGCCCTGGAGGCTGTTGCTAGGTGACATGTGTGCAGCATTCAATCACTTCTGCTTCTCGACATGCGATGAACGGCCAGGTGGGAATTTATAATCCCATGCTGCTTGGACTCCATATGTTATTGTCATGGGTGGGTGGCTTCAGTGAGATTAAAATGTTTTCGCTGTGATGGAGTCCTCTCAACAGAGTGACCATAAACAGCTGAGAGAGAAGCAATATCAGACGGAAATCATAATAGAGACCTCAGAGCCCGTTTGTTGGAGCAGATCGCCCGGCTGAACAACGGATGTTGCTGCCGGTGAGTGTATGACTTTTATCGACATCCTCCCTCACTAAATGGCCGTCAACCTGAGCGGCGACAAGCTCCAGTTGGTGCTCGTGGATAAAACATAGTGGAAAAATATATAGTAGCATAAACAAATTATAACATCTATAGTCAGTCTTGCAACAGCGGTGATACGTTGCTGACATATCGTTGTCTCAATAAAGAAACAATAAAAAAAGCTTTGACACAAGAAAATACCGCAACGAGCCCTCACTTACAACGATTCATGTGCAGTTTGACTCCAGATTACTTTTTTCACATTCATCTGGTGAAAGAAGGGACGTTTGTTTGTGCTCAGGTTGAATCGGTTATTACTCGTGGAAAAAGGCATTGTCGCCAAACCTTCTTCCATTCTTATCAGTTTCCAGCGTTGACTTTGGTGGTCACTACAGTCTGAGTCCACGCTTGAATTTGATGCTTTATGTATTTTTCAAGCAGTATTTTTAATTGTGTATGTAATTTGTGGTCCCTTCTATTTTCAATGTCCTCATCTTTGCTGTTAAAACAATAACCCAACAGGCTTTCTGTTGCTTCAGAAAGCCTGTTGTGTTGTTGTTGAGTTCCTATATGTTATGGATGTTTCCAGACAAAAGAATAGAAGGAAAGATCAAACACTGTGAGAAGCCCCTTAATTGACTGTAAACGACAGGTCAATAAACTCTGGTCTACAGAAGACACCTGTTCCTATTCTGTTTCTTACAAATATGAACATTGGTTTATTTTAACATTGACAGCAATCGCTCTGTAATTTAATCACTGTAAAAAAAGAAAAAGAAAATAGCTTTAACAGATTAAAGGGGACCTATCATGCAAAATGCACTTTTGTACGTCTTGTATACATGAATATGTGTCCCCGGTTTTGCAGGGAACTCACCAAGTGTCAGAAAACACAACCCTCTCTATTTTCCTCCATACCCAAATCTCTTAAAAAGGGGCTGCAACGGATCTGATACAGACTGATCCAGATTTGAACACTTCTATGACGTCACAGAAGTGGCGCTACGGCTATTGGGCCAACTCCACCAATCAGGAGGAGGCAGCCACGGACATTGCCGTTCAAAAGCGCTGGAGACGCTGTAGTGCATATGCCAGGCCTGTAGATGGTGCTGTTCTCACAGAATCAGCCCATGCAAAGACAGTGTTACATTGAGTGAAATGAGGAATGGCTAAAATGCATGATCTGTTTGGTATTTAGAAAAATAAAAAGTATAAATATGCCTTATATAGGTATGGTCCTATACTATATTATTCAAATATAGCATGATAGGTCCACTTTGTCTTTTTTTTGTCTTTAACAATTTTAACCCACACCTTGATATTTTTCTTGAACGTAACCAATTCATTTATGTGAAAGGTAATTACGTTCTCATATTTTAAAAAGTTATTATCTGATTGAATACATTTTTCGAAGCTCTGTATTTTCTCTTTGCAGTTTTCTGACTAAACGATTCATCGAGAAAATAATTGCCCAAAAAATCAATAATTACAAATAGTTTTTAGTTGCAGCCCACTGTGCTATCATCGTATCGTTGCTCACTTGAACTGTCCCTTTGTGAAGCGACTGGACTGATGTTTTCACGATGAATATTGAGCGTGCAGCCTGTTCGATAGATAGATCGAAAGTACTTTATTGATCCCAATTTGGGAAATGTTTGCGTTGCAGCAGCATGAAAAAACAAGGCAATAAGAGAAAGCCTTATGTCTTTGAAACGTTTAAAATTGCAACGTTTTATGATTCTATCCTTCACTTTTACAAGATACTTTCTTTCATTCAGTAAAGATGAGATTTGCAGATCTGTGGGACACCAAGGAGAGTATGTTTCACACGTAGCCTTTGGAGACATCTGGTGAGAAGAGGGTGGAAAGATAACGTGTGAAAAGCCTTGCAGCTTGTAATTCACAGCTATTTAGGGTGTAAAAATGCCACTATGGTACTTGTTGTAAGGAGTGTTAGTGTTTGGACACCACATTAATATGATATAAAAGGCCCTATAAACAGATAGAAACAGAGATACATAAAGAAGTATTGTTTCACCATAACAAGTCCTCTGTGTTCTAACAGCACCTCAAGCACTTGGCTCACAGGCGACGCTCGGCTCCATCTCTGGTCTTTGGGAAGGCGCTGGGGGTGCCATGGCCTCCTATCAGGTGTGTACATCGTTATTTCCCATCTGCTGAACAATTACTGAACATACTTTGTATGCCTGTTATTCAAAATGAACAATCCTCACAGCGAGCTTTGAGTCAAATCAATATCTTTAAAAGAAGTGCTCTGCAATTTTCACCTTTGATTGTGAGGTTTTGACATAAATGGCAAAATCATCTGGGAAAAAAATAATTATAATCCCGCAGCTGTTCACAAGAATCAGTCATGAGGTATTTGACTGTAAGGCGCTTAAATCAGCGGCAATTACGATTTAAATATGTTAAAATGTACTGAATTGTTTTGGTATGTCTTCATTAGATACTATATGATCAGATCATTACTAATCTAAATGTAGAAACGTTTATAGCTTAAGTTCAGTTTTTTAAAGCTTGGATTAATGTGAAGGCCCTTAAAATGTCAAGTAGTTTTATGTCTGCATGCATATTAGAAATAGTTATCCAAGACATTTGAAAATCCCACTTTACCTCAAGTGCTCTTAAATATAGCCCCAGGTTCACCGTGTGTTTCACTGCATTATATTTATGAAATGCCCTTTATTTGACAGTGCATTTAAAAAACAACGTTTATATAAATAAATGCGATTGCTCCTTTAAATACAGCATTTTTTTCATGCTTTTGTTTTGCTGCAGCAGATGGCAGCACATGGGAATTCAAACTCTATCACCTCTGTTTTGGTCACAGAGGAGTACTTGATACAACATGTATAAGGAAACTGATTTCCCCCTCGCATCACGCTGCCACCACGTGCTGAGCAGAAACACTCCTGATGTCAACTCCATATCACCCCCAGGCCACAAACACAGATTTCCTTGCGGGGGATTTTCAGAGCAGGGTTTTGAAACGCTGAGCTCAAACTCTTTAAACCTCAGTCACAACCTTTCTTAGGACCAGGCTGACATTTATCTGTCTTCTACTTTAAATCGTTATCTCCAAACACCTCAATCTCAATCTTCATTTACTTATATAGCACATTTAAAAACAACCAACAAGTGCTTCACAGGGAATAAATAAAATATAAAATAACACAATGGGAGTCAAATAATAAAACAATGATTTAAAAAGCACAACAGCTAGAAACATATAAAAAAAAAAAATACAACTGTAAAAATGTTATTTTCAACTAGTGTTAAAAGCCAGTGCAAAGAGGTGCGTTTTTAGATTTAAAAAGTTCAATAGACTGAGCAGTCCGGATTTGTACGTTTAGTCCTCTAACATGAGAAATATTTCAGACCCTGTCATCTGAGGGATATTTAGAAGTGAAAGTATCTGTTAAAAAAAAAACATATATTATGATGTATGGTCTAAAACTGTTATTTTAGCTGTGGGATCCTAAGGTGAAGGAGACTTAAAATCATGACCTTGAAAATAATCCTAATTGTAAAGTGTTTCTTTATTGTTTGAAAGAAACTTATATCGCCTCTCCTCACCCTTTATTTGGTTTGATCGTCTGCCTTCCTAACCTCATGACACACGTAAAGTCTGTTATGTCTGATTATTTTCCGCGTTGGCTCTCACCTCCTCTTCAATACCAGTTTTTTTTAACTCTTTAACCTTTTGGAGCTGTAAGTGCAATATTCACACAAAGACCACCAGAGCATCCAGTGGGCGAGGCCATCAAAGCAAATTTAAAGAAATGTCAGATACACACTTCCTACTCTCAAATCTTACGTACGGCGTCCAAACACACACTCTGGGCATTTCCTTGAGGCGGGGGGACATGGTGGGTGGCAGTTCCACTAAAGGGGGACTGCCACTGACGTAGATGCTATCTCATCGTCAAAAAATAGATGCTAAAGATAATTCGCTATATGAGTTTTATTCGAAAATTAAAGCATATAATTTAACCAAACAACACATATACTACAAACATATACGCTACTACAACCGATATTAACAATAATTGGAAGCAGTGCCATTTTAATTAAATTGTTTATCTACACAGAACACCAAGAACCCAAAGTGTAATTTCACACAGTTATACGGACATATAATATCATCATTCCACAACAATCTTTTAATCAAATATTCATATCAATGATGAAGTGTAGCAAAAACACTTCTTGAAGACTGATTGTTTTCAACATGGTCTAAATGAATCTTATACATTATAGTAATCTCACCGTAAGGCGTATAATATAACGCCATTTTTAAGGACATTTTGTGTGTTATTAAATGCACCATTCTCCTTCACAACTCGTCACACACATTTGCAGTTTTAAACACTTGGTTAATCTCGTTAAAGCCGTTTTTAAACGCCTTCTCATTGGACGAGGCTCACGCAGCAGTAATTCATGTTATTATAACCCCTTTTTTAAAGTTGATAGGTTTGTTGTTTACACACACTGATAACCACCAGTTTGAGTTTATAGTTCTCCCACTGTTTCTATATGCCAATATTTTATGAGTCATCTTCAGTGGGCCAGAAGGGTAACAGGGAAAGTACCCCTGCTGAAACAATTTGAATATCTGCCCTGAACTCAGTAAGTGGGAAGAACGCTGACCAAAATTGGTTTCATATTCATGTAGGACAAACAACGCTTACTTCTTGAGTGTGTATTGCCATGTGTTGATTTGATGCACATTCTTCTACTCTGAGTGTCTTCTCCTTTCAGCTAAACACGCATAACCCAGTCAGAGAAGTAATACCAGTGTGTTCTTCTTTGATAGGAACATATACGATTATTTACATGATATTGATCTGTGAGGGGAAGTGATGCCTCTACGTATGGATTTGACATTTTCCTTCAAATAAAACATAACACGACGCTCTCAATGGTTACGGGGAAGGATCACTAGCTATCGATTAGTACGTGAACATATCTATTTTTAAAACAAATGAAAAAACAGGGTTTATTTTCAGACAATTAAACTCAACAGCAGTCTTCAGTCAGTGTCTGATCCAATAGACTTTTAAAATCAGAAATGTATTATCTTGAGATCAACCCCTTGAGATTGTCCTAACTTTTGTCAAAGCGGCCCCTAACACAAACTCCATGGAAACCCTGAATAGCTAGATAAAAAGTTTCATGGACCAAATTATGATTAATCTATAAATAAAGGAACAGTGATACATCTGTTTAAAATGTGGGAAAAATACTTTTTGACTCTTAAACGCAAGAGTTTAGGATTAGCCTAAAAGGGATGTGTCCTTTTCAGATAATTGTATAATTGATTTAAATGTTAATATGTTTAAGAAGCTACAAATGAGAAAAACAAATCGTTCACAAGACTAGAAAATGTCTAGTTGTGTTCCGCACATTTTTAGTTCTATCTTGTTCCATTATAATCAGTGATGAACCTGGATGGTCCAGATTGAATTAGAAAAAGGTTGGAAAGCATTGATCGGAATAAGGTCATATAGGTCTAAGGACAAAACTAATGGATAGATGAGCAATAGGAGAGAATGAAAGAAAATCAATGTTCTGCTATAAGTAATACAATGTGTGTACAGATTCAATCAAATTACATGATTATAGCAATAAAATGCTCGACAAATATCAAGTGAGTAAAAGAGAAAGAGGATCTGTTTCAGGGCCTTTGGGAGTGTTTTGTTGTAAGGTATCACATGTGGTAGAAAAGATGATTGTTAAATTGATAGAATTACCCCTACACCAGGTTGTTTATATTAAGAATGTATCCATCCAGCCCAGCTGCCTCCATGCTGAGCTCCTCATAGCTTTATTGTGAAGAAACGTAAGGTGGCCACGTTTTGTTTATTTGCTCAGGACGACGCCTTCCTGCCTCTCGCTGTAGAAAACGACTCATGTTCTGAATGGAAAAAGGGGTTATATGTTGGAGCCTTTCATTCCATTTAAAGCATTACAAGCCGCGGAGGCCAAAGGGAATGTCTGGGTTATGAAAGAAAAGTACATTTCTTTCCTCTTTTGTAAAATACATTTAAGAGCAAAGTGTCGATACTGTCCAGTTTATAGAAGCTAGAAGGCAGTTTGATGAATACCAATTCAGTTCTTATTCTGTTTTCATAAGGCTCTCAGATTAAATGTATGCAATGTGTTAAATATATATGAAACGTTGCAAAGACATTTCAGGATATAGTTCATATTCATTTTTACATGGAAGAAATGTCTGGTGTTGTTAACTTGTAAGCACATACGTCATATACACCTATCATTCATGGTTTTCAGTCGCCTCATTGTGTTTCCAATCCTTAAACAAGCAAAAGATACATTTCATCATAGATTTCTCACCCTGGTTCAAATAGGCATGGTCAATATTAAGCTAAAGCCAAAAGATGGTTGTTAATGATAGCTAAGTTTACCAGAAAGCAGGGATTTAGAGTGAAGAGTAGGGAATACCAAACAACGGGCAGTCAGCATGTCGAAGTCTCCTTAGGAAAAACACTTGACCCCAAATTGCTCCTGTAGGCATGTCCATGGTAATGAAGTGTTACGTACTGAAATGTACCTCAACATCACCACGGTGTTGCATTCAGGTGCTCTTCATGGCAGTCTTGTAAAGAGAGAGGGGCTCAGTTGATTAAAACTCAATGGATAAAAGAAAGGCTTGATGTCGCAAAATCCTACACACTTAAATGGCACGGTATACTTGTGACTCTTACAACCTCAGATCCAGTGCCTGGATACGGTTCCAGGCACCTGCTGTGCGGAATGAGCCTGGAAAAATTAGTATTTTGTATTATGGTCCTTGGTGTTGGAATGACCTTCAATCAAGCCTCAAACTGAGGGCACTTTTCCCTATAGCCTGTTTTAAATTGAAGTGGTCTGAGGTCCTTACCACCAGCTGATCTTGCAATAATAAGTAGTGTACCTTTCTTACTGTTCCAAATGTGTGTTCTCTGTATTTTATATGTCCGTGTTATGTGTAAGAATGTGTAACGTTGCTGCCTTCTTGGTCAGCATTGTAAATGAGATTGTATCTCAATGCTTTTATCTGGTTTAATAAAATAAAAAAACTTACATTACAAACTAATTATTTTATCCGACGGTTGTGTCTTTTTTTAAGGGTTAATTATTTCAGCCTTCTTCCTCGTAGTCCACCATTAGACAATCTGAAAAGTTGTAGTGGTTATTGGGACGGTGGAGAATTTAAAGTAAGCTCACATACTCAAGGATATCTAGTATATATCTGGTTAATTCAAATTCGACATAGTATTAGGTCAAAAAACACGTAATATTTCAAATGGTTTCAGGGCTCCTGTTTCATATTGACAAGAGTGCAATCTACCTTAACATCTAACTCTAGACACGAAAGCAGTGTTCCTTAAAATCTCTTAATTTACACTGTGTTTAAAACGTTGGTTCTTAAAATCCCTCTACTGTCAACAAAGCAGTGTTGCAATTTGTGTTAAGGCACTGGTTTTGTATCATTGCTTTCCTTTAAACGCCATTAACTGTTACACCAACATGTCAACGTTGTTTGAACAATAACTCCAAGGTTGGTTAATAAAGTGCGTCTGACACAGGATCACGGCTCAGAGAGGTTGAAAATATTGCAAACCCATTAAAACAGCATGACATCCAATAACATAATTGCTTAAATTACCCTGGACTGGCTGTTGGTCGTCTCTTCCGCTCAACAAATGTCCTTTTCCTCTCAGGGAGGAGGCTTCTTGCTGCGTTGTCTCGGTGGAGCAGAGTCCATTTGTGCTCGGCCTCAGCAGTGAGAACGGAGAGCTGCTAATGGACGAGTGTGTTCAGGTCATCGAGGGCCCCAAGACCCACGAGAGACACCTGTTCCTCTTCAGTGATGTCATTGTCTTCGCCAAACTCAAGTGAGAAACGGAGATATTAACATACATATATTGTGGTCATCAGTTCAAACTTGAAGAAATCTAAAAATCTCCACATGGAAACCTCTGAAGCAACCGCCAGAAAGGAGAAGAGAAATACAGCTGAGGTGATGTTTGAAATGCTTTTTGCTTACAAAACGTCACACAGTTGTACAGTTGGAATGGGAGCGTGAAAGAGGAAGTAAAACCAAAACGTGTATTTTTAGGCCGCACACTTGGACTGTTGGGGAATCTCCAAGCAAACAAAAAGTGTTTTCGTTTAGTCACTCTGACTTTATTTAAATAACAGAAGAAAACACGGTGATTCCCTCTGTGTGCTTTTGACATTGAAACAAACAAAACAGGGCGTACTTTAAGTTCTAAATGCTGCTTTATCAGTCTCACAAGTTACAATATTTAACATCTTAAATAAACCTTAGAAATAAGCCATATTACAACACATACCTAAATTCAATTTTAATCACTTCTTCGTAATTATTATTTTTGACATTTACAATGAAAGCACTAGATGAAAACAGCATTATCTTCCATATCTCTCCCCAACTTACTAAAACAGAACACTTATTAGTAAGAGGCTTTAAATGGCTGCTAATCTTAGTCAGATCTGAGATGTTTGTCGAAGTGGAAGTTTTATAGATCTTGAGTGGGAGGACAGTTGCTCTCATCTGTGTACCACAACCTGCCCACTGTTCCAGTAGCAGAGTTAGTACTACAGTATGATGAGAAAACAGAGTGTATACACTATATACATCTTTCCTTCTCGAAATAATCCTATGGCAGTTCATTGAAAGTACTTCAACATGTTTTCACATCAAGACCACTTGAAAGACTAATGTATGTTCAGGCTCTGGAGGGAGCTTTTTACAGCCATTTTTTATATATATGTTCCCAAGGATGAATGATCAACCAGGCTTCCAGAGGCCACAAAAAAACACTTGATATTCATTTTAAGTAAACTATACAAGAAATCAAAGTCTATACTGAAGATGGTGACATCTAGAGGGAAAGTTTATCTCTGTTAAACAAAAAAGAAAGTAAATAAAACTGTCTTACTGCTCATTTTAGGGCACCTCTTTAGACCATGTTCTGCAACGTGTAAATGTAAATACTCATTGTTTCCCAGTTCAGGAACTACTAGATAACAGTCCTCAAACTCATCCTTTAACTCTGCAGTACAGATCATTTTAGAGCAGGTTGGTAGGTGTATTTTTTAACCAGCCCTAGTCTGTAGCTTGGATAATTATCTGTAGCCTACTTACTAAAAACAACTAAAATACAATGTTTAGCCTAAAATATAGTCATACTTATCGGTTTCATTTTCAATTATGCTGATGGTAATTCTTAATTGATTTGGCAGTGTTCCAGGATTCGAGTGTTGGGAAAAGTAACAAAGCTATCTGCTTAGTAAACAACGCACAGTGGTTCACAGTCTGGGCCCTCAACTCATATTTACCAAAGGACCCTCCGAGTGTTTTGATCTGTCCATTTGTGTTCCTCGCAGCCTTTCCATATTTCCTCAGTGGCACGGGACATGTCTCTCTCTATTTATATACTGTAAAGCCTCTGAATGTTTCCCCTCACCTCCTTTGTCTTCAACCCTCTCTGACTGTTCTGCTGCAGCCTCAGTGTGTTGCAGTGGGTGGAGACCTGATTGCTGTTGCTGTGATGAATAAGTGCCCTCTGACCTTTTTGTGAAAGGTGTTTTTGATCCACTTCTGGCATTCATGCCTCTTCATGCTCACATCACAGTACAACAAACGAGTATATATATATATATAAAGTTAATTCTTCCTAAATGCAGGCCAACCATTATATTAGCAAAGAGCGTAAGGTAAAGCTTCCCCCTTTTCAAAAGATACTAAGGATCTTTCATTTAGAAATGTGACAAGCATGCTAGCTTGTAGAGACCTTGCTGCACTTAAGAAAACTTCTCCCAAAAGCAACACAAGAGCAATTATAAAACATTGATCCAATCCACATGTGTAGCAAGTTCCTCGCATTTCTTTTTATGTACAGAAATCCATTTTCCATTAGGATTTAAGAGGGAATTGTTGAGTCTGTATGCTCCGGGGTTATGTGAAGGTTTGAAGGCTTTCACATGACAAATGTCACTTTGTTATTTGTATACCTCCAACTTTTGTAAATACTTGTTGACATGTTAAATAGTTGTTGTCAAGAAACCTAATCTCTTTTGATCACTCAGTGTAAACCAACCTATAGAAGGACAATTCATAACTGAGAAAGATTCATGGAACTCAACCCTGAACCAATCTGGAAACTGAAAGGCTGTGAGAACAAAAAGAAATGACAGAAATCGCCTTTTTGTCTGCTTCTACTTGAACAGGTCGGCTGCCAGCTACCGTCTGAAGCACAGAGTGGGTCTGGAGGACGTCTGGATTTACGGTTTCCAAGATGAACTGGAGGAAGAGGAAGGACAAATGGGGGATATTGATCTCAGAGTGACCCTCGTCCTCGCCTGGCACCTCACGTTTTGTGTAGTGTGTTTTTGGTGAGCAGCAGAACACTTGCATTCAAACAGCAGCGTATTAAGATTCATTCCGTGCATGAATGTGTGTCTGTGAGCCTCTTCACTTTGTTGTCATGCTTCCTCTTACACTCTAATCCTGCTTTGAACTGGATCCTTGACCCCAACATATAAATTAACCTCTGATGAGGAGAAGGATTTACTTTAAAGCTCTGTGTGACATTTGAAAAATGGGCTTGTAAGTAGGGCTGCAAATAGAATCAACATTATCTTTTTTGAAGAATTGATGGGTTTAATCATTTTCTTCCCTACAAAACGCAGCAAGACTTAAACATGAGGAAATGACATGTTTTCAGTTTCTCATGTACAGTACACCACCCCTGGTTGTTGTAAGAGTGACTGCTGTGTACTGTAACATACAAGCATGTGATCATACTTGTGATCAGATGTCACTTCCTCACTCTATATGTTAATGTGCGTCTGACAAAGCTAAGACAAAAGGGACTAACTGTAACAATATCACAATATACAACTACAAAAGAGATTACTCTGGATTTGTGTTAAAGGTCTCCTATAATACTGTTTTTCATCAATATATTACAGGTCTCAGATATATACAAACATGTCTCTGAAGTGTTAGACTCTAAACACCAAACAGATCATTGCAGCATTACCCATAATCCCCTCTGTTTCAGCCCTGTTTCCAAAGTGCTGATTCTCTGTCTGTTACTTTAGATGAAAATAAGGAGCCCCTCCCCACGCCCCTCTGAGAGAGATTTGGTTAAAAAGAACACAATGGATCTCTAGGAGGAGATGCAGGTGATAAGGTGGGGGGGGGGGGGGGGGTTACCTTGGTTTCTGATTGGCTAATGGTTACACAAGCCAAAACATCGCTATGACATCACAAAGTGGCCGAAATCTGATCAGCTCATTTTCAGACAGGTTTTTATATATATGGACAAAAAGTGAGCAAATCTTTTTCCCTGAAACTTCCAGAATCTCTTAACGCACAGGGGACACATGTTGATGTAGAAAACATGTGCACAAGTGGATTTTGCATAATAGGTGACCTTTAAGCTAACTGGCTGCTGATAGTAGCTTTAGATCAGATATTGGCCTTTAGGTCAACTGTGCTCCAAATGTGTTAGAAAAGCACATACACACTGCCCTTCTTTTTTCAAAGTTATTAGAAATCTGTAATGTAATAATCACTTGTAGTAAATGTCATATGATCTGTGGCCTTCATGAAAACAGGGAAGTAACAAAGAGAAAGTCACAGCAGAAAGAATCACAAGACAAGAGGTTACACAATTGGCAGTGGATCAACACCCCATGACTTTATCTAGAAATACTGGCCTTTACAATAAGGGCAGGAGAAAAGCTCTCCGTCTGCTGTCTAAACCGTGTAATCAACCAAAATGATTTTTTATATACAACTCATCAAAGTCACCTAATAGCACAACTGGAGAGTCATTTCTCTAATTGACTGACTCCCACATTTCTCACAAAGCAGAAAATGCTTTTGTTTTTGACTCAATGCGTTTTCCTAGAAGTTGATTATTCCCCAGGTGGGATTTCAAATGTTGCCAGTTATACTCTGTCTGTGATGGTTTGTGTCTGGTGATGATTCAGTGTGTGAAAGTTTTGGAGGTGGCCATAGACGAGAAACATTGTGCACACTTGTTGACATTTGATACTGCGATATGGCTGGCATTAGTGCTGCCGCGGTGAAAAAAACTCTTATCACATGGTGAGGCTCACGTTTCTGTTTCGTCACCATGTTTCCACCAGTGGACGCTGAGCCGCAGCGAACTCTGCGAGGAGGAAGTGGAAGAAGCTTGTTGGGGGGCCGCCGTGACGCAGCTTCCTGTTCCCATGACTGTGTTACAGTTTCCAGAGTTGTTAAAAGAGACCGTGGGTGCACACGTTGTCTCAGTCGTCCCACTGCATCAGGTCTGTTTGATTCTCTCTGTGGATTAGTAACTTAAACCATGCTGTTATTTCGCCCACAGTACGCCTGAGGTGAAAGAACGCTGGTTAGATACTCTTCACAGGTAAGAAACAACTTTATTTTCCTTTTTTATAAATGGAAATGTTATCATAATATCCTTACATTATCATCATAGCGAGATTAACAGTACTCGAGCTGCATTGTTAAACCATTTTGATCAATGTTGACCACACAGTGTTGCTTCAGGGAGTACACAATCATCAGCTGGAGTCAATTAATATCACTAAAAGTCTGTTTAAATCGTATTTAGAAACATAGTTCTTTCAAATATACATTTTTGTGAACATGATGTCGGTAACAGCTGTATGGCATGTTCGGATAATTAAGAACAGTGTTCATTCTGTCACTAATAATAAATAAATATGACTAAATAAGTACATTCATTGTGATATTGATCTGTTGTAAAGTTGATAGGCGAGGCAAGGCATGTTTATTTATATAGCACCTTTCAACACAAGGCAATTCAAAGTGCTTTAGAAAAAATGAAAGACATTAAGAAAATGGCATTTAAAAACAGTCATTAAAAATACATGATGGACAAAAGTGTCAAATACCAGACTTTTTGTGATGTTGTGTTTGATCTAAAATGCAGAGCCAACAACGTGTGAATACTCAGGCAGAGTTTGCAAAAGAGTTGAAGGACAAATAATGAATGTATAATATGTTTATTCCTCACTCCAGGAAAATTAAAGACGCAAAGGCTGGTTGTGCTTCTTCCCCTCCAGACGTCCTCATGAAGGTTTTGAGTGGCAGCATCACGGTTAGTCTCTCGCTGTGCCTGTCAAATAGGAACCACAACATATTTTTACTCAGAAAGAGCTTTTACTAAATAATATCCCTCCCCATCTCTCATGTTTCTTTCAGACTAAAACTCTAACAGGAGGTAGCATGGAAAATGTCGACTTTCCACTTGATGTAAGTAAAAACCTGATTTCACTGGCTTCTTGATATAAAAGGTACTCAAGCGAAAAAGCTGTTTGTGAAAAACACCTGCGTCTTCCCCTCATGCTGAAAGGAGGACATATGGGCAAGATGCCTCTAAACGTGTATTTACTGTCGCTGCAAAAACACAGTTGCACCACAATTCAAAAAAGGTTTTATATTTGAAGATGATGATGATGATAATAATGATGCATCTGATTGACTTATTTCAACTCATTCACATGTCAGTAGTCATGAATGGCAAGTGTGTGTGTGGTGCGTTAAAAACACACACACCCCGTGCCTTCCGTCTTCTTGCCTTGCTCATTGTTCCTGTTTCACACTTCACCACATGACTTTTTCTTTATTTTGTTGCCAGGGCGATGCAAAGATCTCCGCAGTGTCAAAGCAGTTGGTTAACCAGGAGGACAAGCCTCCAATTGGTGAGTTTGAAAGAGGCAGTTTTGAAGGAGGGTGGGGCTGGTTAATTGTGAAGACGTTTGACCACAGAGACAGAAAAGGGGAAATCTACTGATAGGAGTGAAGAAATGAAGTGTTTTTGTAACACATTGGCACTATGGCCTATAATATTGCAGATCTTGTGTTGTTGAACTCATTTTAAATCAGGAGGAAGTATATCATATTTAATAAAGACTTTTCTGCTCCCATCAGAAACCAAGTGGAAGCTGACGCGGCGGCTCAGACTCGGCTCCAGTTTCATCAACAAAGCGAGACGATCAGAAACCGAGAGAAAGAATCAGCTCTTTGGACGGCCCCTCTGCAAAATATGCCCTGATGAATGCTCACTTCCTAAACCAGTCACAGTAAGTTAACCTCAAATGTCAGATCTCATCACTTCCTCTTGCCAGTCAAGTTTTCTATCACGCGGAAAGAAAAAGAGCTTGATGGCTTAGTCCCAAAACTATTGCTTTGTGCAGCTTTTCCTATTATTGTAAAAAATATGACCACTGAATGCTCACTATGAGCCACTGCAGTCAACACAGTCAAAGTGTCATTCGGTTTACACCTCAATTTGCCTAAGATGGTGTAGCCAACATGTGTGTGAATGTGTGGCACCGTGTATAGCACACTCTTCCTCTATAAATGTGTGTGTGTGTGCTGACTGGTATATGTAACAGCACTTTGAGTTGTTGTTGGAGAAGCAGGATTATAATGCGGTCCTTTTACCAATTACCTAAAACATGCACCTTGTTAGGTGACCTTTGATCTTTTTGGAATCCGTTAATAAGGGCAGCCAACCACGCGAGTGCTTGGTCTGCATGTTAATTAGTGTCATCAAAAAATGCCATGCTTTGTTACCTTGTTCTCACCTCTTTCTGTCCCCTTCCTTTCACCAGGAGCTGCTGGTATGGCTGGGGAAGAGAGGGCCGTCCACAGAGGGAGTGTTTCGGAAAACGTGCAACAACAAGAAGATGGTGGACATAAGGGAGCAGCTCAACAGCGGCATGGAGGTGGACATGGAGAGCCAGCCGGTCGTCCTGCTCGTCGGGCTTCTCAAAGTACGTTCCCGCTCTGATCCCATTTTATATTATACCACTAGGAGTGTCTACGGGTATTGACCATAACCGTCATATTCAATATTAACATCATGTTAGTAATATCGTGTGAGTAGTGTAGCGCCTCTTAAATGATTTCCTTTTTGTTTTTATGGCAGATGTTCGTTGCATTTTTACTATTAGCTCGTCTCATTTTTAGTTTTTGTTGTTATACGGTTTTTTACAGTCATGATTAAATACTCTCTCTAATAATTTGCCGAAACTAAATGCAAAACAAACAAAGTTAAGGATACATTCTTTTCTATAGATGTCATTATTGTGAGTTATTTGGGCTGCAATAGTACCGGTAGTTGAAATGATGACTTCGCTACCACTATACAATTAACTGTGAATCTTACTCTTATACATTTATATACCTATTACCAATAAAGGCCTGGCTACACATTTAGCATTCATCTAACTACTATTTCACCTGTTGCTTCTGTATGGGACCATTACCACCATGACCACAATTACTCAAATATATCAATGATACTATTACTACTACCACAGTGGGGGGAGAAGATACAAATGAAAATACCAAAGGCTTTATACAACCAAAGGCATAGTGGAGTAAAATGTTGATTAAAAGCATAGATGGAAATATTAAGGTAAAATAACTCAAAATGTCACATATTGTAAGTACAGCACTTGGTTATTCTCCACCTACTACTCCTACGATATTTATCATCATTTCATTAACATTATACACAACATGTATTTCAGTCAGAACAATATGCGATACCTTTTATGTTTTTCTTCCTACTCAACCAATCCTACAGATTGAATTTTAGAAGCATCAGATATTTTGTATTGATGAGCACTGTGTCTTACCACCGTCCCTCTCTTGATCCTTGCAGAGCTTTCTGAAGGAGCTTCCTGGCAGCCTGCTAGTGTCTGAACTGTATGACAAGTGGATGGCGGCTCTGGACATTGAAGACAGCCAGCAGAAAGCTCTGGAAACAAAAAAGTAAGAGATGAATGTTAGTGAGACAGACACTGCCCTTTAACTCAGTGTGTAATTATACATTACATTTATACATGAAAGGTTTTTTTTGAGTGGAATTTTGCAGAACATTCCCAATGTCCACCATATATAGACAGACACAAACCACTTCTCCTTTTTAAGTCTGTCTAGATTTAAAAAAGGAAGAAACGTTTTTTTGTTTTTTTTAAAAGAGCGCCAAGCTAATGTTGTCTTCCTGTTCTCTTTTTTTCTCTTCCTTCCCCCTTTCTGCTACCCGCCCACAGGGTGGTAGATGAGATCCCGGGGCCCAACAAACTCCTCCTGCAGTATCTGCTCTGCGTCCTCCATCACATCCTGGAGAACGCTGACTCCAACAAGATGGACGCCCACAACCTGGCGGTGTGTATCGGCCCGACGCTGCTGCAGCTGGACGGCACCCCGCTGGAAGAACAGAAGGAAAAAACCGAAAAGGTAATGAGAACTGTTATGACTGTACTTTCTCCTTTTGGTGCTTTGAAGCTTCGTGGTTTCTTGGTGCAGAAAACCTCAAAAGGTTTCATAAGATAAGATGACTCTTGCACAGAGTTTTGTAAGCTGTTTGTTTAGTTAACCGCTTATCTTACCTAAACAAGCTGTTTGTTTAGTTAACCGCTTATCTTACCTAAACAAGCTGTTTGTTTTCATCTGATCTCTATTTTGTAACTTTGCTAATTGTTGCTTATGTTCTTATTTGTTGCAGGTCACAAAGCTAACCAAGTACCTGATTGAGCATTGTGAGATCGTTGGGGAGAATATCCCAAATCTGCTGGATACTGATGAAGGTACATTACACCTCAATCAATGCTTTGTTTATTACTCTTAGGGACTGTACCTTTTTGTTATTTTTGAAAATAAAACAAGGTTACTTATGCCCTCACCCCTAATTCTCAATTTAACTCAGATTTGAACATTCATATATTTAGGAAAATAATAATTTGTACATGCTGCACTAGGAGGGAAATTACAAAAACTCGGCCATAACAAATGGTGCATTGCACTTCGATTTAAATTCAATAAAATAACTGTGGCTGTTGACAAAAAATGTGCACTCTTCAAACATTCAAGGTTCTTCAAAGCTTAGACATTGCTCCACCACAGTAGCAACACAAACACAATTTACTGAGGTAAGATTGTTGCCCTCTATGAAGCAGGACACACACAAAAGGCTGAACTATTCACCATTCAATCCCTCTATTCAATGGATCATGCAAAAAATGGATTAAGAAAATATATAAATGTTGGAATTTAGAACATTTAATAATTGTTCTGGCTCTCTCAAAAATGTTAGACCAGCCTCGCTTTATAAATAGCTAAAAAAAAATAACCCTCCATATTTTTACTGACCCCACCTTCACCCTAAACATTTCCGTACAGTCCATAACTCAAGTGAAATTGAATTGCATACACACTCAGTAACACATTTTGAGATCCTAACCATGTCCTCCTGCTCTTGCTCTGCAGACTCGCTGTGCTCCCAGCACCATGACTCAGCGTACGACAGCACTGACCTGGATGGAGATGCAGAGAGCGGGTCGTCCTCCTCCAGGGAGGGTCGTCCCATCTCCACCACCTCCTCCTGGCCCGCTGACGCCGACTTCAACTCCAAACCACCAGTCAGCCGCCGCTGCTCCGAGCCCATCATCCTGCTCTCAGCCGACCTGCAGAGCCGCTGCAGCCACTCCAGGAGCCACGACGACTGCTCGCTGGAGAGGACGCACTTTGAGGAGCAGCCACTCAGAAAGCAGATCTCAGACGACTCCTTCCTGCTCAGAGAACGAGGTGGAGCAAAACAGGTGTTGTCCTTTCCAAAGCTGAGCAGCAGCTCCAACATGGATCACCTGCCCTACATGGCAGCCAACTGCTCCTGCTCCTCTCTGGAGAGCGCCGCCTCTAATCAGTCAGAAGGCTCTGTTTTCACCAGCTCTCCCGTGGGGTCGCCACCCTGCACCCGGAGAGAAAACAAAACCATTGAGCAGGACATTCCAAAGCCGATTCCAGATGAGAAAAAACGTTCACAGTCCATGAGAGTTTCCAGTAAAGTCCTCATGAGGACCAGGAGCTTAGGAACCTTCAGCAGCAGGAACAGCTTGAAGAAGGACTCTCAGAAGGAAAACTCCTTCCCCTGTGAAACTCTGCAGGAGGACTCTCAGAGTGAAGCAGATCCACCGGCTGAGCCCAAACCTCGCCCTCTGTCCGCCTTTGAAGTGTTCAAGCAGGTGGACAGCAAGATCCCCTTCAGACCCCCGTCGTACGTGCAGGCGGTGCAGAACGCCGGTCGCCCTTCACGGTACGGATCGATGACTGTACACGACGCCATCGAGCAGGGGAGAAGGTCCCGGCCTTCCTCTGTAAATTACGAGTTCCCAGGCACCAGCTCAGTCTGTCGGTACAGAGACTCTTTCCCTCAGGAGGCGCAGGACAACGCTAACGTCCAGCAGCGGCGGCCTTTCCGTCAGAGAGCGATGTCGGAGTCCGTGTCCGCAGGTCGCCAAGAGGCCGTGTCCCGGAGATGCAGCCAGCCTGTGTTTGAGGAATTTTGTTACGCCAAAGAGTCTTACGTTTGAATGACTTTACACAGATTGGAATTGTAGATATATACAAACATTTGTCAGTGGGCATAGCCGAAGATCTGGTTTTCAAACTTCACAACAGCAACCCTGCAAACTTATTTTATTTGTAACTCATTCAGAGAAAAGCATTTGTGATCTTTGCTGATTTAGAGAACATAATATTGTGAGTACTTTGCTTCATAATAGCAGCTACTCCCCTTTTCACTGCTCTCGGGTTGTTGAGACAGAGGAAATGTGATTTAAGGCTCTGCCCACTGAGCAGAATTGCTTGTATATGTCCAGATATTCCAATCTTTATTTGATCACTGTTTCACTTTAAATGAATGTCATATGTGCCGCCTCTGTGGTTGCACTTTCTCAGTAGTACTATTAAGAGTACACCACTTAAAAGAGATGTATTATACGTATGATAGGCAGTCTATCACAATGAAGCTATGAAAACACAGTTGACTGTGGATCAAATATGCTATGAGTTTTCATTTTCTGTTTTAGTTGTGATTTGTACAGTATTGCTAATAATATGTTTGCTTTTTGTAAATCCTCTTCTAATGCATTTTATTTTTCTTCCACTACACTAAAGCACTTTTTCATGTGATAGACTATGCTTTGTATGCTAAATTGTAAATAAAATATAAGATAGATGTAATCTTTGTCAAGCGGTTTTCCAGATGGTTTGAGCTCTAATGGATAACGCAATAAAAGAATATAACAAAAGAAAAAATGTCCTTCTCTGTTTCTGTGAGACTTTATAAAAGCTTCATGCTATAGGAATGAATCGCAGCAGCCTTTTATGATACAATGAACCACAGAGACTCATTCGTCTCAGTTTGTTTGCCTGATGTGTTTCATAAAAGAAGCAAACTTGCCTCATTGAGAGAACAGCATGTCCAGGCACATGCGCTAACACAGAAGGAAACCAGACGAGGTCACATGGGCGGATTTGGTTTTTCTCTGAATTGCAGTTCTTGTCTCTTGACTGATCTGATGCTACCTCTCTTCCTTCCTTTCTTAGGTTGTCTAACACTCTGTTTCCTTCCTCGACTAGCTGATACAATTCATACCTAAGTTTAAACAGTGAGTTACACAAGTCAGAGCAACTTCCTGAGATCCACGTTAATATGTGAAGCATACAAGTTATTACACCTGAATCAAATGGGAATTTCTGTTATTCTCCATTAGGTTTTTTGATTTGTGTGGGGATTAAAAAACAGGAAGATCTTGTAACATAATGCAGACCAACAACACTACAAGCCTAACCAAATCAGCCAAAGACCTTTAAAAGTACTTTTACTGCTTGTTCAATTTAGTTTTCTTTGACATATTTATTTGATCATGTCTCATTGATGTTGTCACATAAAAGAAACATGTAATAAGTGATATTGTGAATCACTTCAGCGCTTGAACTAACAGCAAGGCAGCAGAATTTGTCTGCTCTGATTCCACTTCTGGTTGAAGACGGCTCATCTTAAGCTGCAAGTTGATCTTATTTAAAAAAAAAACTAAAAGCCAAAGTGAGGGAACTTGAGTCTTCAGGTATCTGTTGAAATACATTTGCCAAAATACGGTGGTTGTGTTGCGGGTAACTTCATAGCTTAACTAAAAACAGACGCAACACAAGTTTAATTAGCAGCTTTATGATTGATGAGGCTAAAAACAAACTGACTTGTAATAAACACTTCAGAGTTTATGATAAACAATCAATCCCATGCATCGGTCAAACAATTGCGAAATAACTTCCATATACTGCATTGCTTTAAGTACCTATAAGCCTTTCAATAAGAGTTCATTTCAATCAATTTATAACAAGCTGCTCTTTCACAATAAACCTAATGTGCCCCTCTCATCAGTGAACATTGTTAATGCTTAGCTCAATGTGATTGCTCGTTGTATATGAAAGGCGGAGCGGCACAAAGCATTGCATTTGTAACAGAAGTAATGATGAAAATAGGTCATACAAAAGGAATTATTTGCTGTATTTTTACCATTACCATTCTAAAGAATATGTTCATTTCCGCAATAGAGATGATAGATAATAATATGTTTGCTTTTTTACAGCTCTGTGCTTTTTTATTTTTATATATGATTTACGTTTCGGCATCTGAGAGGAGAATGTTGTAATTTACTCTTGAATCTGAGGGTATTACCTTCAGCCTGCATACAGCCCTGAAAACCATCGCACATGGGAATAAACCTGCAGCAGTCAACGTGCTCTCAATGCACCACTCACCACACATCGCACAATCATAGACTTTAATTAATTAATTGAACCCATTTTTCACACAAGTATTATTTTGAATCGTAAAGCATTGGAATGCATTACATTGTCGCTGCATATGTTCAGCCCGTTCACATTGTGCATTTAAAAATATCACTTAGCGTTCAGTAATTGCCTCTCGTCTAACCTCAATGCTCCAAACTGCTCCCACTAACACCTGTTGACCTCCTGTCCTGTCCTCACTGTGCGGTATACTCACTAATAGATGCTTCCTCCACTTGGATGCCAATTATCTTTAATAAACACCCAGATTCCCGGGGACTTGAGTCATCACCTACTGTTTCAAAAGAGTGGACCAAGTAGGAGCACACACTGAGGAAGTGCTTGTTCTATAGTTATTTATGTTTCTGGATTTAAAAGGTTTAATCCATTCTGGAAAAACTTTCTCTTTGTTTGCATCAAAGAATGATGTTGTGAATACATTACTGCACTGAGTAGAAATGAGTGTGTGCCCTGGTTGCGTAATCTCATGGCTTACAGTCAACACTAATGAGAAGAGCCCAACAGTCCAACTTTAATTACGCTTCATGATTTGTGACAGCCCAACATAAACAATATAACATGCAGGGGAAAGCAAATCCCAGTCCTTTAGAACTCACTCGTTTGAACAGACGTTCATTATTTATAATATAATGAACATCATTATTATAAACACATGATGTAGGTCCAAAGTAGTCTTCTCCTCCAACAGCTGCTATATTTGGCTGTGTTGTGAATACAGTATCGTTTTTGTGGAAATTTTAAGTACTGCCCCTTTGTTTTGCTATTTACATACAGTTTTCTCAATTGTTTCTTAAGATATAACTCAAATTCTAATAAGTCATAAGAAGTACTTATCAGCATGTTTGATTGTTTTGTTGTGAATAAAGTTTGAATGATTCTTTGTGATCTAGTATCTAGTGTTATGTAACTAATCATACTTGCAAGAACTGGGGCACGATGATGAAATCTCTGATATGGAAAGCAAATGTGCCGTTCAGTCGTCACTCTGACCGCAGAGCTCTCACCTTTGTACTCACAAATACAGAATAGGTTTGTATTGCGGTGCCCTATTTTGTTCTGAAACTTTCAGACATTTTGTACAGCTGAAAATGCTCTCTGTGGTTTAGAACTTGTTGAGCAGAGTCTCTGCTTTCCTCTCCCAAATGCCTATGTGATGCCCACATTACAGTGTTATGAGCCTAACAAGTCTGTTTTCAAGGGCACAGTTTAAACATTTACATACTTTCTCTGTGATATTAGCAGAAAATATACAGGACATTGGTTTTAACCCTTCTATAAAGTTAGTGTAGCATTTACTTTGTTTGTCACTTATTGACTTCTGTACAGGAAATGGGCCTTACGTCACTGACTCATACTAAGAACTGAAAAGTGTTGAAACATAACAAGAAAAGCCACTAAGGTTGCCTGAACGCAAATACAAAAATAGTGCATCTGTTGATCCTCTAATTTGGTTTTAGTTGGGAAAAGGTTGCTTGCATGATATTGATTTAGTCTTTTACATTGGAAGTTCATTCTAACAAAAGACAAAAGGTCCATGTTGCTTTTGATTGCACCTAACTATTCCAAAGTCAGTAAGCTTTTCAATAATTAATTAAATAGAGCTCAATACATAACAATATAATACACTTCTATACTTCCACTACAGTGCAAACTCCTGCAATATTCTAAAAAAACGTTGTGTTTATTTTATTTGATTGTTTTTGTATTTTAATATTGAATTAAATCAATATAAAAAGGGTTTAAAACCATGACAAACTTTTGTACCGCCTAATTATAAAGGAAGTGACGTAAGGGCCGTTCTACTAGACTTCCTGGAGACGGTTGCTACAACAGGTCGTTGCCAACTGTCACTCTACCACTTAATGTTACCTGATGTTTTGTCTACTAGTTTCTGACAGATAATGGCTTTTGTTTCACCCACCAAGAGGGATCAAAACGGAAGTTACACTTTCTCCAGCCGGCCCAGACCTGTGGAGGACAGGTCCAAGTACAGAGAGCCTCCGTCCGAACAGTGAGTGTGTTGATTGATTTGTGCTAAGCTAGGTGCTAACGTTGCTTCAGCGCTACCAGCATTGAATTAAGGTAGGTGGAACTAGCTAGCATACTGTAGCTAACACATCATAATATTCACTCACTTTCACAAACTACAGTTCAGAGGCAAATATTGTACTATTCTTTTTACACTACCCTCAATTGACAGCTTTAGTTAGTTTCTAGGTTATTATCCACTGAATAAGATTTAAAAAAACAGACATATCAAATCAGCTTGTAAAATATGATGCATTGAGTGGATACTACTAATCAGTACATTGCGAATTCTGAATAATTAGGTTTGAACTTAACAACACGAAATACTCACAAGTACTATGATAAAGTGTAATATTTCTGTAGGAATGCTTCATCAACTCAAATGGAGTTTGCTCTTTGGATGGACCAACATACCAAGAAAACACATACTCTGTAATTAAAACATTTAAATTATTTGTCATAGTCATGTTAAACCTTAAAAGTACTCTCAAAGTCAAACAGATCCAACTTTAACATGACTATGCCATTACAATAAATGCGTTTTATTAGTTAAAAAATACATGGAGTTCCTGAATATAACATATAATTATGTAATACTTCATGAAAACGTTGATTCTTCGGAATAACTACTTCTACTTCTGTATACATTTTGCTGAAGACGTTTTAGGATTTTTATATACAGGACTTTTACTCTTAATTTTGCATTTAATGCTGTAGTATCAACTTTTTTAGGAATACTCAGTCCCCAAAATGAACTTTTTGCATATCTAGTACCCAGCCCAAGTTACCTTGTTTTCTCTACGTTGTTTTTCCGGCATGCATCCATTGTGAACAAAGAATTATTGCAGTGTTTTACAATACACCAAATTGTTCTTTGTTCGCCCTTTGAGGCAGGCGAGAAATCAAGGTAACACAGTAGGAAGGTTTGGTATACAAAATAAATAGTCATTTTATTGAAGTAACCCTTTAAGTATTATTCCCAATACTTCATTTACCACAGAAATACATTTATATATATATATATATAATTTATATCTAATGCTGGTTGGAAAATACCAGCTTAACATGGATCAGGAAATCACCCTTTTCACGTGTAAAGGTCAGCCACTAATAATCTGATTACATGACTGCACTGTGTTTTTCCTGATGATGTAGGACCCAGAGTAATTATGGGAACATTATGTATGACCGCCGAGTTGTCAGAGGAAACACTTACGCCCAGCAAATCATACCAACTGTAAGTATGAAACACTCATATCATTGAGCATGACCCCTTGTAGGTTTTGCTTCTCTTTCTGACATTATATCTAAATCATGTGCATTATCTTCCCCCTTTGACAGACAGCTCTGCCAGACCCTGTAGAAGTTCAGAGACAACAGGAGACCCGGAGGAGAACCGTTGCCGCAAAGCGAGCCAGGGAGCAGTGCAGAACCAGGACTCCTGAAGCGCTGCAGGGCAGAAAACACATCGACGTTCAAACAGGCAAGGCTTCAAAACACTTCTACTCTCATTTATTCATTGTGAGTTTCTCAAACGTGCTGTTTGAAAGTTGTTTTGCAATTGTCTTGCCCTTTAGACCTTTATCTGGAAGAATTAAGTGATGTTATAGTGGCTTCAGATATCGAGTGCCAGACTGATGCTTTCCTGGACAAACCCGACACCCCGCTGTTCATACCTGCCAAATCTGGAAAAGATGTTGAAACCCAGATAGAGGAGGGAGAGGTAGGAAATAGCTTTAAAACGGGATTCAGAAAAGTCTTGAAAGTTTGGAAAACACATTAGCCTAAGTTGTTCAAGGTTTGGAAATTGCTTGAATAAAAATGAACATGTCAGCATAATCTGGTGTTTCATCTTCGCAATCACTCCATAGACCAGGGGTGTCAAAACTCAAGGCCCGGGGGCCAAATCCGGCCTGCGACTTCATTTCATGCGGCCCCACAAAAGCTTGCAAAGAATATAATATGTTTATTATACGGTTACATAACGCTTTACAGAAGCACATTGCTCATAAACTACATGTCCCACAATGCATCTCAAATTAGACTTTTTTGTCGGAGTTTGACTTTTTTCTCAAATTTGTCAAATTTTCAGAATTTGGTTTTTCTTTTTAAATCATTTTGTGACATGCGCACTGAAGAGACTTGCGATTGTTTTCCCTAGACTTCTGCTTTCAGACGTAGTTAATTATGAAGTTATTACCTTATCCCATAATAATCCAATGCAGAGGCAATAATGTTATATAACACATTATTTTATATATATTTATTCTTATATAGTCTTATATATAAAACTGGCCCTTTGAGTGCAACCTTGATGCTAATGTGGTCCGAGTTGAAATTTAGTTTGACACCCCTGCCATAGACACTTCATAGTTCTAGAACAACACATTTCAGACTATATTTCAAATGAAATGCTTGCAGAATAAAAATCACCCTTGTGTTTCAAAATGTCTAATCACTTATTCTGAGTATGCTCTGCAGTTGTTTGACTTCGACACGGAGGTGCAGGCGCTGCTGGAGGTGCTGGTGGGGAAGACGGTGGAGCAGTCCCTGGAGGAGGTGATGGAGGAGGAGGAGCTGGCCGGTCTGAGGGCACAGCAGAGGGCCTTCAGAGAGCTGAGGAACAACGAGCTGGAGGAGGTGCTGCGGCTCAAGGAGCAGGAGAGGCGCCGCAGTAAAGAGAAGGTATGGCAATGGAATTTCACTTTTTAAATCATTAAATAGGAGGAAGTCTATCCCAAAGCTTGAATATCAGGAGAAACCAGGGACTCAAGTCCGGAACATTCAGATGGAGTCGGGCTATTCCCTTTCATTTAAACTACAGTCAATGTGGCCGTACATCAGCAGAGTCAGCTTTCACAAGAGAGATGTCTACATCAAATCGCTTGCCAAATCCTATTCTGGGGTTGGTGTTGCAGAAAGTTAATATCCGGTGCAACAATCACTATTTGCGAATCAGACTTCCTGTTTGGTAATATTGCCATGGGAACGCTGTCAGTCAAATCTGATCAAACCATAACCTTACAGCCAGATGAAGCAAACGAATACTTTTTTTTTCTTCTGTTCAACTGTTATTGTTTATAACTTTCCTAACTCCAAATACAATTATTAAACACAATTAGTTTCAAAACATACTTAGTTTAACTCTTTTTTGGGTGCTTTTACTCAGTAAAAATGATAGAGTGATAATATAAAATATTATAATAATATAGAGTGCCCTTTATGGACTGATTCGGAACATTTTGGAGAAATGTAATCTGTGAAGTTATCGGTTTTTGAAATCTTGTCCCTCTCTGTTTTGCTGTTTTGCTAGGCGCTCATTGCTGTTTTTTTGTGTGTGCATTTCCTAGAGAATAGAATAGAATAGAATTCCTTTACTGTCATCGCACCAGGTACAACGAAATTTAAAAAAGCAATCCTCTCAGTGCATTTCCACATAATACGAACAAATATATATCTATATAAAACATATACACACATAAACATATGCTCACACATCCATACCAACATGCATACATGCCCGCACATAATTTAAATACAGTTTACAATATAAAAAACACATCAGTTAATAAGTTAATCAAACTATTAAAAAGTAGTGCAGTTGCAAGTTGTAACTGTTCAGTTCAGCGTTTGACGGTGTTCAGTTCTCGCATGGCTCTGGGGTAGAAACTGTTTTTCAGTCGGTTTCTCCTTGATTGAATTGACCTGTAGCGTCTACCGGAGGGCAGAAGAGCAAACAGGAAGAGTCCAGGGTGTGAAGAGTCTGCAATTATTTTTGCCTGCTCTGTTGAGGCAACGCTGGCTGAAGAGTTCCTCCAGAGAAGCAGTGAGCAGCCGATGACCTTCTGGGCTTTGTTGATGACCCTCCGAAGGGCTTTCCTTTCCTTTTCTGAGCAGCTGGCACACACACCACGTGGTTAGGCAATATGCCAGCACACTCTATGGAGCACAACATTTCCACTTGTCAATCAATTAGTGTGTCCAAACTATAACTGAGTGTGTTTTTCTAATTTGAGTTTCTGTATGTTTTGGTGTCTTCTTTGTCTGTGAGAAAATACGACCCAGTTATTTTAATTATTTCAAGCAAAGATCATGTTTCCATAGTTCCAGAAAACATCTGAGGCTGTGTGTTTTTTCTACCCAAAGGAAAATACATCAAAGGATTGGGACAGCAGATGAAGGAGCTAGGATAGACGTTGACATATTATTTGTGCTTGTTTTTCCGTCTGGCCTCAGGAGCGGAGAGTTGCCCAGCAGAAGGAGGTGCTGAGGAAAGAGAGAGAGGTTGCAGAGAAGATTGCAGCGCGGGCGTACACCCAGCAGTACCTGGCTGACCTCCTCCCCGCTGTCTTCACCTCGCTGAGAAGCCACGGCTACTTTTATGACCCCGTGGAGAAAGGTCCGTCTTTCTTCTCCATCACCTGCTTCCATTAAAACCAACCATTCTACCTTTTTGACACATGAGGGCACCAGCGCACCGCCCTGCACACAGCAGCATCTGTTCAAACCTGCAGGCTGATCTGTGACCAGCCGCAGATGAGATCACTGTGATGATTTAATCTTTTACCATATTTGTGCTTGATTTTCTAGATATTGAAACTAATTTCTTCCCCTGGCTGATGGCTGAGGTGAACAACAGTTTGGAGAAGAGATACACGGCAAGAGCGCTGCTGGACAGTAAGGAAATATCAACAAATCTAATCAAAATCTATTTTTCTACAACAATACACTATCTATTTTTCCTGTTGAGCACAAGACTTCCCTCTGCTCTAGTTTTCAAACCTGCTGTCTCAATGTTTCATGCCTATTTTAGGATGTTTGAATTTTCCAGGTTTCATTTTTGATGGCTAAATTATTTCTTACATTTTCTTTTATGAATATTTATTACATTCTTCATGAAAAAGCTTCCATGATTTATTTTGAGTTTTTTTCATTTATTTGCAATAATGTTGATGTTTGAACTATTGGTTGGATAAATGAACATTATAAAGGTGTAACTTTGGACCCTGATGAACTGTTATGGTATTTCTCACTATTTCACATTTCTTTACGAATTTAACAGATGATGTATCACAGGTTCTCCTCCAGGGGTCACCTGTGCATATTCACTGTTGCAGCGCCATCTAGTGGCTGTTATTAAACATTACAGGTAATTCGTGTCAAAAATATTTCCACAGAAATGACTTCATCCTGCCTGTCTCTTTCTCTCTCTCTCTCTCTCTCTCTCTCTCTCTCTCTCTCTCTCTCTCTCTCTCTCTCTCTCTTTCAGCAATCATCGATGATGTCGCTCATAAGAGACAGGAGGCGTTCAAGGACACACAGTGATATCTAACTGAGAAAGGTCAAGGGCATGAGTGCATTCTGAAAAATAAAATGTTTTTTCTTTGACTAAACTTCCACGAGGCATTTGTTAACAATCTTAAAATTATAATTGTAGTTGTAGTAGGGACGTTGTTGTGAAATAGTGGAAAATCCCAATGCTGTATTTTATTATTGTTTTAAAAAATCTTTGGACTTATTGCTGCATATTACAGTATAAATCAAATAATTTCTGTACGGCAAGAAGATATTTTTAAACTTTTCTTTAAGCGTTGACCATCAGTGTTTGAAGTTGGGTTATTTTTGAAAAATAACTATACAAAAAATAATTTAGTTGGTTCTTAGCGGGTAACTTGTTTCAGGAGTTGAATATTTTGTAATCCAAAAGGTTGTTCTAAATCATCAGTAACACTAATGTCAGGTGCAAAATAATTGTTTTTCTTGACAATGTTATCTGTGTGTTAATGCTGTGGCCAGGCAGGTGGAAACATATTGTCATTCTTACAGAGAATCAATCAATCAATCATCAATCAATGTTTATTATATATAATATATATATAGCCCAATATCACAAATGTTACATTTGTCTCAGTGGACTTCACAGTTTGTACAAAATATCAGTATGACAATACGACACCCTCTGTCCTTAGACCCTCACATCGTACAAGGAAACATTTCAGAGAAAACCCCACAGTTTAAAGGGGAACATGGGAGAAACCTCAGGGAGAGCAACAGAGGAGGGATCCCTCTCCCGGGACGGACAGACGTGCAATAGATGCCGTGTGTAAATCAAAGAGATAATACATTTTACAGCGTAGGTAGACAGAAATGTTTGGAAATGCATGTGTCTGTAATAAGAAGATCCACGAGGATAATAATAATAATAATAATAATAAATTCGATTTATAAAGCACCTTTCATTGCTCACAGCAATCCCAAGGTGCTAAAGGAGGCATAATAAAAACAAACAAAATAAACAAAAGTTTAATCAAAAGCTTTTTTTAAATGTCAACAATCCTGTGGGAGCCATCAGGGAATAAGTATGATGAGAGTCAGGCAGGACCGCAGAGACAGGTTCAGCCAAGACTCGAAATCCAGGACTCAAGATGCAGGACTCAGGATGAACACACTCATTTATGTTATACTAAACATGACATGTTACAGCAGTGTAGAGCTTCAGCTGTTGCAAAACAAAGTGGTATGAAAATATTTGGTTAGCATTGCTTGCAGGGATTTCCTATACATTTACATGTTGCTGCAAATGGAAGATCTGAAGTCCCTAAACACAACAATGTTCCTGTTGTTTTCTGCTTCAGCTTTGTAAGATGGAGGAGAGGGACGGGTTAAAAAAAGGAACTCCACAGTTTTAGTAAACCATTCAAAGTGCCTTCCTGTGAATTGTATGTATTTTGCATCTGGCATCACTCTGCAAACAGCGGCTCATTCTGGTGCCGTAACAGGCAAATCAGCACTGTTTTGCATTGCTCAGAAAGACTGCTTATTCAGCTATATTTAGCTCACCAGCAAAAACAAACAAACTAAACCTATTTTCTACACTTCTGTCTTAGTTATGTGAAAGAACTACACACAGAACAATATCATTTTTCTTTTTTTATCTAAACACGTGTCACCAGTCCAAAGCAGTGTAACATTCCTTACAGCATAGCTAACATACCATGTCAAAAATGTAGAACAGGAAAAGGAACAAAAAAGAATTAAATATTGGAGGAACCCATCACAACTTCTTGTCCACTACATTTTGGGTAAACAAGTAAGTTGTCATCAAAATGTACTACTAATCAGTGCTGGAATATTGTGTGAAAAAACAACAAAAAGAACAACACTCCTTAAAATTAACACAGCATATAAACCATACCAGTCCTAAATAAAAAAAGACAATAGAGTTAACTTTGACTAAACACTATAACATCCCTTAAATGTTTTAAAACTAATCATCTTAAAGCACAGGTGAACAGAAAACACACTTGTTCAAATCAGTTTGGTTTCCCTTCCTTCTGCTTCCTTGTTTTTCTCTTCTCCCTTCCTCTCTTTTAAATTCATATAGTGACATTGGGTACTTTTGTAGTTCTTATTCAATAAGCTCCAAAAGTACCTAAGGAGGGGTTATGTTGACAATGGCCGGTTAAGTAGTACAAAGTGGTAGGCAGGACTTTCACATCTCTCCGGTTTCGTATTATGGTGAGAAGTAGGTCCAACCTCTGATATATACGGCTCTATTTTAATCCCGTCACCTGATTGGGCGGCACACTAATGACGTCACTCTCTCAGACGCGCGCTTCCCTCATGTGCTCAACTAAAAAAAGTTTGAGCCGTCATGCATCAGCGTGCAGGACAGGTGACACCCCCATCTATACATAGCAGACACACGAGGTTTTCATTTATTTATCCACAGTCATAGATGGTATTTATAGTTATTACTCACATAATTGTTTTCTTATTAATGTAGTCATCTCAGCTATCTTGACTTACACAGATAAGAGCCATGTTTCTTACTGAGCAGAGTAGACTCCCTGATCCTGTCAAGAATTCTAGTTTAACTCAGTGATTCATACACACATATAATACTGTATATGATATGACTTGGAGGAAAAGGACATACTAATCTGCAATATATCTCTGAAGAGTTTGAAAATATGTTTAAAGAAAATAAACTTGGTTCAAACAATGATAGAAAGGCTTAAAAAACTAATAAGAAAGGAAACATAAATTGTAATATAGCAGTGTAGCAGTTAGTATGGGATTCATAAATACACAGTAAAAGTATATGATTGATATGATTGGCACATATGTTGGTCATTAACGTTATAATGAGGGAATGCATGGATCTTGTAATTATTATTGATGTAAAAAAACAATTTCACAATTAAGAGTGCACATTTACGGCCTAAGAGAGCCAGACACTTTATTGCCGGTTTTTCTTATGTTTTCACACAGTACAGGGTTCACAATTTAGGTTGTAATCTTTGCGATTTTAATGATGAAATCTTTTCAGTTTCCATGACAGCAGGACCCCAAAAATAACTGACTGATTTATGATCTATAATTTAAATCTACAAAATCCCCTGCACTATACGGGGAAAATCCCTGTTAAAAAGCAGGGGTGGAAAGTAATTAAGTAGGCTACATTTAGTCAAGTACTGTATACTTGAGTAGATTTTGGAGGTATTCATACTTTAATTGAGTAGACCTAGGAGTATAACAATTAAAGATAAAATCCACCTTGCAGCTGCAAAATTAAGACTGTCAAAAATTAGACTGGAGCAATATAATATGTATTTTTTCAAAAATAGCCAGTATACATAATGAGTAGGCCTACTTTTAGTTTTGGTACTTGTCTTTAAGTATATTTGAATGCTAATACTTTTGTACATTTTGAATGCAGGATCTTTACTTGTAATTGAGTATTTTTACACTATACTTAAGTAAGATATATTCTTACACCTCTGTTAAAAAGTCCCTTTAACCATATGAAACTGTGTGTTATTTGGGGGAGCCCCTCAGAGCCCCCTACAGGTCCCCCTCAGGTACCGGAGCTCCTCAGCCTGCCGGTGGCAGCAGGAACCGCAGCAGGATGATGAGCGCCATGCGCCATATTGCGCCGGGTTGCACTGAGGAAGGGGAAATCAGCCTGTGAGCTTGGACAATCATCTCCTCTCCATACCTCACCAGCTCCGGTAAGACTTTGGATATCCCATATCTTTTCCTGACTGCAGCATGCAGAAAAGCGAGGCAAAAGCTGTGCACAAATACAATCAACACACACTTTTTTCCCGGCGCACTTTCCGCTGGCTCTGCACAAAGACGTACTGTAGCCTAAATCTCACAACAGGTGTCTGTAGGATTAGAGTGAGGATGACTGCATCGTTGAGGAAACTCCCACACAAAGAGCAATATAACTATTACAGTCTGACATTAAATACAATGAATCTGTGAACAGTTTTACGATTTGTTTTTTTATTGTCAAACATATGTCTATGCAGATCAAAGAGCTGGAATTACTCGTTTCCCTGTCGCTGTGGGTGTGAACGCTGTTAACCCACAACATAGACGTCACCTTACCGTGGAAAAATGCCCTGAAAATCATCACATTATTATATCTATGGGCATTATTACCACCTCAAAAGGTTATTTGTGACTAGGACAGAAGCCCCTACCGTTAATGTTATCTTTCGTGGAGGAACGTTGTTTATTTTTGACTCTTAATGCAATTGTTGTACTCGAAACTGAGGTGTGACTCTCGGAGAATTGGGTTGTGGGTTTTTTAACAACCTTAAGCGTCAAATTAAAGGATTAAAAGCGGGCAGGGTGGGGAAATAACTTTATCATAGCTAGTGGGTGAGGCACTTTGAGTACCACATTTAACCTGCCTAGACGTAGATGATTCAACATTGTCAAGGTAGAACACAACACCAGCACTTCCGGTGTTATATTTCAGAATAAAGTGTTGGGCTGGAATTAACACTATGAATTAGATGATGTTTGATATATAGAATAAGTCTTAAATGACTGCAAACAATCACACAAATATTGTTTAATGTGTATGTCAATGCACATTAAATGTGATATTAAGTCAATCTTAGTTTTGGAAAGGACTTTGAAAATGTGTCTCTTGTTATTGTATGTTTTTACAATGTGGCACAGTTCATGATCAAAGGATTTAATGAAGAGATAATTGAGATATGAATAAATATTTGAAACACCCTTTTAGCCCTATAGTTCTGGTATTTGAAGTACCTGACCATATTTATTTTATAGCGTTGAAGTTGTTAAAGGTAACATTTCTAATTTTTGTGTGGATGTCCAATCAGTGTTCATGTTAAATTAAATCACTTCAAGTAGTTAATTCCCTAATGCATTTTATATTGATCGACAAGCAGTTCCCTACATGTACCAGCATACATTGCGTGCAAGCTGCTGAAATTATTTTAAAAAAACAGCCACTGAACACATAATAAATCACAGAAAGTAAAACAACTACAAGTTATAAAACATAAAATCACATAAAAACTATTCTAAAAAAGTGGATTTCTAAGAAAGTGATTTCAAAGTCCTGATCAAGTAAAACAATGTTTATGGTTGGAATACAAAAATAGTATTGGATCAAGTTTAATGTAGTCAAAATTGAACAAATAATCTCAGAATTTGTAAAGTGAAAGAATTAGAGATTTATCAGAAGTTAGCAGCTCTTATTTTGAAGTTCAGTCGGGTGCGCTTCCGGTGTTGTGCTGGCGGCTGTCGGTGATTCATCTGATGACTGTCGCCGCAGGAGTGCCGCTCTCAGCAGGGTTTAAGTATCGCCGAAGAGACTCAAACTCGTTTCTCTTCTTTCTCTCTTTTCAGGAAGGCACACGGAGCTCTGGTCTATCTTTTGGAAACACTTTTTTATTTAACAGAGCGAGGAAAAAGACAGAAAAATGCCTAAAGCGGTGAGTTACACTTTTCATTATTGATGTTTCACTCAATGCTCTTCGCATCGCTGCCTTTTTATGTGCTTAACTGAAACTTGACATGTGATGAAACTTTCCTAAAATATTCTGTTTGCGGTAGGATTTGTAAAATGTAATATATTTAGAAATTGGACAATTGTATGAGTACTTTTAGGCTACTTTTGGTACTTTAAGTATATATTTTGATGCTAATACTTCTGTACTTTTACTTGTAACAGAGTATTCCTCTACTCTTGTACTTCTGAGTATTTCTCCCTCTGACTAATTTAATTTATTGTACGACAACTTAGGTTTTGGTAATGTGAAACAGTCAATCAATGGCAAAATATTGATACTGATGAAGAATATTCTAGTTAGTTTGAAATTAGTGAGTCATTGAATCAGGATTCATTTGTTCAGGTCTGAAAGGTCAAAGCCTATGTTTGGTTATAAACCTTTTGTCTTATTTGGGGGAAAATATATCATAAATCACTTCCTAGGAGTGACAGATGTAAAAGTGATGCTGTCAGAGTAGTTTCACGCTGAGTAATAATCACTGTGAAAGATTTGTCATGTATTTAACTTGTCACTGCTTTTAAAGTCTAAAGCCAGAAACAAAGTACAGGTTTTACATTTAACATGAATATTTATTGGGGCTAAATGAAAACCAGAAACATGTCATTTTTCCTGGTCTTCATGTGCATTATTTGTCTTAGAAACGTATCACATGCTTGTTATATCCTGGGGGTGTCCCATATGTTTCAGTGCACATCATCCACTTGTGCTAGGAACAGTGATTGTGAAATTTATAATCTAGACATGGACAGTTAAGCACTGTTTCAATGTTAAACACTGTAGGCGATCATAATCACAGGATCTGTATCTTTGACCTCATTCTCTGTAATGATGTACAACATGATAAACAGCGGGGGTGGAAAATGTCATGTTTATATCCTCAGGAGTTCGTGATGAATACCGGGTTCTCCCTTCGTCTCTTGAAGTTATTTTCTAGGCTGACATTTGAGGTTGCTCCTCACTTAAATGTTGGGTTCACATAGTCAACTTGAAATCTTGGAAACTTGGAAAAACATTTCATCTTTATACAAAAGCAAGACAAAAGGAAATGTTATTTGAAGAAACTGTTTTATTTGAACAGGTTTTTGGCCCTCAATTATTCCGGACTCGTTTTGCCCCACCCCTGGGATTGTGACATACTTTCTGTCGCACGTGCAGCATGTCACTCAGTCAGCTCGCTGTGTGGACATTTCTAGAATAACAGCCTATGTGTTCCACAGTATTGAGGAAAATATGAGACAAATGTGTTATAGTTGGATATGAATAAAACTTACTGCCTTAAAGTAAAAATCTCTATCCTTTTATTTAAAAACTAGAATACAAGAGATTATGCTTTTTGGGGGTTTGCTTTCCTCTAGTGTGTTACATAGGTTTGTGTGCATGTACACGCTCCATTGGACTCCTTTGTTTACCTCCATAACAAAGTGACATCACTATGTCACACTCAGGCTTCTATTGGCTAGCGCTCCAACACATTGTACATGATGGGCTAAGGGGCGGGACATCTCTAAGCGGTTGACCAATCGCAGCAGAGCCGGCCAGCTAACCAATCAGAGCAGACTGGGCTCTGGTTTCAGACAGGGTGAAAAGAGGTGCTGCAGAATGAGACAAAAATGGACTCTTTGAACATTACAGATTGTAAACATGTCACAGTAGAGGCACAACATCTTATAATGAAACCTGAAAATGATCTTTATAGGGCCCCTTTAAGTTTTAAGATGCTTAAACAGACAGTTGCTCAGTAAAACATGTCAGAGAGAATTATAATGGGAGACATGTTAGTGAAAAAACTAAAACCAGAAGCATAAACAGCTGCTTGAACACGGCTCAGACCATCACAGAAAGAAGCAGCATCTTTGTGGTGACATAAACTCAAGCACCGGTCAGTGTCATAAAGTGTGCTGTCGGTTTGTTTAGAAAAGGCCTCATGGTTGTCATGAGCATTGCCGTGGAAATGACATCATTACTGTCTGATAGCGGCCGGGTCCAGCTACCACAAAATAGCCGTCTTTTTCAACACCGTTTCCCTTTCCATGATATCCAGAGAAGACTACAGGCCATGCTTTTTAAATCTTACCCTCTGGTTTACTGAGTGTTCAATATGTGACCTCATGACTGAAGCAGCTTTTGCAACTTAATATCAATAGGACACTAAGTCTGTTTTAATGAAAGTTGCTCCTTTTGATCTGGTTTCCACCTGTTTCCACCTTCCTCTCAAAGTAATCCAGCAAATGCTGAGTTTCACTTTGAGCCTGGTTATACATACGGGTTCATATTTTGAGTTCTGTGAGAAGTGTTAAATTGGATTACTAGTCTAACCAGCTTCAGTGGCTCCAGGCTGTAGCTGAAACATGTTAGTGTGGGAGGCAGGGGATGGTGCCATGATGGTGAAAAGAAACCCTAAACTACAGTCAGATACACGTGGTACTTTGGAGCCGCATTTTGGGAGTACTTTAATATTGACTTAATCTGCTGATCATTTCCTCGATGACTCCATTAATCGTTTAATCTTTACATTGTTTGAATATATTTTGCATTTGCAATTTCTCCAAGCGCACAGCAATGCCTTAAATGTACTTGATTTGTTCAAAGATATTAAATTGACTGTCTTTTTATTACAAAAAAAATAAGCACATTCTTAATTTGTTTGGCATTTTGGTTTAAAAAACCCCCAAAAGAGATAAATTGATTATCCAATAAGTTGAACAATTATTCAAATTGAAGCCTTATGTTAATTCCCTACCCATATCTATAGTATCATTTCAAACATTAAATATACATTTGTGAAATGGAGATGTTAAATACATAAATGTACTTTTTAGCTTCCAAGACTATCTGTATTCATTTCATGGTCATAATGTTTGCCGTACATCAAATGAAAACCAGTAAAAGGTTATTACCAGATGACGGTATTTTTTGTATTAGTTTGTCAAGAAGCTGTAGGCTATGAAAAGCAAATATCAAACAGAATGAAAGTGCCTTACGTTTGAAGCAGACTGGCACAGAAACCTCCCGGCAGTCTGATTATTACAGCTCAGATACCTGGCATGAAATCAAACATTCCAACATTTTTTGAATAAGGGTAACATTTATGAGAGCGGGCCAGCGGCAAGACGTTTGACCAGTGTTGAGGAGCAGTTGAGGCTCCTGTATTTCTGCCTGCGTGACTCAGGTTTCACTTATCTGAATGACACATTGTCAGAAGTAAATGATCGCGCTCCTTGGCTCTCCCAGAATCCTGTTTCCTCGCGGTCACAGCCCAGTCACACAAACATAGAAGGCGCGGTCATAATCAACATGGATGGGTGTTTCCTTTTTCACGTCCATTCCCTATTGTTAGTATCTGTTCCTTTTTTTAAATCATTTATAACTCAATCATGTCTGGAACGCCCTGGAGACCTGATTCACAAATCCAAAAGTGCTTACGAGTCCTTGAGCTCTCATTCTCCTGCGGAAGTACACTTCCACGATATGTCACTTCCTAAGACCTAAATGAAGGACACAATCAGCCCGTTCCCTCTCAATAACAGCCGTCGTTAATGGTTATATTACTCTCAGGCCATTTCAGACGAGTCCCCATGGTGACTCTGATTGCAAGAGGCACGCAAAGCCATGCAAACTATGCATAGGGTTACATATTGAATGGTCTTCACTGAACAATACAGTGCAACCTATTCACACTTTTTCACCGCCTCATTTCTTTAACGTGACCCGGAGAAGCTCCTTAACCTCCCCATTGAGACGTCTGAAGGAATGGTTTACAGGTTAGGTTCACATGTGAAGGCCGAGCTGGATCTAGAGAATATTTGACATTCTTGAGGAATGACTTGATTCATTTACAGAACAGTGCCTTTAGCAGTGCATTGAGTCGGGAATCGATTGATGGTATCAGCTCTAGCCGTGAGCTCAACGTTACCTCTGTAGTTGTTTAGTGGATGACCTCAGGGCTGTAGATATTGGATATAATATTACAATGTAATGTCAGACGTTGATATTTAAGGCAAAAGGGTTAACATTATTATCTTTTGAATGGGATTCTGTGATCTTGTTTTTCTAGCATTATAAAGATTGATTCCACTCACAAACATGTCTCCATGATGAATACGTTGCTATTGCCACGAGACCGTTAGCTTAGCTTCAGCTAAAAAAACTGTAAACCTTGGGAAACAGCCCTAGCTTTGTCCGAAGGTGAGCTCTAAAGCTTACTATCTGACACATTACATATAATCCCTCCTTACAGGACGAAGTGTCATCTTTGCACAAAAGAAACCAGAGATAAAGATGGGCTTTAAATGTCCTTGTAGGTGGATTCTTCTTACGAATTTACAGAGACAAGTTAGCCTTTATGCTAAGCTCAGCTAAACAGCTTCTGTGTCTGCGACATACAGTATTGACCAAATAGACCGGTATCAATCTTTAGGTCTGACTATTGGCGAATAAGCTTATTTAGCAAAACACTTTCAGAATACGTGTTTCTCGATGAAAGAATTAAGAACCGTTGTGTTTCCATCAAGCTTGTTTTACTTGTTATTGTTTCTTGTGCTACCACAGTGTTATACCCGGCACCAAGAGTGTGAACATGTGTATAGCTTTGTTTTGGGAACCACTGCTTCCGTAGCTTAAAAAGTTGTATCTGTTATGTCTCGTGGAGCAGGGGTTTACACGGTTAATATGAGCGTCTATACTTTCCTCTGACCAAGTTGCTCATTGTGGAACTCTGGGTCCTTGCCCGTTATATTTTTAGCCTATGTGTCATGTTTTCTTTACCGCTCTGAATGGCCTCAGTTTATTGTGAGTTACCGTTGACGGACTTACTTTGCGATCAGATATCACTCACTCAGTGGTTTCTGCTGGCTCTTCTGCTCCACATATTCACATGTTCCACTGTCTGACGGTTAGGGTGTGTTATTCTAGGTTCTCCAACTGTAACGGTTGTATATAGACTGATGTTGAGAGAAGCACCCCATATGTGTGAGAGCCGCTGCTACCAGATCATATAATCCTTTTATAAACAAGGCAAGTTCGAAAATATCGCTTATTAGGGCAGTTTCTGATCACTTCTGCTGCAATTCCGTGGTCGTTTTTGGTAATCTGGCTCCCCTAGAGTGTAGATGATGGACGCGTGGGGCTGTTGGTGCTCTGCAGCTGAAAGGAGATCTTTGTTTGGCCGTGTAAACTAAATGCAGTGCTTCCCCTCTTTCCTGTGTTTATAAGCCGTGACTTGTGGCTTTTTTTCCTTTTTACAATATTTGTATTGAAGTGTTCAACTATACGAACATTACACATACATAAAACGGTCAGTCTAGGTGGCAGATACAGTGTACAATCAAATGAATAGGCATGTAAATGAACACAGGTCAGTATACACCTGAAAGAATATGACGTGGGCTCCTACACTTTGTAATCTTATTCCCGTTGCCCCCCTCCACGCCCCGGTCTTTAGCTTCATTGATCATTACCAGCATTATTTTTCAAAAACTCCATGAAGATATTTTCAAAAACTGCCAGCTTTCCTTTTATGTATGTAAGTGTTTCTAAAGCAACACATGCTGACAGATCCTTAATATATGTATTCATACTTTATTCATAGCTACAAACTCTTATGTGGAGTTTTTGTGGATGAAGCTCGGCCACAGATTTTTTTTGATCCCAAGCCATCGTGCTAATTGTGCTTGAAAGCAGCAGACACACGGACGAAAAATAATAAAGCTTCCTTGAAAATCCGCTGTCTAGACTACCCTGTTCTTCCAGTATCCTGGACACCACTGTACTGACGCTCTTTCCATCCAACGCTGATTGGATTTGCCCGCTCTGCAGGATTTAAGCCTGTCAGTTAGTTGCTCATCCTGTGTAGCTTCATCGGAGTCAGTGGAGCTCTGAATCACCAGACGAGTCACCGCCGCTGCTCAGACATCCCGTTTCCAGTGGGCGTCATTGAATTTGTCCAGCGCCCGCTCACAATGGGCTGGAGATGAAAGATGTCACTGGAGGTCTCTGTTAGTGCGACTGCTCTCTCTTCACCCTGTGTCCAACAGCCTCTTTGTGTCATTTTCACTGAGCATTAATAAGTTCAGTCAATACTTTGAGGGTCTTTTCATAACCCCCGCAAATACCAGACACATTTGACATTACCCCCACAGAGAAGAGAGTCAGTATGTGCATTACTTCAAAGCAGCTATTGTAAATATTTGTACACTGTTGCATGGCCTTTGTGTGCAATGCAGATGCCATTTGCTGATTACTAACGAATCAAACTTACAAAGCAGCATGCTGTTAACCTCCATCATGGCACACACCTGACGTCAGTTGTCATTATTCACTCATGCTTTTTGTAATGGTTTTCAATTGGGCATTAATCACCGGGGTGTGTCCGAGTAAGTGGATATTCAATTCTCTCCTCTTGAAGCAGGTTTCAGTTAGATGGACCTCCTCTTTGTGTATGCGCAGGCCACTCGGATCAAACATTAACTAGAGAACTGAGAGAGATTTTACTGTGAATGGGAGTGAAGTAGCTGACTGATTTTATCCCTCCTCTCTTCAGTTTAGTCATCCAGAATAACATCTAAAGTAGCTGTTCTTTGTTCAGTAATTACAATGGGAGGTGGCCGCTTCTTAAAACTTGTATGTTCTTTCACATTTAAAAGTTAGCACTGAATATTCGTACTAAGAACCCCTCAGAATTGGCAGCAGAATTCCCTTCAATGGGCCCGTCTGACTCTGAGAAAGCAGAGATAAACACAGAGCCCTGTGTGTTTACTGTGCAAATACACCCCCTTACAACACACACACACACACACACACACACACACACACACACACACACACACACACACACACACACACACACACACACACACACACACACACACACACACACACACACACACACACACACACACACACACACACACACACACACACACACACACACACACACACACACCAGCAGTGTTCTGTATTCTGGTTTACCTCGTATGGGCCCTTTACCTGTGAGAACCTCTCTGTTGCTCTGGGTCAGCTTCTCAACTCTCTCTTTCTCATGTTTCTCCACAGCTCAATGTTCGCGTCACCACCATGGACGCTGAGCTGGAGTTTGCCATCCAGCCCAGCACCACCGGCAAGCAGCTGTTCGACCAGGTACAGTCCCACCAGCTCTGTGTTGACCGTCTTCAAGCCACAGTGTTGACTTATAAATATGTTATCAATATGTTTTAAAAAAAAAAAAAAAAAAAAACGTTTATTCCAACAGTTTTTGAATGGATACATTTGTTATAAAGAATATCAATACAAGTAAGCCCATTCAGTTCCAGTGGTATGGGTTGATGGATAGATGGATAGATAGATAGATACTTTATTGATCCCAGTTTGTGAAATGTTTGCATTGCAGCAGCATAAAAAACACAAGGCAATGTACATAAGAGAAATTAAGACACAAGAAATAAACAGTCCAAAATATTTCAGAAATAAAATAGCGTTAAACATTTAAAAAGTTTAAGAATATAAAACAAAAAATAAACAATATTTATACATGTGGAAAATATACAAGTGGAAATACAAATTTCCAGTAACAAATATAATGCAGGATATTATTATGGAAGAGAGGATTATTTTCAAAATGAAATGAAGGAATAGTTTTCTGTAGGTTATTCAAACAAAGTGTATTGTGTGAACCAGTGAAATTAGGAGGTGCTGGTTGAAAGTGGATTTTGTACCAAGTCCTTATGCTAATCTAAGCTGACCAATATCTTGCACCAGCTAAGTAGTTAACGCACACACATTAGAGCGGTATCTATCACCCCCTTTAACTAATGTTGGTTGTTTTAGGAAAGGAGCAAGCGTCTGCTCTCGTTATCATCCCTCCAAAGCTCTTTCCATTCATTACATCCAGGTCTGAACAGTCATCTCCTACAGACAGAGATTACAGGAGCTTTCTGCTTCAAGTGTCCTTATCAGTCTCTTTGTTCACATTGAGGTTCAGGGGTTATTATAAATGGCTTCCTCCTGTAATGAAAAATTGCAGCTTAACAAAAGTGAACAAAGATAACTTCAGACATTTATTTAACTCAATATGAATGGCATTATTGAATGAAAGCAGTGCAGAGTAAAAGGTGTGGCCACAATATAATGGAAATAAAAACAATTATAAATGGTACCCGTCACCTTTTTTAGGCAAGGTCACTCATATACCACATTATATAAAGTTATCAAATCAAAGGTTGAAATATGTTTGATATTGTAGAATAGAAGTGTTTTTTTAACTTGCTTATTTTTTATTTCTCTACCAATTATCCCACTCTCATTTGAGCTCAAACTAGGGCTGCTCGATTATGGCTAAAATCATAATCTCGATTATTTGGGTCAATAATTGATATCACGATTATTAAAAACGATTATTAATTTACTTTGAAAACATCCATTTATTGAAAAAAAAAATGTGAACAGTATGTTTTTAACAGTTGATTACCCTGAACTTTAAGTATAATTCAACTGAAAAACCAATACAAAAATGTATTAAAAATAAAATAAATAATAGTTTTATTTCAATTATGTTGTTTTCATAATCGTTGCAAGCCAAAATCGTATTTGCGATTAAAATAAGATTAATTGAGCAGCCGTAGCTCAAACCGATAGTACGCTCTTTGATTAGGTGTGTGTTGAGGATGTGGTTATGTAATATCTAAAAGTGTGGCTCCTGTCAATCAGCTCGTCAATACTTCAATTGAGGAATTTCAGTTTGCTCGTTTCCTTGTAAAAATCGTATTGTCAAGCTCCTTCGCCAAATGTATGACATGTAATTAGCGTGAGCTCCTCTGAGGCTGTATGACAGCATCGGGGGAGGAAACGCATTGTTTAAGCCACTTCCTGTACAACTCGTTTTTCAATAGCAAGTGTAGCCAACTATGTGTATTGTGCCTGCATGTCAAGGGATTCAGCCTTTGTGTCGGAAACATTTCAGGTGAAAACATCTGAATATAGCCATGAACAATATCCCATAAATAGAAACATCTCCGTTCAAAATGGTTTGTAATGTATGTGATATTGATGCCACTGGTGTGAGTGGATGCCCTTTGGTTAGTTTTGAACAGATCAGCACTATGGATACTTAGTTTTTGAACAGATCAGCACTATGGATACTTAGTTTTTGAACAGATCAGCACTATGGATACTTAGTTTTTGAACAGATCAGTACTATGGATACTTAGTTTTGAACAGATCAGCACTATGGATACTTAGTTTTGTTGACAGTTAAAGCTGCTGATTAGTTTTTAGAAAGGAGTAGCAGAGGAAGACCCAGATTTCGCCTTTGACATCTCCCTATTTATAGAGGATGGTGAATTCCCCCGCCTACTTGTTAGAATGGCTCTCAGTAGGGCGTGCCACAGATGATCACTCTCTCCCTGTGATGGTGCCATGGACAGTTCAGTGCTCTATTTGAGTTCAAACAAGATACAATTGACTAATTAGGGGCAAGGGAAACTTCCCACCTGATGAGAACATGGAATAACAAATACAAAACAATCTAAAGCTTTCTCCAATTCAATCCTTAGTTCAGATTAAATGTTTTATTTCATTCTGTGAAGTTGTTCTTGTTTTAGTAGATGAATTGCATTAATCTTTCATTACTTGAATAAGTTACTTATGTTTCTCTGTGCCTTGGATTTCTTTTTCCTTTGCTACGGTATATTTTAAATAATATTCAACGTTTTGGACAAGGGTTTGGAAGCCTTCAGTTTGACATTTTGGCCTCCGCCATCTTGTTTTTTGCAACCTAAAGACACTTTTAGACAACCCACATTTGACATTCAACTAAAAGCATATTAGAAATGGAAACATGGAGAGCGCACAGACCAAATAACGCCAGGGTAATGACCTGTCAATCACAAGTGTGCTGCTACATTTTATTCAAGATAAAGCCACAATTTACAAAATGACCGTCATCATATATTGAGGATAACGTGAAGCAAGCATTTGGGTCAAAAATGTTTTATGGTGTAATAAGTCAAGTGAGAAATTGTTTCGTAGACTTTAAGACAACGTGACTTCATTCATTTTGCCTCTAGTGGAGTCGCCTCCTCCTGGAAGTGAAAAGCACTTTAGCATCGGCTTCACTTTTCAGACTGGTTTTAGATTTCCCAGTTCAATTAAAGATTGATATATGAAATCTGAGCAGCTGTTCAATGTCTGCATTTTGAATTCAGCTGACATTTTTCGGTCGTGTCTGTCAGCATCCTGATTTAGTTTTAAACGGTTGCGTTGGCAGTCATCAGCTGCAAAGACGCGAGCACACTTTTTTGACAGCTTCAGTGGAAATGCTGAGTAACTTCACTGAGCTCATTTCCAGAGGCCTGTGTGGTCTGATCATAACCCTCGTCCCTGTGATGCTGCTCAACTCCTGCCACTCCCCTACACACCCTCGCACAGTTTCACTTCCATAAGACACTCCACTGCTGCTGGTTTCATTTTGACTTCAGCCGCCATTACAGGTGTCGTTTACAGTCGATGTTCTGGTTAGTTCTGTCCCGTCTATTTTGGTGATCTCTCCGAAGTGAATGTGGTTACAGGCCTCAGACCGGTTTAGATCCGTTCACAACAGGAAAAGGGTCGATGGCTGACATCTGAAAACAAGCACTGAATAATGTGCTTGACAGGTGCCAGAAGCAAAATATGAAACTAGTTCTCACCCAACCCCACTTGTCAAAGCACATTCAAAATCTGCCTGTTCAACCAAAGAGGGAACATATTGCATCATTCTGTGCTGGAGTAGTGGAGCAGAACTACTTTTGAATATTACAATCTTTTTCAAACTCCTTTTTTACTGTTCAGACGCAATAATGTGTGGTCAGACAGTAATACACGCTTTTCCTTTGGGCCAGCTGCCCCCTCGAAACCACTCCTTCATCTTTGTGCTGGCTCCTGTCCTGAGTCGCTGGAGTACTCCACGTTATTAAGCCCAGAGGATGTAGTGAATACTGCTCCTTCAGCCCAGTGGCATTCCTCACTTTCACCACAGAGCCCGAGCGCCCATAAACCAGGAGGACAAAACTCTCACTCTTTCAGATCGCTGTAACGCTGCAGACTGAAGTCATGCACACTCTTCCTATGTGGCACTGCAGCTGGTGCTACTCCAACCTGAAGCCATGTCTGGAGAAGCGGGTAGAGAGAGGTTTAGATGCTTTGTTATGACTATATGTGTTTAACTGAGTTTACACTGATTTTAGAATGATTGCCAGAATGAATTAGACTTCTGCTTTTGCTTATAGGAGCTTATAGACTGAGTTTTGCACCTAGATTTCAGTATGTCACAAGAACTAATTCTGCGGTACCAAGTATATGTCAACATTCGGAAAATGTGCCGGTACTTGTTTTCTACTTTACATCAAAGCACAGTTTGCAATAAAGTGACTAACCTTCATACCTTCCGTTAATTATTCTAACCTTTAGTATATATTTCTAAAAGTTGCCAGACGGATCTCACGCTTTGAACTTTGGTTAGTTTGCAAGCTCCGATTCACATATGGTGTATTCTTTATACACTTTAGGCTTTATCGTTCCTTATTCTGTATATCTGACGATCATACTCGCAATCATTGATACTGATTCAATAGTTTCTTATGTGATATGATACATTTCTTTATTTGTCTTTAACTTGACGTGACCCTGCTGAAACCCACCTTTTTTATTTGGGTTTTCTGGGTAATTAATCTTACTTTGAATGCATATCTCAGTTGTTAGTAGCTTTTAGCATCAGCCCGTCATAGCAACACATTAAAGTCAAGTCAATCGCAAGTCTGCTGCGATAGTTTACTAAACCTGCGTCCCCACATTCAGATGTACTCCTCCTCTAATGATCTGTACTATTTTCAGTATCCTTTGCCAGCCTTTGCTCATGCCATGTACAGCATGTTATTAAAAACTAGTTTATCTATTTGTGAAATGAACTGTAATGTTGCTAAAGGTTAAATAGTTACCTCCTTGTCAGAAATGCTTCATTTATCTGAATGGTAGCCCACTCTGTTTTTCTACGTATCACTCTGTAGACCCCGAAGCGAAACCCCCATGAATAGGGCTGGTTGTTTTCTGAGTCCTTATGAGTTCATTACAGGTGAGATGCAGCCTGAAGTGCTCTCTCGTTTCACCCCCCCCCCCCCCCCCCCTCAAGTGCTTGTTGTTGTCGCACAAAAAACAACCCATCAGAAAAGTCCCCTAAATCAAAGCCATTCATTTTCACTCCCACAGGTCAGCCTGCCGTGCATTGGCCACTAAAAGCAGGGGCAGTTTGATTTGAGTTTTAACCCTTGATGGATTTTGCCATTGGGAATTTGCTTGGCTTGAGTGCCATTTAGTTGATTCATACTGTTTCCAGGCAGCCTAACACCTCACCTGGTGACTGGGTGGGGAATTTAGCAGTGATTTGTTCAAAAAGGGCCCGGCTCAGATATTGTCGCACTTAACAGCACACTCACAAACACATGAGATGATGATGCTGCTGCTGTCGGAAAAATGGCTCTGCCTCTCTGAAGGCCATAAAGAGCCTCTGGTCGTTGAGGTTTTTCCTCTGAAACCCAGTGGAAAATAGTAACTCCTTCTGTGAAGTGATTATCTCAGAAGTAAGTTTTTGACTTTTTGCCTCGGCTGCACAGTCAGAAAAGGGCTGCAAAAGTCTTCAAATCTTGCTGATCTTAAAAAGTGTTTCCATTGCGGTTGAAATTAAACCAGGCTCATAATCTGTCCTTCAGACATTAATAATGAGCAGCAGTTCCCCCCCCCCCCGCGCCCCCGCCTCCCTCTCGGTCTGTTCCTTGAGTCAGAGACAGGATGCTGGTCATGCAGCACGCCCTCCTCATACAGTATCACTCAGCGGTCAAACAATAGAGCCACTCTGTTGAAGACCAGCCCTCGTTGGCTTGTGTGCTGCGGCATATTGCAACAGAAAGAGATGTGAGCTAAGTGTTACTTCAAGTACAGAAAAGAGTCTTAATGTAGCAGTTTTATTAACACATCTTACCGTAACTCGGTATTACCCAAAGTTACATTTGTGCTCGTGTCGTGTTGGTTTGGTTTTCCAGATGTTGGCTCACTAGCTTAGCTTTATGTAACTCTTCATCTTAAACCAAGGCCTCCAATCTGGGACTATTTCACATAGAATTGTTAATACTCCTTCACATTAATGAAATAAAACCAAATATAATTGGGATTTTAGATTTTGGCCGGATGAATCAAGCAATTTGAATATAATAATTGAAATGATGGATAAAAAAAAAACAGCTGACTTTGATAAATAAGCGTAGTCTTATCTGATTTGCCTTCTGAGGATCCGTCTTGATAAGATCTCAAGCATGTGGCGCAGTGGGTTGTGCGTTGGAGTTCGGATCGGGGGGTCACAGGTTCAAACCCCACTGCAGTCAGCATGTCGTTGTGTCCCTGGGCAAGACACTTCACCTCAAATTGCTCCTGTGGGGATTGCCCACAGTATTGAGTATGTAAGTTGCTTTGGATAAAAGCGTCTAACGTAATGTCATGTATGTTCAATCTCAATCTCTCGACATCAAGACCTTGTTTTAGTCAAAGTCTATAGCCGGCTAGAACTGGATATTTAGTTTATTTAATATGTGATTGTGTATTAACTACATAAATGCAATGACAAAAAGGGAGAGGAGGAACGTTTTGAGGTGAATTCCACTGTAATATTTCTAACCAATGAGAGGACAGCATGCTTGTTTGCCCATGGATTTGTTTACAACTCCTAAACGGCAATCAAGGAGTAAATGCAACAATTATATCAAATGAGTCCAAACAAAGCAAACAACACAGAGGTCTGAGAACACCCGCAGTGACGGTGGTAACAATCCATGAGACAATCCGGCTGTCTGGAAAAATATTTGCCAAAGTGCTGAGGAGAACAATCGTGTGGGGTGTCATTTTTATTTGTTTTGGCAGTAGTTTACCGTTGAAATCATTACCGTAGCCACGTCCATCCTCAGGTCTGTGAACGTGTAACACTATGAGGGAAGAGAGCAGGTTAGGTACCGGAGTATGTCACCTCATTGATTTTTGAGGTGTGATTTCGAAGTGTTGACTAGTACTGTACATCGTTATCTCGAAGTCCCTTTTCCTAGAAGAGCAGATAATGCTTGGTTGATTCTGAGAAGAAAAAGTCCTTTTGTATATTTAAGATCATGGCGAATAATTTCTTGAGTATGTTGATTGACTTTTGCAACTAACATTTGTATCCAGGTGATGTGGAAAACTGACATTAAGGTTTTCACAGTGTCTGTTTTAGAGCAGAAACGAGCAAATATGTTTCAAAAGGGGTTTATATATTACATGTTCTTTTGTCTAAATAAACTGTCAACTTGGGATCTGAGAAGTTGTGATTGTTGGTGGGAGTTTTGGTTGTTTTCCAAACCACTACTATACATAAAAATAATCTTCAATCTTTTCTCTGTTCAGGTGGTGAAAACCATCGGCCTGCGTGAGGTCTGGTACTTCGGACTTCAGTATATGGATAGCAAAGGTTACTACACTTGGCTAAAACTGGACAAAAAGGTAAGATCTATCTCTAAAAATAGCTTTTTTTGTTTTAATTGTGTGTCATAATAATCCCTCAAGTTATTATATTAGTGTTACCAGGTCATTAGGGCAGGAGGAAGTCCAGCGTGATATAATACTTCATCATTTAGTCATTAATCATTATAATTGTAAATACTGGGAAGAATTTGACCACACAATGTTATCCATGCTCTCACGCCATTTATTAAACAATATAGGTTGAATAATTTGTTACCTATGGCGATACCATCTGGGTTATGGTTATGCTCCCTGGTTAAATAACAAAGCGATGAGCTCTTCTGTTTGTTTTTCAGTCAATCATTAGCCACATTATTATAATATGTTTATATTTGTCCAACTTCAACATACGGCTGCTTTCGTTGGTTTTCTTTGTCCACAAGATTCATGAGCCAGAGGGTTTATTTATTATTTGACAAGAGAGCAAACTCTTTGTGAACCAGGCTCCTCTCTGGTGTCTCTTGAGTAAACAGAGGTTACAGTACCTTCACTGGCTGTTGGTCATGAAGCTGATCTCAGACGTGTTTTTAATACGTCATGCAAAAAGGAAATCAGCCAGAGCAATGATGTTAGGACTGCAAACGAGCAGAATTGCCATTTTTGTATCACAGTTTCTAAAAGATGTCTAAACCCTTTCAGCATTTTAGACCTTTTGGTTCTGCATTTTGAGTTTTCTGGAATGTTTTCAGATCTTAAAGAGTCGTACTTCATACTTTATGGTCGAATAAAAACAAATACAAGTTTTGGCTTCAGAGGGAGTTGTGGGAACTGATAAACTACCTCGAGTGATGTCACCTGAGTCAACATGAGTTGGTTCTGATGCATCAATTTAGATTTAGGGTCAGAAGTTATGAAAGCTACGGATTTAATTTTGCATTGTGTGTTCGACAATGTTATAAGAGTGAGATTCTTAATTGTTGGAGTACAAAATAATAATAATAATAAGTTTATTTATTATAGCCCCTTTCACAGTAATAGAATTCACAAAGTGCTTCACTCGTAAGAACAAAAGTAAAAATGACGACCACAGAAACATGACTAACCACCTGAGGCAGAAATGTAAGCTCAACATAAAAACAAACCACGTGGAGTCCTGCAAATACAAACCAGACTCTACTGGCTCAGATGCTTCATAGTGCAGCATTGACCACAGACTATTACACATACAGGGATAAGATAAAGGCTGTTTCTAATCTAATAGTGATTTCCTAAATTAAACAAATGTTGGAAAACACACATGAGAAGACACTTCAAAAGTCGTCTATTTCCACTTTATAACCATAAAGCAGGGTAATTGAGAGAGGGTGAAGCCTCAGTCAGCTGCAGTGAACTGTTCACTGAGTGCTGACGCTGCGCGGCTGCACAATGCCTCTCAAACTGGAATATTCCAACGCCCCATTCTCTCCATCAAGACCGCTCGGTTCCTGTTTTTACATAAGAGGAAGAGGCACTTACTGTAGCCCAGAGTAATTCAAGTGTATTTCCACTAACCGATTGTGGTAGATCCCCTTTCAGTTAGTGCAGAGCAGCCATTCAACTGCAGAACTGGAAGCTGTTTCCATATTTATTAACAGTGAGACAACCAATTACTTAATTGTGTCCTTGGTTTTTATTATTTTGTAGCAAAAACGGGTTCAAAAGTCACATGTATGCAAAGACATTTATACTATTAAAGTTTGTCCAACAGAACCAGCTGCAAAGCAACCAATGGCCTATGAAAGTGACATCTCTCAGCTCGGCATGGACATTTCATGACAGGATTATCTTGGCAAACATAATCACAGTTTACAGTATTGTTCAGATGATCATATGCATACAACTCTTAACATAGCACTAAAAAATAATGTAAAATCCATTTTTTAAATGTATCAAAATCACTTTAAATTAAATATTCACCAAAAGGCCACGTAATTATTTCTGGATGAATAAATCCTAAATGATTGTTAATATACTTCTTTACCATGTTAGCAAACTTAAGAGTCTCCTGTGCGTATATTCACGTGAACCTGCGTATGGAAAACCACCACAATCAACGTCGTGTGAGGCTTTTATAACGCTATCTGTAATACAATTCTATTTTTGCTGTCCGAACTTCCAGCCAATAAATACCCTGGCAAAAACAGCCTGTAACATGGGGAATTAATTGTTTTATTTCCTGTGTTTTTGTATTGTTTTGTTACTGAATGTTCCTAAAATATGTTGTTATTCCTCCCCAGGTGTCGTCCCAGGACGTGAAGAAGGAGAACCCGCTGCAGTTTAAGTTTCGGGCCAAATTCTTCCCGGAGGACGTTTCCGAGGAGCTGATCCAGGACATCACGCAGAAGCTGTTCTTCCTGCAGGTGAAGGAGGGCATCCTGAGCGACGAGGTGTACTGTCCCCCGGAGACGGCCGTGCTGCTCGCCTCCTACTCCGTTCAGGCCAAGTTTGGAGACTACAACAAAGAAGTGCACCAGCCCGGATACCTGCTGTCCGAGCGCCTGCTGCCACACAGGTGAGAGAGAAGCTCTGCTGCTGTGTTAACACCCACATCACAAGGGAAGATTTAATGAAATGAAACATTTGGTGCATTATACTGATGTTATTAGCTTTGGCACTGGAAGGAATAACGGTTGTTGCATCATGTCATTATTGAATCAAACATTTTACGGGAAGGGACTAAATACTTCAACAGTGGAACTGGAAGCGAAAACAAACAAACCGCAGCTCAAATATGCTGTCAAGTACATGATGTTTGTTTTTATCTCCTGTATCTTGACACGTTGAGTTTCTAGAGGTATTTCTGTTATCCACTGTGTGTTGTGTGACGGTCCTGAGGTTGTCGCAATCTCCTGCATTGTTGCTGCAAAAAAAAGAAAACTGTAGGAAACACAGGTTGCTGTAGACTTTTCCAACGCCTCCAGGTTACAAAATGCTTTTTTTTAATCAGATATTAACATTAAGTCTGCATTGCTAAGATTACTTCCATCATCAAAGTAAAAAAAATGCTAATTTAAGAACGTATAACGAAGAAAGTTAACATGAATAAATTGGATTATGTAGGTGTCAGTCTTTACTTCAAGCGGCTGGAATGCCAGCAGCACACACCCTTTTGCACCTTCTCTCAACCCGGAATTTACTCGATGCGATTCTTGCATGACAATAGAGCATTATGTTACTTATTAAAGGGGCCCTATTATGCTATTTCACAGGTTAGTATTTGTTTTTCAAAAAGCTCTTTCTCATACTGCCTGTGCTGCTGCACCTCTTTTCACAACCTGTTTGAAACCAGAGCCTAGTCTGCTCTGATTGGTGAGCTTGCCGGCTCTGTTGTGATTGGTTAACCGCTTAGAGATGTCCCGCCCCTTCTTAGCCTATAGAGTGGCGAAGTCACGCCCACTTATTTCCGCGTCATGGGACCTTATTCCGAAAAAATGATACATTGAAGTCAATGGAGAGAGAAAACTTATCTTTTGATCCTGTTTGAATTGTGCCACGAATTACACATATGTTGTTTGTCAATCTTAAAAAATAATTTCCATGTCAAAATGTTTAAAGTTTGTCTTAAAACTGTTGAAATATAAGACTATGAAAAATACGCAACTAGAAAGACTACAAATCCCAGAGTGTAAGTGCTGTCATAACTGATGTATTCCCTCCAGATAGCTAAAAATACATTTACTTACTGTACTTACTTACTTTAACAAGATGCCTGTGTGCTTTGTACCATGTTGTCATACCAGTAATAGTACCTCTTGCTCATTCTCAAAGAGCAACTAAAACAAAACACGAGTGTACCTTGTTAGCTAATGTTAGCTAGCTGACATTAACGTTACACATTACACTCGTGTTACTCACCGAAACCTTGTAAAGCCGGTCCCGCATGCTGGCTCTTACGGAACCGACTAACTCCCCTTTTTCGTATGTACAGCTCTCAACATGCACAGACTTGTAGTGATGTTCACCTCTTTTAATACTTTTCGCCTAATTCTGAAAGAAAGAGGTGAAATGTACCAACGTGACGGCCATCTTGGTGTTGGTGACATGTGCAAGACCAGAGTTGTAGTTTATTGAGCGCTTCACACAAATAAATGTGTAACTTCACAGTTTTACGACACATTTAAAAATGTTTGAATTGCAAATTATCTTTTAAATTGACAAAACACCATATGTGTAATTCGTGGCACAATTCAAACGGGATCAAAAGATAATCTTTCTCTCCCCATTGACTTCAATACATTATTTTTCCGATATAAGGTCCCATGGAGGTCCACCGGAAGGGGAGAGATTTCGCCACTCTATTATGCCGTACAATGTGTTGAAGCACTAGCCAATAGAAGCAAGAGTGTAACATAGTGATGTCACTATGTTATGGAGGTAAACAAAGGAGTCCAATGGAGGCGTTTCAGGCAGGATTTGGGATTTTAGCCTTTACAAAGCATTTACAGGTACAAACGATTTTATGATAAACTACAGGAAAGAAAACATCCACAAAAGATCAATAGGGCCTCTTTAAACAAAAGCCAGAGGTAGTAGATCTCTGTTTATTGATGTAGCTGACCTTTGCTGTATTCTTCTGTCTTCCTTCAGAGTCCAGGAGCAGCACAAACTCTCCAGAGAACAATGGGAGGAGAGGATTCAGGTGTGGCACGAGGAGCACCACGGCATGCTGAAGTGAGTGTGTGTTTTTATGTAATCTCACTGAGTCAATAAGTATGGATTTACATGATGATAACTGAATGCTGTGTATCCTTGCAGGGAGGACGCTATAATGGAGTACCTGAAGATCGCCCAGGACCTGGAGATGTATGGAGTCAACTACTTTGACATCAAGAACAAGAAGGGAACCGAGCTGTGGCTGGGAGTGGACGCTCTGGGACTCAACATTTACGAGAAGGACGACAAGTAAGCGCCTTGTTTGAAACTCTGCTGTTGGGTGTCTGTTCCTCCTGCAGCCACTGTGACACAGAGCTAAACTGCCTGAGCTTAATCACTATTCCTGTTCCTCTGCAGACAGAATGACATGAATAGCAATGAGGGCCAAATGAATACAGTCCAAGGGAGGAGTATCTCCAAAGACACGGACAAATAACTCAGCAGTTGCCTTTGTGTCTCTTCGTTGTCTGAGATGAGCTCTTTTTATCTTAAAGTTGTGAAGTAGAGATATAGATAACCTTTATTTAATAAGGGGAAATCCATTCCGAGCAAAAAGCTTCCCTAATAAGCAGTGATTTAATTCAAAGGGTTAAAGCAGAAACACAACCGAAAACAGAAGCATTTATATGAAAAACATTGTTTAATAGAAGCTTAAACTGTTTTAGAAATGTATCACTAAAGGCCTTTTTGAAGCTGATTCCACCTATGAGCAGTTTTTCCAGTTACGTATTCATAACATGGGATATCCAATTTTTGCCGTTGCTGCACATAATCGTGCATGTGTCACCGTTTCATGTAATTACATCGTATAAATAGGTCTTTTGTTCACACTTCTCTACTTATAAAGGAACATGTATTCCTCTACATACCCCTGAAGCACAGAGTATACGTTTGTGTGCCATTTATACTAAAGATTATTTACATAAAATCCCCGCTGTACACTTGCTGACCTTATTTTTCCTATTTTGTCTTTGGTGTGCTGTTTTATTTCCCCCTGAGTAAATGGTGGCTTTAACCTCAGACTTGTCCATGTCTGTACTAAAGTGTCTGTACTAAAGTGTTCTTCTCCTGGCCGTATGAAAGAAAAAACATTTCTCTTTGTTAGTTTTCATGATTGGAAACCCATTTCTTGTGACATGTGCCATCCAGCCTGTGCTTGGTTGCGACGATTGCCACTTTGTATGTAGGGCAAGACCGTTTGGAAGGTAATCACCGTCTTTGTGGTGAAGTGAGTCTCCCGGGTCCTGGCCTTATCTGAGGAGGGTCACTGCAGTGAAGTGTGTTAAAGGAGCACTTCCATCCACTTCCAGCACATGTACCTCTGAGTCAGATGCTTCAGAAGCGAGGCAAGAATCCTTCCTAAGCTGCATCTCACTTCGGTTAAATGGATTCCTTGCGTCCCTCACTTGCGTCGTTTCCCTGCGACTATTCCCTCCCACCAGGGAAGCATGGAGAGGAAGGAAACCACGAGAAGCAGGGAAATTAGTTTTAAGAGCAATGGGACGTCGTTTCCTCCGGAGCGTCACTTGAAGCGACGTCCGTTTGTGATGACGCCGCACAGCTGATCGTCTGACAGCAGCCAGATCAGTGCATGCGCTGCATCGTCCAATCAGTGAGCGATACACAGTAAGGGGGCGGGGCGAGTGTCTGAGGATTTCACCGGAGGATGGTCTGGTGGTTCCTCGATTATCGCTCCTCGATCCTCGCTCCTCTGTCCTCCGGCACAAATAAGGCCACTGGGACGCTACTCAAGATGGCGCAGACAAATCAACTTCCGGTGATACCGAGCCCGAGGAGCGAGGATATGAAAAATAAGAGAAGTGAGGCGCACCCATTGACTCGGGAAAGGAAGAATGGTAGACCAGGCTAACAGGCTAACAGGCTAACAGGCTAACAGGCTAACAGGCTAACAGGCTAACAGGCTAACAGGCTAACAGGCTAACAGGCTAACAGGCTACCAGGTGTGCGTCATATGCGAGGCCCCGCCTTAAATGGAGCAGGATTTCCGCAAAGAAATTTGGAAATTGGTCCGTGCGCAAAGCATTGTGGGGATTTTAAGACCGCAGAGTCTACAACGTGTGCCGTCTCAAAATGTCCCGCAACGAAGTACGCCGGCCTCGGTAGAATTCCAAGGATCCTGGACATTGGAACAGTCCTTCGGCGGCACTTGATGACGTAGTATCCTTGAAATAGTGGCTCTGGAGCATCCTTCCTCGACATAGAGAAACACCCTGTGTCTATTGAAAGCGGTGTGGGAGCTTTGTTAGTGGGAGAAATGAAAGAGGAAGTTGCTTAACCTTTATTTGAACCTTTTATTCTTTCCGTGTATGAGCTTCAGAAGTCTGAATGATTTAATAACTGTAATTGCTATTGTCTTAAAGTTCATCCAGTCTCTCATTTAGCCTTATTATATCTTCGCTGTGGTTTTAAGAGCTAGAAACCCTTTTAAACAAAGCGATCTGTGTGAGTCTGTCTCTTTATGTGCTCCTTGGGATCAGCAAAGAAAGGCCTCTCCTCCACGGTGCCCTCTGCCGTAACCATGGCTACGCCGACTGGTTTTTCAAGCTGTGCTGCACTTAAGAATGTGAGGCTAACCTACAACGGAGAGCGGCCGAGGCTCACAGTCTGCTGCCGGTTTAACTCCTTAGGCGCTCCTGCTCTGCTACACACAGCGCTGCTCACTTCAGAGGACATACTTTCTTCTCAATTGAATTCATTGTCAATGCCAGACATCAGAATCACTTATTCTTTCTTTTATTGATCTGCTTTTTAAAGGATTTAAACACTTTATTTGTTAAATGCACAATTGCTACAGCATAGGTTTTTACAATGGAAATCTTGAGTCTCAAGATCCTCCAACATTCAACTTACTTAACATAAAGTAAAAGACATAAAATAGTTGAAAGAAAAAAGTGTCAATGGTTGATTGTGGCCTAGGGGGAAGAGTCGCTTGTTCTGATTCTGGATTTGCATTTAAAAAACTGTTTTGTTTGAATCTGAAATGGAAATAATAGAAACAATATTTTTTTACTTTAAAGTAACTTTGGTATCTAGCTCCCAAAACGTGCCAGATATACCATTTTTGACAATTTAAAAAAGGCAAACACTCATACAGTAGGTTTCAGATTTTCAAATGTTAGGATTGCCTGTTTTTTGTTTTTTATAATTAACTTAATATATTTGGATTTTTTTTACATTATTAGAGACGTTTCCCACTATTTAGGAAAATATATAGACCAACCGACCGATAGATTCATCAAGAAAACAACTCAATTATTGATAAATCTCCGTTTGTCTTGTTTGGTCTACAAAAAGTCAGAAAATAGTAAAAATGTTCCATCAAAATCCAAGTTTATGTGCTCAAACGTCTTGTTTTGTAAATCAACAGCCAAAAGATATCCACTTTTATGATATCAAAATAATTTTCTGCCAAATTTCAAACTATAAATCACTTGAAAATAGTTGGTGGTAATTTATTGGTATATTTTTGTATACATATTACAATTTTATATATATATATATCATTATCATTATCATTATAAGACTTTCTAATGAGCGACATGTTCACCAATCACAGTGTCTTAGATTTTACAACCCGCACCGATACAAAAATATGTTCTACTAACATGAATCCATTGATGAAACCAGCAGAGCTTCAATAAACACCAAATTCTTCTAGAAATATTCACTCTCTGAGATAACTTCCTCATTGTTTGTGTCAGGTTAGTAATTGAGAGGAATTCCTGTTCAGGCTGTGCGGTTTCACAGCTGAGTTTCGCTGCGATCCTTTCTGGATTACAACACATTTCTGGATTTACAGTGCGAGATTGGCATCTGTTCACTTTGTCTGGCACCATAGAGAGAGAGCCACGCCCCCGGTTCATCGCTCGTACTCAAACTGTGGATTCAGAAATCAAGCGAGAGATTTATTTAAAAATGACGCCATGCAGCATTGATCAAAATAAAGGATTTACTTTGTGTCTGGTTATGCCTACATTACACTTGAACTATCCGTGTTACTGTAATAAATATCATTATTAATTAATCTGGGCATTGTTTTGATTGTGCAAAACCAAAAGATATTAAATTAGCTGACATATAGGACAGAGAAGACAAAATCCTCTCATTCGGGAAGCGAAAACCAGAGAATATTTGACTTTTTTTGTATTTTTATTGAAGATTAAAAGTCCAGAGATAAAAAGCAAAAGCATAAATACATGGCTCTGGATCAGAATGTTTTTAATTTGGTCTAACATTAGTCTGTAAAGATACCAAAGCTTTTTGCCTTTTTAAAAATAAATGTATGTATATTTTGTCTCTTTTTAGAATCACAATCAATAAATAAACCCTCTGTTAGCCCTTAGTATAGCATGAGAGTTTAACGTTTGTGTTCATGTGCTCTCTTCCTCAGATTGACCCCAAAGATTGGCTTCCCCTGGAGTGAGATCAGGAACATTTCCTTCAACGATAAGAAGTTCATCATCAAACCCATTGATAAAAAATCTCCAGTGAGTAAAAAATCTCCAGTGAGTACAGTATCAGCCGACCTAAGATCTCAAGCATGCTGACATTTCTAATCCCCAAATCCTTCTTTTAAAATCTCTCTTCTCCTTTACCACCTTCTCCAAGTTTAAAGTTCTTGTTTCTCTTTAGATATAACCAACTTTTAGAGCCTATTACGTTGCAGTATATGCTTCTACTTAAGCTTGTTTTACCTGAAGCATCGTGTGTCTCTGTAACGACGAGTCCACCATTAGACGTATCTCCACTGCTACTTACAGGCAATGCTATTAGTGATGGACCCCAACACACTAAAGTCTATACCTTATCTGTGTAGCTCACTCCCTTAACAAGTGAAGCAGTCTTTACCGTTAGTAGCAGGAATCCATTTTAACGTTTCCCTAAACCTCTCAGAGTTTCTACTTCAGTCTTTCATCAGGCAGCTGTTTAACTTCTGATCTCCCTCTCCCTCCTCCCCTCTGCTTCTTCTTCTCTAAATGTCAGGACTTTGTGTTCTACGCACCGAGGCTGCGCATCAACAAGCGCATCCTGCAGCTGTGCATGGGGAACCACGAGCTGTACATGCGCCGCCGCAAGCCCGACACCATCGAGGTGCAGCAGATGAAGGCCCAGGCCCGAGAGGAGAAGCAGCACAAACAGATGGAGAAGTACGCAAACGCCCTGAAACGTGTAGAGAGAACATTTGAGAAGCTGGGACTTGCAAATGTTTGCCATCTTTTGCGTAACAAATGACTTGAAAGTGGTAGTTTAACCTATTTCTGAACCAGCTTTACGAGTGTCAGGTAGTTTGAAAAGTGTGGACTCTTACTTAGTCAATACAAAACAAACTGACATGTTGCCATATGCAAAACCCGAGGGTCAAAAAGGACACTTTATTCATATGATATATTACTCATTACATAAGAGGGCAGTATGACTTGTTGAGGATTTGAGTGCAAAACATTTGAAACATACCCGTGAGTTGCAAAACCATGAGATGATCCCACCTCTTGCAGATGTCATTCTCCCAGACACTTTCAATCCATGCCCTTCTGTACATTGAGACGTCCGTTCACTTGGCAATAAAGCAGCATTCCTTCTCAAGTATGGGAAATCAGCTTGAATTGGCTGAAGTGAAAGTGAATGCAGTCTCTGCTGCTCACTGTCTGCCTCGTACAGCTGTTCAAACACAGTGATGTAACACGGAGCAGACAACACAGTAAATACCAGCAGACAGTTAGGATCCACACACACACACACACACACACACACACACACACACACACACACTCACACTCACACTCACACTCACACTCACACTCACACTCACACTCACACTCACACTCACTCTGGGCTGGTGTCCTAAAACAGTTTCTAGATGGTTTGGTACAAGTCCCTTAAGGTGTCCAATGTAATCATAATTGAGCCCTGAGGGAGATCTCAGGTTGTTGCTGCAGCAAAAGTTATGCCATAATTAACAACAAGGCTGAAGAACAAAAAGTACTAAAAGGACAATCTAGCTCTCCTATAAAAATTATTAACCCGTTGAAGTTTTTTTCTTCAAACCTTTACATTTTTAAATCCACTGTAAGATATCAATGTAAATACGATGCTAATTGAAGAGTGAAATCAGTAACCTGCTGCAGCTCTACTTTGACTTCTGAATAGGCTTTGATGCTTAAATGAAAAAAGTTTGATAATCCACTTGTCATCGAAGTCGTTTATTGGCCAAAAAACGCTCTTAATTATCTTAGTTAACATTTTCAAATGAAGGAATATGCAGCTTTTCTCCTCAGCTGAAAACATGCTGTTACCATTATGATAGTAAGTATTAGTAATCATTTAAGCAAAAATGCCAAATATTCCTTGAAAGTTTTTTCTCAAATGGGATTACTTCCTGGTTTTGGTTTTGTTAGTTTTTTAATCAATCTGTTTGAGATTTTAAATTGGGCCTAAGGGGATTTTGGCAGGTATTTCTCTCTATTTTCAGACATTTGATGGACTACTAAACAATGAGTGAAATAATCTTTTTGTTATAAGAATTGTTAGTCGCAGCCCTAATGTAAAACCATTACATAATTCCTGTTACTGATCACTACACTGACATCCTTCAGCTCTCTAGCAGCTGTTTTCAATACAGAATCGCATTGAAGCAGTTAAATGGCCCCAAATGGTCAAACTGAGAGAGAATACTATTTACACGTTGCATCTACTGTATGTGACCATGCCTGATGTAGCAGCAACAGCAGTGATGGAGCAGCTTGTGCAATCACGCTGTGAATCTGGGGCTTATGTGTGTGTGTGTGTGTGGGGGGGGGGGGGGCCAGACCCTGTCGTTTGTCAGCCGTTACTATGCGTCCAGCATGTCAGCTCACGGCGGCTGTGTGTTATCTGCAGGGCCCAGCTGGATAACGAGAAGAAGAAGAGGGAGGCCATCGAGAAGGAGAAGGATCAGATGGAGCGAGAGAAGCAGGAAATGATGGTGAGGCTGTACCAGTTTGAGGAGAAGACCAAGAAGGCAGAGAAAGGTGAGGCGGGGGGGGCTTATATATCACTTAACCCTTTGTGAGGCATTGAGTGTGTGTGTGTGCATAGTTAGCATGTGTGTGAGGCGGGGGGAGGGGAACGTGAGGTTATGTAAGCAGGTTATTTGTTTTATCAACAGCGTTTGTGACGAGTGTAAGCAGAAACAGTGAAGCATCTGTTATTGACTCAAGCACTGATGTGATCTGTGTTTACAGTATGACGCATTCTGGTTGGTTGTTTTCTTTGTGTGTTTTGATTTTTACTTTGTTTAGTGTCCAAACCAGAAACCTGTTTGTTTTTGTGACAGTCTCTAAAGTGACTCCGGGGGTTTCCTCATTAGTAATGATTAACACTTTAACAGCTCATAAATTAGTTCCAGATTATTTGAAGTGTTTGTTTTTAAATACTTCAAATTCCAGCTGACTGTGTTTTCACAGCTGGAAAAACACAAGTTGACACAGTCATGGGAAAGAGTCTGGGTGCCCAGTGCTTTTGTGATAACTGTGTGTCTATCCTCTATGCCAGTGGTTCCCAACCTTTTTTCCCCAAGAGCCCCCCCCCAAATGACTCCTATTGGAAGTTGCGCCGCCCCCCCCCCCCCCCCCCCCCCCCCCCCCCCCCAAAGTCTAAAAAATGTTTCAACCACTGTATCCAAACGTCACAAACTGGATGAATGTGAAGTATTTTGTGAAAGGAGGATGAAAGCATAACTAAGGAGCACTATTGGAGTGACTTTGATTATTATTGGACTCAGGATTCATTCATTTGGATGCCCGCTGTATGAAGAAATGAAAGGACGGCGCAAGTGGAAACAATTCACAAAGGGATTAAACTGTTTGAAACACATGCTCAAAGTAAGCCGGATTTTGCCGATGTGTTTATGTGGATTCAAAAGTCGTAAATAATCTACAAAATGGAGTTGAGGTCTTAAAATGTATGGAAAGGGTCTTAAGAAAGGTCTTAAAAGGTATTCAATTTGACTTCAGGATTCCTGCATATACCCTGTATAGGAAATCACTTAGCCTCTTTTTGAAGTAGAAGGCCATGAGCAAATTCATATTGAAAAGCATGAACAAGAAAGATATTGAAAAATGCCAGCTTTGTCCTTCAAAAGGTCAAACGGGTTCTGATTTAACTTCTTCGTCAGCAATCTTTCTTTTTATGGGCTCCTTTTTATTAATGCTGCTTACCTTTCTGCATCGTAGACATGCAGGAACAGATGCAGAGAGCCATGATCCTGGAGCAGGAGCGGAGGAGAGCCGAGGAGGATGCGGCCCGCCTGGAGGCCGAGCGCCAGGCCGCCCTGCTGGCCAAAGAGGAGCTGGCCCGCCAAGCTGAGGACCAGCTGAAGAGCCAGGAGCAGCTGGTCAGTGCTGCACTCACACCCAGCAACTCTTTATTAACCTTCAACCACGTTTCCAATCCTCTACGGTTATCTGTATAGTTTGTAGAACAACGGATATACAAAAGAGACACTCCGGTTAACTAGCATCTGTTTCATCTGACATTTCAATTCATTTGTATTTGTCCCGCTCATGGAACGCAAAAATCAATGTGCAATAATTGCCAACAAAGCATGTCTCTACAACACACCATTGAGCGAAAAGGAGCAGGGAGAAGAAACAAATCTTATATGAGCTGGCCCTTTCTAAAAAAACAAACAAAATAAATAGAAATAGATGGTCTGCCCTTCATAATACTTTTTTTTTTTTTTTCACAGCCAAACATAACAGTGTCTTAGGATACTAAGAGAAACACAAAAAATGCTTATTTCCCACTTGAGGGTTAACGGAAAGAAACAAAACAAAAAACACCAAAACATCACATGTATAAGGAAAAGGAAAAGTGCAACACCCTCATCTGAGTCCTACTGGAGTGGAAAGCGGCGCATACTAATAATAACAATAACAATAACAATAACACATCACACCTCTATTGCATGTTTGCTTTGAAACGACCTCATTCATGCTCCAAAACCAAGTCATTGAGTCAGTAAATTGGCAAACACCACCAAGATAAAAAAAAAATGTTGAGCCAAACTGACAACATTTTTGACATTTGACATTTTTGACAACATCAAAAAAAGTTTGGCTGCATGTTTGAGAGATAAGACAAATCAAAGTGTTTGCTCTCCACATTCAGCGGAGACTTTGTCCACCAGGCACATAGCAGGGTGGAGTATTCAGCAGTGCCTGGCTACAGTAGCTCCAGACAAAACAACTTTGTAGCGTCCAGCTGGACCACACCCCATTACTGCAGACTTCTCCCCCCCACCCCCCCCACCCTCTTTGCAGACCACCCACAGGACCGTGCTGCTCCCTCTCACTTTAACAGTCCGGACAGTAAAGCTGTGGTTCCTTTTCCCACAACCACACAGACACCTGCTGCTACGAGACCTTTATACTTAAACCTTATTAAGAAGCTTCTGCAAAGGATTTAGTGTCCGTGCTCTGAATGCCACTGAGAAGACAATCTGGAGCTGTTGAATCAAAGCACAGAACGCATTAATAGTTCACTTTGTTCCCCGTGTTGTCACTGAGGGCTGAACACCTTTTTCAAATCAACAGTTTCACGGCCGGAGAGTCGGTTCAGTGATTTTACAACCGAAGCAGGTGTCCCGTTTAATACTTAGCCTCCGGTTAGTGAGGCTGGTGAAAGACGAGCTGCTCACATTGTTCGGGGGTCCGGAGGAATGTCCCACAGACTGGTCACGTTTCATCAGGACGCTCAGGCTTCGTTTTGTTAGGACTGAAACTCTGAATGCTTTTGAATAACATGAATAAACTAGTGTTCAGAAACTCAAGTATTCAAACCTTGACCTACTTTCAGCGTGTCAGTCCTTCTGTGTCTTCAAGTACAGCTTTGTTTATTCTTTCTGCTGTACTCTGTTCTCTCGATGGGACCACCTGATTAAATAAAGGTGTTATTCCATGATCCAGCTACACTTATTAAACCTGGACTCTTTAATAAGTCTTTCTCTTGTTGTTTTCTTCACAGGCTTCAGAGCTGGCAGAGCACACGGCTAAGATCAGCCTGCTGGAGGACGCCAAGAGGCGCAAAGAGGAGGAGGCTAACTCCTGGCAGCTCAGGGTGAGAGCTTTACCTGAGAGCACACTGAGGCTCATTCAGACACTTTACAGCAGGCAGTTACAGTATGTTAGATTCAATTCAATTAGTTTAGACCAGGGGTAGCCAACACGGTGCCCGCGGGCACTTAGTCGCCCGCAGGGGCAACGTGAGTCGCCCGCCGGGCATGTTCTAAAAGTAGCTCGCCAAGCAAATCCAAAAAGTATAAAATACACAAAACAAAAAAGGAAATGTAATTAAAAGAACCTACTCTATGCATAAACGAAACCTCAATCATAGCGAACTCTATCTACTTACTACAACTCTATATCTATCTAACACCCCTCCTCCCCCCACCCCCACAATGAATATCAACCAATCACGTTCTTGCTTGATTTGCGGGACCAGCGTTGCAGTCGGGAAGAAAAGCAATGTAGCACCTCCCCGCTGATTTTCCTTCTAGCAGAATCTACACATCAGCCCCATTGAACAGCCTATCATGCCAGCCGATACCACACATGAGGGGCAGAGCTGTACTGTGTGTGTGTGTTGCAACTTGCATATATTTATTGCACTTGATCCACACATACACGTGGAGTAATTTCCTTTAAAAAAAACAGTTTAAAAGGGGAGTGATTAGTCAAATATGCATAAATGAAAAGATAGAATGCTAACTAGGTAACATAAGATAAGAATAAACAAGTTGAAATGATTTGTTATTGGTTGTGATCATATCCTAAAGACGTTTGGATTATTGAAAAGTATACAGCTCCCTTTCATCTGAGTGTTGAGAGCTGTGTCCATAAATTCATTTTGTGTTCAAAGTGCTCCAGATTGATGCATTTCACTTCAACATTTAAAAAAAAATTCCCCTGGAGGATGTGAGGCCCCCCCCCAAAATAAAGCAGGTTAAAATAATTAAATTGAATACATGTTATTTTAGTAAACACTGAAAACGGGTCCCACAGACCCAAACGGCACACAAAGGTTAAAGGTAAGCATATAATAATGTTAAAATGTGCTAAATATATACACTGCAAAAAACAAAAAAAAGAGGAGTAAAAGCAGCCCCCGACTTGTTTTATTTTTTTTAAAGTAGCTCTCGTCCTAAAAAAGGTTGTTGAGCCCTGGTTTAGACTCTTTCTCATTCTCTACACTATAGACAAAACTGTTTAAGAAACGAGGCAGTTGTGATTAATTTTTAATTTTAATTTTTTTAGTCAATTTGTTGAACATGTCAGAAACAAAACATACAACAATAACAATAATATATATTCTTTTTCTTTTTTTTTTTTTCTCGCTCAAAATAATAATTATAACAAAGTACAAAAAGAAAATAATACAAAAAAAAATACAAAAAAAATCTCAAATAGTCTCTTTCATGTTCAACAGGGGCAAGAAGAAGCTTAAAACAACTTTCCTGGTCCTACCTCCTCTAGCATGCACTTTTCTTATAAATAAAATATTAGTTTATCGTCATCAGCGACATGTTTGTCTTAAAATATTACAAAACAATCAGAAAGAAATTACTTTTACAATTACAAGAAATAACAAATGGGATTTGTACAGGTCCTGTTCATAACCATTAATGATTTGGCTCCTAAGTAATACTTTCAGTTTAGATAGACTTGTTAAAGAGTAATGCATGACTCCCACCCTCTGCACTCAGAATTCAAGCTTTTTCCTTCGGGCCGGTTTGTTGTCCCAAAGAGTAGAACGAAGCGGTCTGAAAACAGGTTTATCCCTGCAGCTATTGCACACATGAACACATCATAGGAGTGTCACACAGATGCATATTTTTATTTATTTAATTATGAATTGTAGTAGTAGTGTTTTCCTTCTTAAAATGTTTCTGAAATATTTTGAGGTTGAGCAGGGTATACTTGTACTTTTTACTAGTCCTTTTATTAGAGATGTGTGTTGTTTGTGTTTGTTCTTAGTGTCAGGATGGATCTCTTGTCTTTTTCTCTGCAAACAAAATCTACCTACGGGTACAAATAAAAAAACCTGAACCTGAATGCTTGTGATCCTAAATCCAAACCAAATCAGATATTATAAATATAATATATTCTATTCATACTATTACTTCATGTTTATTATTATGTGCCATTTTATTTGTATTCTTATCATCCATACTTGTCAACCCTCACGATTTTCGCGGGAGACTCCCGATTTCATTGCCCTCTCCCGCGTTTCTCCCGATTTCTGACAAAATCAGATTTACAGACGACTGTTTCCACTCGGACTTTAATACAGCTACACCATTGTTTGGTTTCCATGGTAACACGTCTCTTTAGTAGCGCGCGCAACTCAAAGTCTGAGAGGGTGAGGCAGATTTTCACAGAAAACAGAACAAGAATCGACAACTGCTCTACTCTCTGCTCACTCCTTTCCTGTAAAATACAGGTCCAGCCCACACATACTGTATGCTCCATCAAGGACGGTGCTACAGGCCGCAAGGCATTGCACTTACAACTACAATAAGCATGTTAATGTTAATCTAACAGCTCCGGCGATCCCCCCCCCAATTTTGCATTTTGAAATGCTCCCGATTTCTGAGGTCTAAAGGTTGGCAAGTATGTTATCATCCCATGTGTAGTATCTGTGTTCCTGTCTTATTCTGTTGCTGCTCTAACACGGGGATCAATAATAATAATAATAATAGAGGACATTTGTATAGCGCCTTTCAAGGGACCCAAGGCCGCTTTACATGGTGAACAAACAAACAAACAAACAAACAATGAAGCTCCATCTTACCTTACCTTATATAAAACATTTTTTTTTTTTTAAACGTGATTTGGCCAGGGAGGCACTTTCTATTAGACTGTTGACTTTCATTTTGTTGACTTTGAAACTTGAAAAGAAAGGATTTTTCCATCCACATAGAGTTTAAACTGACTCTGTGTTTAATTGCTTCTCCTCTCAGGCCCAGGAGGCGCAGGACGACCTGATAAAGACCCGGGAGGAGCTGCACAATGTGATGACGGCGCCCCCCCCGCCGCCTCCCCCCCCCATGTTCGATAACATGGACTACAACAGCGACAGCGAGGAGAACGTCAGCGAGGAGAACCTCAGCACGAACAGCGCCGACCTGCAGAACGACGGCATCAACGACCACCGCTACGAGGAGGACCGTCTGACGGAGGCCGAGAAGAACGAGCGCGTGCAGAAACAGCTGAGGGTAAACAAACACTGTCAATAGTATTTATTTCATGTTATATGGCGACAACTGTTTCTTTGTTTTTGTAATTTGGTATTAAGATGAAAATTGTAGACAAACCAAGCACATAGGGAGTGAAAAAATACAAGAGAAAATATAATATATAAATAAAACCAAATGAAACGACTAGATAAGAGATAAAGGGAAAGGAAGAGATAAAGACTGATATAAATAGTACAAAATAAAAAGTCCCAACAACATCGGTGAGTCAGTGAAACCACACAACACCGTAGACACAGAACATCATTGAGTTATTAGTAAATCCACATTAACAAACCACATCGCTGACAAGAAACACAAATCACAAATACTCATTCAAAACAAACGAACACAGTGGAACTATTTCCGACAGCTTTTTTATAGATTTGAAAATAAAAAAGTATCTTCCAGTGAATTGTGAATTGCTGTTTGCATTTGCATGAGCACGGCTTCCTGTAATAACAACGTGATGACGCAAAAGGATTATCAATAAAAGTGTCCAGGAGTAATTCCTTACTATAGAGTACTGAGTGTCAGTGATACAGGAAGTAGGAACAGTCAGAAGAACAGATATTCAATTGTCAAAATGAGCTTTTACAAATCCTTTAATTGAGAAATCTTAGTTGAGTAAATGTACAAAAGTATTGACATCAAAATATTGTAAGTTCCAAGAGTAAAAGTACTTGGACGAGCAACTTTGAATTACTTTCTATACTGCTGCTGGATATCTCAACCCATAATTATATATCGATGTTTATTTATTAGTTGTTTTATATTTAATTGTAGCTAATCATCCAAATCTTTAAAGTTACTAAAGACACATTTAGTGGAGATAGAAGTTCAACATTGGCTTCCAAAATGTAGGAGTTTAAAGTGGCATAAAATGGAAAAAATGAAGTATAAGTAGTTACAAATTGCTCTTAAGTACGCCACTATGAGTACATGTACCTCTTTACAGAATAATCTAAATCAAAATTCCTTTATTCGACCCGGTGAGGGGGGGGGGCGGCATTACATTGTTACAGCAAAGTATACATTACATAAATAAAAGCCTCTTAGTCAAAGGCATCCACATGATATAGTTAAAATATTTACAATTGACAGAAGTACACATTCAGGTAGACGAGTAAGTAGCAGCAGTATTTATAAATAAAATAAGTGCAACATTATAGAATGAAGACTGGTTGAGTAGTAAAATGATACAGATCATTGTTACAGTAATAGATTGCACATCAGTGGTTGAATATTGTAAGTTGTTGGATTTGTTTCTCACACCCTCCTCCTCCCCCCTCTCTCCCCCCCAGGCCCTGACCTCAGAGCTCGCTCAGGCGCGTGACGAGTCCAAGAACACCACGAACGACCTCCTTCACAGCGAGAACGTCCGGGCCGGCCGAGACAAATACAAGACGCTGAGACAGATCCGATCGGGCAACACCAAGCAGAGGATCGACGAGTTCGAGGCCTTATAGAAAGATCCCTCGGCCCCTTCGCCCTTTCTGATTGGTCCCTACGTCTCGGCACGTGGACACACACACACACACACACACACACACACACACACACACACACACACACACACACACACAAACAAACACGCTCATGTATAACACACACACCAGTCGCTGACTAACCTGGAGCAGTATAAACAGAGAGACACATTCCTGTTGGGAGTGTGCAGAGCTTTGCAAATCCTCAGAAGCAAACTTAGTGCCAAATCCTTTCCTCCTCTTAGTGTCTCAGACCTTGTATTTGATTGTGTGTAATTGGTTCGACTTCAGACCTAATCATTCTTGTTTTAATCCAGCGGTGTGATGAAGTAGTGGGACTAGCCAAATGTCTTATTGTTTCATGATGTGCACATATGATATTTAATCAAAGCCTCGCTTCTTTTTCATGTTTGCCGTGTTGGAAGAAAAGGACAGCTTGTCGTTGAAAGCGACCACTCAGAAAGGGGGAAAGTATAAGCAGGAAAATGTTTGTTTTTATTTTCCTTTATATTTGAACACTTCCATTTATGTTTAACATTGCTATACAGTAGTTTAAAATCATCCCTAGCTTGATATTTATACTGTATATGGGACATTAAAAAGGGTATTTCATCTTGGTTTGTATATTTTTGCTATCTACTAATGACAATGAAAACATTTATGTTTTATATATTGACCAAAATAGTCTTATGTTCCATACGTTTTCCTTCAGATCACTAAATTAAAGAGATTTAACTGTAAGTTATTATTATTTTTTACTGTAGGAAATATCCAGCTGCATGCCATTAAATCAGTAAAGGACAATGCTATCTATCGAGGTACTTTTGATTTGTTTGTTGCCGGGCAGTTCGCAGCATGCAGAGAAATGTCTTTATCCTCGCAGCGCTGCGTGGACTGGGACACTTTAGGTTTGATATATTTTATTTCTCTGTTCTGCGTCATGTTGCTGTTGAGTGAGAGACGAGCATGTGTTGTGCTCTCCCCCTCCCGATGTGGCCTTCTCTGGCCGTCCCTCTGCAAGGTCAGTGACAGACGGTCGGCCCTCACTTCGTAGCCAAGGTGCTCAGTCACACAAACGTTAGTTATTTTAGTGTTAAACCTAATGAGGGTTGAGGTGAGCGTTACAAAGAGTTTTCACTTCGCAGGTCACTATGGACAGACAGTGAACATCTCTCTCTGGACCAGAGTAGCCTCTACTGTAAGAAAACACTCCTTTTGTATATGAACAGGATTTTATAATGAGGTGTTCAACATATTGGCAATAAAGAAAAATCTATGATTACACATCAGCGTTTCTTTGTTTGTACACTTTTTGACCAAAACATCCCTGTCTTTATGCACACACACATGAATTTATGAAGAGCACTTTTTTCAACATACTATACTGTGACTTCTTACTGACGTACTATAATGTCAAATGTTTTCAAATGTTTCGACATACTATACTACAGTATGACTTATTTTTTTAGAAACTATATTATGACTTTTTGTTTACATACAACTTTTTACACATGTTATCACATACTGTATTATGAATTTTCATAAATAAAATTGTATTTGAACTACTGTTTTGAGCATGTACAATACTATGACCTTTTTTGACAAGAACTTCACTACGGCTTTTTTTTTTTTTTTTAAAGCAATTGTTATAGCATTTTATATTGGCATGCTATTTTAAGCCCTTTAAAATACTAAACTGGGGTACAATACAAAAAACTCAAAGTTATGAGGGCTAAATGCCAATTAAGGAAGGCACAGCGCTCGTTAACTGTTGCCATGGTGACTCTTACAGTAATAACGCACTGTGACGATGTTATAGTGCCGAGTGTGTTTCTGAATGACTTGTTTGCCTGCCTGACGTTGCCGAGTGACAGGGACGGTGACGTCACTCAACCTGTTTGGCGTCCTAACAACTGTTGCCATGGTGACCCAGAGCAGACCGGGTTTACAGAGAATCCCAGGCCGGTGACATCATCGCTGCTCTTCTTCTTCTTCTTCTTCTTCTTCTTCAAATGAAACCAGAGAATGTCTTTCACACAGACCCAGACAAGAAAGGCTTCATTGTCCAGAGGGAGAGAATCAAACCACTTCCTGTGAAGAGAGAGTTTAGTTTAGGAAAATCAGATCAGTTTCATTTCCAGTGATTTCATTGCGTGGATGTTTAGCTGAACATCACTTTCAGGAGGTAATTGAATTTGAACGATGCCTTTAATGCTGCAAAGAAGCTTCTAGCACACTTGACACCACTTTTGTTAATATTGTGCCTTTTATCATATTTAAATGAACATTTTGATCTTCTGGGGAACACTTGACAAGAACCAGATAATAAGATGGATATCACGCTAACAGTTAGCGGCTAACTGCTCACTGTTGGGTTGGATCCTTATATTTCCCAAAAGGTTGAATTATTCCTTTAATACATGTTTACAGACAATAAACAAACACAAACAATCTTTAGAAGGGATTATTACACCATAGTGTTTTGGAATCTGAATGGCATTTAACAATAGTTTTCCTTTCTGGTCTCACCCGTCAGACACACACACAAACACACATATCTATACAAACACACCCTCACGCTTATTATACACTTGCACTCTTTGATGCATTCATAAACACACACACCAGTACACACACAACACACCTCAAAGGCCCACGGACATTGACACATACACGCACAAAGAGACATGCAAGGCCACAATGAGGTGTGCTTACACTCTGACGCATGTGTTCTGCTCTATGTTTGCATAAAAGAGAAGGTGTTAGGCACCTCTGATAAGGACAGTTAGATCATGGCCATGTGTTAAAACTCAGTCTGCAGGAAGTCATGGAGTCTGAAGGAGACGCTCTTCTGACCTCTAGTGATGGAACATGGGCCTTTTATTCCCCTTAAACTAAATCATTCTACAAATAAACTTTACTTGAGCAAGTGTTACATTTGTATCCTGCGTTATACCTTTGTCTTCTCTGCATGTATCTGAAAGCTGATCACTTTATAAAATCTGATACTCTACAATGGATATTTAGAATAAACTATTCCAAAGTTTAGGAAGTAGTCAAAATGTACGGTAATCAGTCATTATATTCCGTTAATAGGATAACTCCAAACCCAGAAGTTACTTTTACTTCAATACTTACTTACTTACTTTTGTTGTTTTACTTTTTTAACATGTCATTTTGAATGTAGGACTTTTACTTGTAACAGAGTTATTGTTTTTGCAGGCCAGTGTTGTTACTTTCACGTAAGTAGTACTTCTTCATTAATGTACTGTAAAGTAATGCTGAAAATGTGTTCTTAATTGTTTTCTGTATTTTTCTTTTTAAAAAGTGTGGGATTATTGAATTGTTTAATTTAATAAATGAAATCACATGATAACTACTACATCAGAAAACACATTATAATCTACTGCATGATTTTGGATGTTATAATTAATGTAATCATATCAGAAACTACAGTAAACTACTTATTTTATTTATTAGTAAATATGTATTATTAGCTGTAGAATTCATGACAGAAAATTCCTTTATTTATATAAATAGGTGTATGATAATTAATATTCTAATATATAATATGAATTCACAATATAAAATAATTCATGACATTAAAATAAAAAATGACGTTGCTGGTGTTAAATCAAGTCAGCTTTAATCAAGTGAATTTATTAAGCCCAATATCACAAACATTACAAAAAGATGTACAATGCGTTCTGTGGTTTCAGAAAGTAAAGGACAAAATAAAAAAAAGAACAATAAATTAATTAATAAATTAACAAAAAAGGAAGTTAAACAACTTTTGTGCAAAACGGACAACTGCAATATCATCCTTTTTCAAGATGAAAGGCTTTAATCAAGTGGATATATTTTGTTATTAAACTATCACATGTTAAATTATCTGCCGACGTGTGTCTTTCTCCTGCAGACTCTTGAAGGAGCTGAGCTGCATGACCTCCCTCTGCTCGGAGGAGGAGAACTTGACTCTGAGCAGCACTTCTCCTCCGTGTTGCTCCACAGCGCCTCCCTCTGAAGCCTGCACAGAAACACAAGAAGGAGAGGGAATAAACTCACATGCAGCCTCAAAAACAATCCCAGAATATGTGATGAAGAACTGCATTATTCATAAATGTTTAAAATTATTGAGTTCAAATGGAAAACCAAATCTTTGATAAATAACTTTTTTCTTATACAAACTACCAGAATAAAATATAAGCGGCCTGCAATACATTCTGAGATAAGAGGAAGGATAAAATATTAATATATTTTTCATAGATGAGCAGGTTTTTTTCGGTATTGGTCATAAATGTTTTCACTTAAGTGGATAGTAAGGCATCTCAGAAAATATGCTTTTTTTGTTAATTATTTTGAGAGCTTGATGAGATATTACTGTCATCATGTCTGTATGAGGCCCCATTTACACGGGAACGCAAACGCAAACAAACCGAATTCGATATCAAAAAAGTATTCCGTTCAGACAGATACGGCTCAATAAACGTGTCCCTTCACACGAGACCGCTCGACCCGCTGGAGACGCTGTAGTGCATATGCCGGGCCTGTAAGTGGCGCTGTACTTCCGCAACAAAATACACCAAAAGCAGCGAAGAAGACCCCCGAGCATGGTTGCCATGGTTGCCTGGTTGCCCTTCTGTTTATTCTCCGCGATGGATTTAGCAACATGTAGTTAATGTAGTTATCCATGTCCACTTGTTGCTGATGGTTGTGGTAGAGGAGCTGTAGATTTTGCACTAACATCTGTATAATGGTCAGTAGCAGTAGCAGTATCTACTGACAGTAGCTGAATACTGACAGTAGCTAATGACCATGCTACAGCAGTGAGCAGCAGAGGTGGGGAGAGGCGGGGCTATGGCTTCATCGTTATCAGGAAATTATCGTTTAGGAAGTACACACGGAGCCGTTTGCCCCCCCAGAGCATTCTGTCCGCGGATCTATCCACCTTGGGACCCGTTATCGTTTGAGGGGTCCGTTTCCCCGGTTCTGTTACGGCCTCGTGTGAACGAACGGGCTATACGAAAGAGAAAAGTAGCGGATACAACCCGTTTCGTTCCCGTGTAGACAGCGCCTCAGAACTACTGTATGCTACAGCCAACAGTCAATTAGCTTAGCTTAGCATAACAATTGGAAACAGGGGGAAACTTCTGCCTTGTCTCAGTCCAAATTGTAATAAAATTCACCTACCAAAACCAAATCTAAAGCTATATTGTTAGATCAATATCTCTTGTAAGATTATAACCTTACAAAGTGTGAACAACTAGCATTTGGGGATGTACTCTTCATTTAATATTGAAGACAGTGCCTTTCAATTTTTACCTTGTGACAAAGTGGGTACCAGTTGAAGCTCTGGGAAGTCTTGTCCTCAAACCTCCAGCCATCCAGCGGGAAGAGGGCCTCGCCGAGAAACACTTTCCTTCTCAGGGTCCCTGAATGCCACACAGAGGCCTGCAGTCTCTTTCCAAGCAGCAGGTGGCGCTCTATGGGAAACTGTCAAACACCAGACCAAGACATTTGTTTAATTTGAGATAAGTGGCACAATCATTGTCCAGACAACTGAGGTAAAATCATGTTTGTACCTTGAACACTTCATTATAAACCGGATTCGTCATGTTTTTCTTGACCGTCGTCTTCATTTTGCTGCTCTTTCCCGGCAGCATGCAGAGTTTGACGTACCTACACAAATAAATATCAAGATGCTGAGTATTTGATGGATAACCCGATATGAAATAAGGCCTAAACATGAACAAGCATTCAGATTACTGGAAAAAATGCTGCTCCAAAAACAAGTTAAACAATATTGAAAAAATGCTGTTTTCACTTGAAACAAGTACAAAAATCTGCCAATAGAACAAGTGAACATTTGCTTGGTAAGATTTCTTGAAATAAGAAGGGATATTTAGATAAATCAGATCTTATAATTAGCTGGGAGAAAAAAATGGAACTATATTTGACCAGAATCAGGAAATGTTGTATTAAAATAAAAGCCGCAAATGCTCAAACGTTTTCTGTTTTCTGATATTAGTTGATGATTTTCTAATAAATATGTAAAAACAGAATGTGTTTCATCTGAGATACAACTCAAAATAAGATTTTTTGACTTAAAAAGATGATGCATTGTCTAAAAACAAGACCTGATATCTCACTGCAGTGTTAATTTCTGAAGTTATAGTGTCTTACAGTATATCAGGTGTTAAGACATATTCTGAGTAGATATTAGACAGATATACATGGCAAGATTTCAAGTTTTTGTAGTGAGAGTGATATTTATTATCCTTACGGGTGGCACTTCTTCTTCTTGGCGTCTCCGTGGGAGAGATTTCTGCAGCACCCGACGGTGATCTCCAGACAGGACGAGTCGCTGCTGTAGGACAGAGCCAGCTCCAGCTCTCCGTCCATGCTGACGCTCTCCAAGAGACCGCAGTCTGTGCTGAGGATGCTGCAGCTGCTGCCCTGAGAACATTCAAAGCATAACATGTAGTATTCTGCCAGTGAGAACATTTAAATACATAACATGTAGTATTCTGCCAGTGAGAACATTTAAATACACAACATGTAGTATTCTGCCAGTGAGAACATTTAAATACACAACATGTAGTATTCTGCCACTGAGGGTCTCCGGACTTCATGATACACTGAATATAGCAGTTTCATGTTAAAAAATCTGTGTGTTCTGGTTGCTTAGCTTGGTAGCTTGACTGAAAACGAACGTCCAGGAGGGGCTGTGATTGGATTTTGCATTTGTGTTTGCTCAATTTGTTAATCTGATAAAATGTCCACTTTGTTCAGTTAAAACATTTAATTTCTGACAGCTTCTGGCTTCAGGAAACAGCAAACCCGTTTAATGAAACAAGGCAATCAATATGTGGGAATGACTTTTTTCTTTGTAATCGTTATTCTGCTTCTGGCAAACAACTACAAAGCAGACACATGCTCAAAGGGAATACATGGCATGAAGATTACAGAAAATAATTATTATAGATTTCAATCATTAAAATCAGTAAAAGAAACATTTTGGACAATGTAAATGACCAACTCAACAAAATATATAAGATATGTCTAGTTGTACTAACTGAGACTAGAGAACAGGCCAATAAGAGTATTTTTTATATGAGCTAAAGGGCTGACATAAGAG